>NC_041229.1:61681610-61780366 GCF_002837175.3 Physeter macrocephalus | reverse complement strand
GAGGCCACAACAGTGAGAGGCCCGCATACCGGAAAAAAAAAAAAAAAAAAAAAGAACAGGCTCTACTCCATGTCTTCAGTCCCGCCCCTCCACCCTACCCAACTCCTTTACTGAGTGCTGACTAGTTTCCACCCCGACCTCTCCACCCACCCCGTTGTCCCCAAGGTCACCAGTCGTCTCCCTCTGGCCAAATCCAATGGATACCTATCAGTCCTTGCCTCCCTGGCCTCCTCTGTGTCAGTCAACCATGATGAACACTCTCTGTCCCATGGCTTCCCTTGGCCTTCCCTTCGCTTCATTGGCACTGCCTTCTCCCCTTCTTCTCCCTCTCTGGCTACTCCTTCTCACTCTCCTTTGAAGGCTGTGCCTCCTCTCCTCAAACTTTAAGTGCTGGAGCTTCGTAGGGTTTGTCCTAGCCCCCTTCTCGTCCCAGTGTACATGCTGTTCCTGAGAAATCTTATTCACTCCCTTAGCTTCATTTACCATTTATCACATTTCCCATATAAGCCAATCCAAACCTAAGGTGATTCCTCATTTTCCCAATGAGAAAATCCAAAAAGCTTTTTGACCAACCTGAAACTGTATACCTTCAGAGATGAGGATGAAACAACCAAAAGTTTACTTCTATCAGTTAATGGACTTTATTATACATATATTTAAATTCACATATCATCATGAAGTATAAATATTTATAAATAATATATTGATTTATAAATATTGCTTTCTTTCCATTGTCATAATTCCATAAACAATTTAATGCCTACTTTTAACATGAATTCTCCAGAGCAGTGTCTTTCTCATTATTAGGGTCACTTTTTCAGCCATCTTACCTATTTTCCAGAACAGATGATCTTCTCTTCAGTCTAAGTGGAGAATTTCGGAGAGGACACAGCACAATTTGAATCCATTTGTCATGCAGTCATTGGAAACTGTATCCCAAGTCACAGGTCCCCATTTACATCACTCTAGGGCAGCTGGTGTTTGGCATGCATCCTGTAAGAATATATTCATGACCTCTAAAAATCACTTAATGTTTTGCCTTTTAAAAATAACTTTTTAATTTTAATTTTTTTACTGAATTATAATATTCATACAGAAAATGGCCCAAGTCATAAGTGTTTGGCTCCATGAATTGTCACAAAGTAAAACATCCATATAACATCACTCAGGTCAAGAAAGAGAATATTTCCAGCAGTCTAGAAGCCCCTCCCAGTACTACAGTATTACTTTTAAAGGCACTTTTTATGAAGCGTATTTAGAAACATTCAACACATACAGTTGCGAGACTATTACCAGGAATAGCTATCAAAGCTGTGACTATTGATTCTGTGGGAGATGACCTATACAGGCATCCAAAATAGCATTGTTGAGGACATTTCAGGTTAATGGGTCTTGCCCAAATAGTAAAAATAGTTAGCATTTATGGAGCACTTACTGTGTGCCAGGTACGAAGTACTTTATATATATTAAATAATTTAACCCTTAGCCCCACTTTATAGATGAGAAAACTGAGGCAGAGACAGGTTAAGTAACTTTTTTAAAGCCACACAGCTTGTAAATGGCAGGGTCTGGACCCCAAGCCAGGCAGTCTGGCCCCAGAGTCCACAAGCTTAGTCACCATACCATACTGCTCTATCCAGTGGTTTGTTGTTCAAAATAAAGTAAATGAGAGCAAACCCTGTAATATGAGAGACTTTGTAAGGACTCAAATATAAGGTTACTCCCTCTTTCCTTGGGATGATTTTAGAAAAACAAAACAGCAAAAACCTCACCCTATATTCAAGCTTATACGGTATTTGCAGATGACTCCCAAATATTTATGTCCATCCCAGACCACTCTTCTAAGCTGCAGACCTACCTACCCGACAGGCACTTCCAAGTTAGCAACCCAAATCGAAAGTCATCATCTTTCTAAATCAGCCTCCTGCAAGCAACTCCTGCTCCTTTTATCCAACACAGTGAATGTCACCACCATCCACCCAGCTGCCCAAGCCAGAAACCTGGATGTTATCAAGGATTCCAGCCTCTTCTTCACTCCTCTATTTCAAAATCACACTCCCTTCTGTTTTAACTGAAAGTGTGTTCTCTCACCCCAGAAGTTCCTGATTTCTTTGTACCATTTGCACATGTCTCAAGTCGGAATACCTTTGGACTCACAGCCTATACTCAGTCACAGGAAGGACAGAAGAGGAGGGATAAAAACTCTTCCAGTTCTTTAATACTGTCTGCCTCCATCTGATTTACTTCTTTCCATTTTCTCTGCCAGTTGGCCCCTCAAGCCCCTTCCCACCTCCTTGCCTAGTTTCCATCTCGCTTTCCTTTTCTGAGGAGTATACCCTGAGTGAGACCACCATCCCTAAATCTCCTCGTTCCAATACTCTCCATCTGGAGCCTCAACTTTGGGATGAAAGAGGAAGTGAGGGAAGGAGAACTAATAAAGAGCATGGGTTGAACAGAAGTGACCAGGAGGAGAGAATGGAGAGATTAATGTGGAAGAAGAGGATGAGGAAAGAGGGATGACAGAAAGTAACTGGGAGGGAAAGCCATGTGGGGAAGAGACAGGGAGAAAGGGACAGGAAGAAGGGGTTGGGGGAAAAGAGGTGAAGAGAAGAGGTGGGGAGACAGGGAAAGGAGAAGGGCAGGCAAAGGACATGGGGAGAACTGGTGTGGAGAAGAGGCTGAGGAGAAAGGATCGAGAAGGGATGGGGACAAGGGGCTGGAGAGGAAAGGATGGGAGATGGGGCGAGAAGAAGAGGGTAGGGAGAAGGGAGAGGGGAATGGAGAGAAAAGGGTTGGGAGGGAGAATAGGGCAGTGAGGGAGAAGAGGGGACGGTGGAGGAATGGGGGGTAGGAAAGAAGATGGAAGAGCAGGACGATAAGGAGAAGGGGACGATGAGAGAGGATGTAGAGAACGGGACGGAAGAAGGGGACAGGGCGCTTGGACCAGGAGAAGGGAAGAGAACGGGGACGCGGGAACCGCGCAGCGCTGGGGCCGGATCCGGCCGGGGACTGGGGCCGGGAAGTCTAGGGGCGGAGGGAGGACTGGCGGGCGCTGGGGGGGCAGCGGCGCGGAGCGCGGGTGGGGGCGGGGGCGGGGGCTCGCGGGCGGAGGGGCGGGGGCTCGGGTTACCGACGGCCGGCCCCCCGCCTGGAGCTACTCGCTGGCCGGGAGACAGCAGTGGCGGACGATGAGCGGCCCCAGGCCCCGCGCAGGCGGGCGCTGCCCAGGGGGCTGACCGCGCCGGACGGCGCCCCAGGACCGGGCAAGGGAGCCCGCGCCGCGCGGAGGTCAGTGCCCGCGGCCGCCCGGCCCGTCCGGCCGCACCCGCCGGGCCGCCGGCCTCTCCTGGGCGGCGGTGGCGGCGACGGAGCCGGGGGCTTTGTTCTGAGCCGGAGACAATGGGGGAGGGGGGGCCTGGGCCTGCGGGACGAGGACGAGCGTGAACGTGAGCGTGGGGGCAGGGCCTGGGGGTCTTTGTGTGCGTGTGTCATCGAGTCGGATGTGTGGCGGCGTGAGTGTGCCGGGGGTGTGGGCAGGGTGTGTGTGTGCTCCTCCGAATGTGAATGTGAGCGCGAGTGCATCGCCTAGTGTGAGTCAGTGCGTGTCACTGGGGAGTTTGTGTGTGTGTGTGTGTGTGTGTGTGTGTGTGTGTGTGTGTGTGTTTGGCCGTGTGTACGTGCGTGTCACTCCGAGGGTGTGTGGGTCAGAGTGTGTGTTTGGCCGTGTGTACGTGCGTGTCACTCCGAGGGTGTGTGGGTCAGAGTGTGTGTTTGGCCGTGTGTACGTGCGTGTCACTCCGAGGGTGTGTGGGTCAGAGTATGTGTCTGGTGAGCCAGTCCCTGTGAGGGAGAGTGTGTGTGTGTGTGTGTGTGTGTGTGTGTGTGTGTGTGTGTGTGTGTGTGCGCGCGCGCGCGCGCGCGTGTTGCCTGCCTCTGTGGGAGCCATGTGTCAGAATGTGGAGGATGGGTGTGTGACAGAGACAAACTGAGACAGAAACAAAGAAACTGAGGGGGGAGAAGTAAAGAGAAACAGAGGAGAGACAGGCGAAGCCCAAACTGGAGGTCTGTCACCCAGACTGGTGTTGAGTTTGTTTCAGAATGCCTAGATGGGAATCCTGTGCAGGGGACGGAGGGAGGTCACTGCGGGCCTGGTCCCACGTGGAGGGGGTGGGGAAATGGAGGTCTAGAAGTACAATGAGCTCAGTGTGGCGTGGGCCGGGCTCACAGCCATGGGGTCATAGGCCAGAAAAATATTGTTGCTTATGTCAACTCCTCAAATACCCACAGGGGACACAGTTGCAGGCAGCACACATCCACAAGAGATGCCTTCACAGCCATCACACACCCCCCGGAAGCACTGTCAGAGCCAATACACATTTACAGAGGGTGCTCTCAGAACAGCATACACCCACGACAGAAATGGTGCAGCCAACACATTCCCACAGGATCATTGTCAAGGCCACCACAAACCATGGGAGACACCGTTGCTGCCAGCACCTTTCCGGAGACACTGCCACAGCAATATACATCCAATGGTAACCCTGTCACAGCCAACCCATCATCTAGGTTATACTTCATCAGGACTGCCTGTACATAGCAGGTGTCTCAGAGACCTGACACTAACAGGAGGCTGTGTTGCAGTCACCCTTACCAACACCCGTTTGTATATCCCATAGGAAACACAGTTTTAGGTGTCTTGCACACACCACAGACTGAGCTGTCCCAACTGCTGAATAAACTCCCATTAACTTATGATACTCATACCATGGCTTCTTCTCACTCAAAGACTTCCCAGGCTTACCCTCTAGTTCCCTGAAAACTTGGGGACCTAGATCAGTCTTCCCCTCACCCTATACACTGCCATGGTTCCAAGTATCCCTCCAAGTGTAGCCTCACAGTTTCTTGAGCTCTTTAGCTACTGTTACCTTCTCCCCTACCCCGACCACTCTGTATAATTGGTTCATCTCTAAAATTCGAACTCCTACATTCCACTCTGCCCTCAGCCTCCAGTGTCCTTCCAGCTCCCCGATGCCCTTGGTCCCATTCCACTTACTCTTCAACCTCATAATGACTCCTTGCCCTTGACCTCTTTGCTTTGTCCTAATCTGCCCCTTTCTGGCTTTGTGCTCTCCTTCCAGTTTCTATGCCCAGGACCATCACTTCACCCACTCCTTGGCCACTCTTTGTTCCGTTTTATTGTTGTCCTTGAGACCACCCATCCCACAAAGTCTCAGCCCTAGCTGGAATGATTTCTCAACCACACCAAGTTATGCTTCTATAAATTCATGCTTCTATAAATTGCACCCTCAACTGAGCCCTCCATAAATAAATAGATGAAATTTTTTCTATTTTTTCACATCCCTTTACCTTACATCCCTCATTGTTTTCAGCAGATTAATTAGTCAACTCGCTGGATCATTTATTCTGCAAACACCTATTAAGCACCTACTCTGTGCCAGGCAGCGTGGTACGTGCTGGCATTACAAGAGTGAACAAAATAGACATGGTCCTTGCCCGTATGGAGCTTACAGGCTATGGGGTGAGCGCTGTGCCATGGCAGCACATAGCAGGGAAACCTGAGCCCTTGTAGGGAGACCAGAAGAGGCTTTTGGAAGGAAGTGACATTTAAGCTTAAGCTTGATAGATACATAGGGAGTCTACCAAGCAAAGGAGAGGTGGAGGTGAGGTGAAGTGGGTGGAAAATATGCCAAGCCTAGGGAGCAGCAATGGAAAGCCCACACGTAAGAAAGTATTGTATGTCTGAGGGAGAAAGTAATCCAGTGAGCCTCGCACTAGTAGCATTACGTGAGGGCAGGTCACAGAGTCTGGGAGAGGTAATTAAGGGTTAGTTAGGTCATACAGTTCTTGCAGGTCATATGAAAGCTTATGGAAGCCAAGAATAATTGAAAATCACCAACTCATTTGAAGCTGTGGTGTGATATGATCAGATCTGTCTTATAAATACCACTCTGACAGCAGTGTGGTGACTGGAGTGAGGAGTCTGAAAAGAAAGGGATAGTTGGCTGTTGCAGGAACCCAGGAGGGGATAATGCTGGTTTGAACTGGAGGAGTGGCAGTAGAAGACGAGGAAGTATAGTTTCACGAATTCTTTAGGCAGTGGGGTCAGAAGGGCTCAGTGACAGAGTGGATGTGGAGGCTGAAGGAAAGGGAGAAAGGAAGAGTAGACATGACAGACACACCTGGTCTGTCGGCCACTCGGAAAATTGAGGCCATCCAGTTTGAATTCCCTCGGCTGTTGCAGATCCCACCGCCTTCAGCCTCACAAATTACTCTGAGTCTTATCCATGTGTCCAGTTTCTCCCTCTGTACCCATTCCTCCTGTGAGCACATGAAGAGCCTCCAGGCTCTCCTACCTTCTAGGTTATAATACCTCTCCAGGTATTAACCCTGTAATACCAGACTAGCTAAGACGCTCTCTCACTTTGCCTCACTGCCACATTTTGTGGAAGGGTCTTCCGCACAGAGCTGCTCCCACCTCCTCACTTCCCATTTACTTCTGCTCCATCCAATGTAACTGCTCTCCCTAAGAGAACATGACCTCTCACCTGCCAAATTTAGGGGCTCTTTTCAAAAGTCCTCAACTGCTTGACCTCTTGGCAGGGTCCAACATTGTTGACTGTTTTTTTCCCTTTGAATCATTCTTACGCCTTTTGAGCCACAATTTTATTCTGTCAGTATTTAATGAGCTCACTGCTAGGTGGTGAGGATACTGTAATAGAAGACACTATTCTATTCCTACCCTTGGCAAGGGAGACAGGCAAATAAACAGATAATACAGTAGGGTGGGATCTATGCATCTCTCTTTCAGAGCACCTCCTGGCTGTTCCTTCTCAGTCTGCTTTGGGGGCTCCTTTGGGTGGCCCCTAAATGTTACTGTTTATTAGGGTTCTGGCCTGGACCTTCTTACTGTCTCACTGTATACACCCCTCTTGGTCATCTGTCTCATTCATTTCCAGGGCTTTAATTATCATCTGTATAAGCTGATTACTCCCAAATATCTATCTCTTCCAGACCTCTCTTCGGACCCCCAGACCTGCAGGTCTGCTTCCTACCTGATCTTTACTATAGTGTCCAAAGCCCCTTAACATGTCCAGACCTGATCTCATCATTCCTTCCTCCCGCAAACCACCATCCCCACTCAGTTATCAAGCTACAAACCCAGAAGTTAACCGTAGCCACTCCCTTCTCCACATGTTCCATAACCCAGAAAGTCATTGGGACCTGTTGGTTCTAATTCCTTTCCAGCTGTCTCTGATATCCCATCCCCTTTTATTCATGGCCTCAGCTACTGCCTTCACCATCTTTTCACATGAATTACTTCAAGAGCCTCCTAACTTGTCTCCCTAGACGTCTACTCTTCCCTCTTCCAATCCAGTCTTCTCACTGCGGCAAGAGGGATCTCCCTAAAGTGCAAATCCAGCCATGGCATTCCCTGCTCAGCATTCTTTAGTATCCTACCACTGTCTTGGGTGAGATCTCTACTTTAAGGAGGCTTAGGAGGTCTGTTATGACCTGACTCCCCCACCCTCTCCCATTTCCATAGCTCCCTCACATTGCAAGTTCCAGCCATACTGAATTCCTTGTAGTTCCCCAAAGACACTGCATTCTTCCATGCTTCTGGCCCTTTGCACATACTGCCTGAAAAGCCTTTTACTCCCTTTGTCTCCTGGCTAACCCCTTCCCATCCTCAGCTCTAGTCTCAAACCCTGTCTCTCCTGACCACCAGGCAAGCTTGGGACCCTCTTGTCTCACTGTTGTCATTACCTCTTCCCTTTCTGTCTCTCTGCCTGGGCTGGGATATCCTTAATGATAAGGTTGTATATTATTCATCTTCTTGTCCCCGGACTCCTCTACAGATGCTTGGCAATGAACAGATGAATGAATGAATGAGGCACCTCACAGCACCTCCCTCACCCTCATTCACTCTTCAGAAGACTGACCCCTGGTCTCAGCTGCCCACACAGTAGAGACATTTTCACACATGCCCACTTACCCACTAGAGACATTTCCACTCCCCTCCCCCACAAGTTGTCCTTCCTCACCCTACTGTCTCTCCTCTTCTCTCTCTTTCACCTGGACTTCTCTTTTCCTGGATCCTCTTCCTCTCCCCTATTGTACTTTATTTCCCTTTCATTCAGCTAGCAAATATTTAACAAACACCAGAAATTTGCAGATCCAACTCTACTGGGCCACGTGCCTATTGGGGTTCTTGGAGGGAGTGGAAGACGAGGAAGCTGTGACATGCCATCAGGCCACAGGACTACAGTGCCTCTCCATCTGCTCTACTCCACCAGGCCCCCTTCCCTGGAGGTGCCACGGGCTGCTCCTTCCTCTAACACCCGCTCACATACACCACTCTGAGCCCTCCTACTCCTGGCACCCAGGCCCCTGCTCCTCCCTGTATCAGGTTCCCAGATACTTGTGCCCTCTTCTTCCTCTTCCTTTTGCCTGTCAGTGGTGACAGAAGCAAGACTGGACTCTCTGATGCCCCGGTACCTGCAAGCAAAAGCCCCTCCCATGGGTTCATGGTATCGGATCCCATCTTTTTCCTGGTTTCCTGCTGCCTGCCCCTTCCTTCAGCTCCGGTGTCAGTGTTTCCAGGTAATCCTATGACTTCTGGGCATTTCAACCTCTGCCACTTAGGAGGGGCTTCTCAGTTCCTGTGTCCTCTGGTGAGAGGGCACCTCCTTCCAGCAGTCCGCCTAGAACCCCCAGGCCTGAGTCAGGATGCCCCTCTGTGTTCGCTTAGCACAGTGGAGTGCCCTGTTGTTTATGTTTTTCTGTCTAAGCTGCTCCATGGAAGGAGCTGTTTCCTCTCAGAGCCTAGAACACATTCTCGTATGCTTGGTGAGGAAGGAGGAAAGGGAGGAAAGGAAGGGGGGCTACACCTCACACCTTCCAGCCTCACCATTCACCACCTGGATGACCTTAGCTTCTCTGAGCTTCCCTTTCCTCAGCTGAATATGGAGGTAACAGTAAGAGAGTTGTTCTGAGGATTGAGAAAGAAAACAACTATTAAGTGCTCAGCTCTTAACTTAGTCCATTTTACTTCCAAGATCTCAGTCCCTCTACTACTCTCTCCTTCTCCTCCACCTCTTGCTTCCCCAGACTCGTTCTTCCCTCGACGTCTCCAGCTTCTCTGCTAGCTCCAGCCTCACTGGCCTCCTCTGCAGCCCGGACTCTACTTGTGAGAGTCAGATCTTAAGACCAGGTCCTTGCTACTCATTCCACCACTGTAGCTCCCTCACCCTGCCCTGCCCATCCCGGCCCAGGCCTCCCTTACCTGTGAACGCCATGAAGGCAGGGACGTGATCTGTCCAGGTCACTGCTGTGTCTCTAGTGCCTAGCATGGTGTTTGGCACATGGTAGGTCTTCAATAGGTACTTATTGAATAAATCTATTAGTGAATCATTTCACACACATGCCCTGGGCCCACCTCTCCTGTTTTTCCCTTTGTCTCCTGGAGACCTCCAAGCATCCTCTGGTCACTTCCCCTCTAACCACTGACCATGCCCACCTGACCCTCAACCTGGACTCATAACTGCCTCGTCACTGATCACCTCCTACTCCGACCCACCTTGCATATACTGCTGGAGTTACTCTCCTACGGACAGCTCTGCTCAGGCTCCTTCCCTGTTCGGTTGCCTGGCCACTTACATGAACGTTTATCAGGCTGTTCCAAGCCCTCCAGCAGAGAAGCAATATTGTGGAAGAGAAAGCACTAGCTCTGGAGTCCATCAGAGCTATGTTCCAGATGTTTCTCTGCTACCTAGTCTGAGCCTCAGTCTCCTCATCTGTGGAATAACACTTATCCCAGGGTTATTGTGAGTGTCTGGCACGCAATAGCAGCCAACATTTATTGAGCCTTCACTGTGTACCAGCCACTGTGCTAAGTTTTTTATCATTCTTTCATTTAACTATCATATCAACCATATAAAGTAGGCACTTTAATCCCCATTTTACAAAAGAAGAAACTTAGGTCTAGAAAGGTTAAACAGTTTTCCCAGGATTTCTCTGTAAGTGGTGGAGTCAGAATTTGAACTTGAGTCTGTCAGACAGCAGAGCCCATCTTCTTAACCACTGTAATAATAGTTAATGCTTGTGTCCTTATACAAGCATGTTTGTGTTCATGCTTATGTGTGCTTACTGTGTGCAACACACTATTCTAACTGCAAATACACTGTAGTAGTATCACTGTCCCTATTTTTTCTACGTGGACCATTTTTTTTAAGTCTTTATTGAATTTGTTACGATACTGCTTCTGTTTTATGTTTTTCTGTTTTTTGGCCATGAGGTGTGTGGGATCCTAGCTCCCTGACCAGGGGTCTAACCCGCCCCCCCCCTGCATTGGAAGGTGAAGTCCTAACCACTGGACTACCAGGGAAGTCCCTGTCCCTATTTTATAAATGAGGAAATGGAAGCACTGAGCATTTCAGTGGCTCACCCAAGATTACACAGCTAGCAAGTGAGAAGCTGGGGAGAAATCCCAGAGTTGGTTTGCCCCCAGAGTCCATGTCTTCAGCACTGTCTGGTCCTACCTCACCATGATACATTGCCTCCATTTTCTAGGAGTGCAGTAAGCATGTGTTGATGAATGAATCTATACTGACATCTGGTCTATGGCTAGTTGTTAGTTGATTCATTCTCTATCAGTTCCCACTGCAGGAGGCTTGCTCCCTTAGGACTCTCCTGAAACGATTCTCCCCAAGATCACTATGACCTCCTGACTGCTAAAACCAGTGGCCACTTCTCAGTCTTCATCTTTCTTGACCTTTCAGCAGCAATGGACACTATCGATCTCTCCGTCCTTGTTGAAATGCTCCCTCCTTTAACTTCTGAGCTACGGCCTCCTTCTCTTTCTCCTCCAAGAAGAATATCGCTCTCCTCAGTCTGCCCCTTGAATGTGACTGTTCCCCAGGGCTCTGTCCTAGACTCTCTTTACGTTCTACATGTCCTACCTGATGGATCTCCATACCCCTGGCTATGAGTTACTCCTTGATTGGTCCAAATCCATCTCCAACCCAGACCTCTCTCCTAAGCTCCAGACCTGCAAATCCAACTGTGTTTGGGACATCTCCATGGGGAGACCTCAACAGGAACCCCCAAAATGGCTTCTTTTCTGTGGTGTCCTAATGGCACCACATTAGTAATCAGGCCAGAACCCTGGAGTCAGTCTAGAGCCCTTCCATTCCCTCACCCTTCCTGAAGGGTCGGTGGCCAAATCTTGTCAACTTCACCTCCTCACATCTTTCTTCTCTGTGTCCTCTCTGTCCCGCTACTGCTGACCTGGGTTACAAACACCTTGTCCTTGGTGTCCCTCCTCCCATAGGTTCTCTTCTCCAGGCCTCCATTGTCTTCCTAGGTCTCTCCCCTGAAATTTCTTCCTCTCTTCATCTTTCCCTTCTCCATGAATCTCAGGCAGTATGGAGTGCATAGTCCTGGGATCAAATCAAGGCTGTGTTAACTCAGGACAGTTGTTTCATCCTGAGCCCCAGTTTCCTCAGTGGAAGGTGGGATGCCTTCTTCACGCGGTTGTTACGATGATTAAATAAGGCACCATCTATGAATTGCCAGCACACTAACAGTTCAGAAAAGAAACTTTCCCTCTGCCTTCTCTGCTGACATCCATCCCCGGCCCCTCCCTGAGGTGCCTAGTGGGACCAGTCCTCAGGAGGGACAGAGCCAGGCCCGGGCACTGCCCTGGCCACCCATCCATGAGGTTGTCCCGGGGACATCCAAGGAAGCCAGCTTGTCAGCCTTCTCCTCCCTCCTCCCTTACTAACGCCTCCTCTCCTCTTTACCCCCTTCCACCCACTCCCCAGCCCTAGCTCCCGCCTTTATTTACCGCGCCCCACCTCTCCAGCCCAGTTGTTCCTGTCTCTGACTTGCCTCCCCTTTCTGTATGAACTCCACTCACTCTTTCCTTTGCCGACACACACTCACTCTCCCTCAGTCTTGCTCCCGGTCATCCCCCATGAGAACTCTCGCCTCTCTTCCTCTCCCCTTTATGCCTGGCCCTGTATCTCCACCTCCCTTTGCTCACCAAAGCTACCCTCTTCTTCCTCCACTTCTGAGCCAATCTGCCTTTTGCAGCCCCCTCCTCACCCTGTTGTCTTTCTGGTCTCAGCCCCTCCCTGGCTCTGGGACAGGAAGTTGAGGGAGGAGACCTGTGAGGTGCCAGCTCCCCCAGCCTGCTTCCCCTCTGCACCTTGGGCCATTCCTCTGCTTCCTTCTGGAGCACCCTTTCCCTTATGGTCCCCCTACTACTCCCCCACAGCCCACCTCTTTCCTCTCCCATGTTCTCCCTGCTCCCAGGTCCTATAGACGCACAGCCTGCTGGTGCGGGGGGGGGATTGACATCACATTGCAGGCCCCAATGAACAGTCTTGCCCCTCCCCCTCCTAATGAGAACCAGCTGTGGTTCCAGAGGCCCAGATGTGGGGCTAGAGGGGGAGAGCAGGATGGAGCCAGAGGACAGAGTAACAGGACCGGGACAGGGTGAGGGCATGTAGCAAGGCAGAACTGGGTGGGGGAAGAGATGTGACCAATCTGGGGGGAGAAAGAAGACAGATGTGGGCAGGAGGCAGGACAGATTGGGGAAAGAGACAAGATGGATGGCTTAGGCCAGGTCTGGGGGAAGGGATGGGACAAACCTGGAGAGGGAAAGAGACAGGAACAGAGAGGAGGAGCAAGTCTTGGGGAAGAAGCAGTGAGAAACAGTGGACAGATGGGGAGATGGTGCTGAGTTGGAGAGAGGATGAGACAGTCTCGGGAGAGAGTCTGGAGTTCGAGTTTGGAACTAGAAGCCCTGGAGCAGGAAGTGATGAAGCATAGTCCAGACAGGCCCCAGGGACCTCGAGGTCACAGCGGCAGCCACAGAGCTGACCACGAGTGCCCAAACAGCGTGTGTGAGAGCGTGCCGGCATGTGGCTGCGTCTGCAAGCGTGTGCGCAGGCCTGCCAGCGTGAGTCTGTGCAGGGGTGAAAGTGGTTTGTCTGTGTCCGTGAGAGGGAGGGGGTGTGAGTGAGTGTGGCTGTGTGTATGTGTGCGTGTGTGTGTGTGTGCGCGCGCCTGTGTGAGGCCCTCGAGAAAGTGTCTTTCCGTGTGTATGTGTCTGTGTGGGCAAAAGCATGCCTGTGTGTGCTTGCATGTGTGCCTGCATGTGTGTGGGGGGTGGGGGAAGGTTCCAGGTGAATGAACATGCCCATCTGTGTGAGTGATAACATGCTCCTCTGTGAGGTTGGGTGTCTCTGTGTATGTTAGAGTAGCTCCTGTCTTTGTGAGTGTGTGTGTTGAGTGTGCCTGTCTGCATGTGAGTCTGTGCATCTGTGTGCCTGGCTGTGTGGGGGTCTGTGACTTCGTGAGTAGGCACCTTTGTGCATCCACTGTGAGGGTGTATGGGGGAGTTTGCATTGAACAGGGACCCAGGAGGGCACCAAGGTCTACACGGGTTGGGAGAAGGGACATCTGCCTGGGCCTGAATCCCTCCTCCTCAAGGCTGATCATTCACCTGAGTTTTATCTCATACCATTCATACATCCTTTCATTCAGAAAATGTATTGATCATGTGCTATGTGCCATTCTCTGTGCTACACACAAAGGTGAATAAGATACAGTCCTGGCCCTCAAACAGCTGACGTTCTGGGTTGGGGACAAAGAATCCTAACACAGAATGTAAGAAGTACATTGACCTCACTATCCATTATCCCCACTCTGCTTTCTCTCCACTGACTGATTAAATGAATAGGACCAATTCCTAACCCTTGACCCCTAACCCAGTCTCTAGGCCTAGATCCCTGCCCCGGCCACTGTGCCATCTCTCTACACACAGCCTCTCCCCTCTCTGAGTCAGGCCTGTGTTCACTCTGACCTCCTTGTTCTGAATTCCTCTGATCTGTTAGTCCATGTGGAAGCTCCACAGACTTCACAGACTTGAGCCTTGGGGAGAGGGATCTTAGTAAATCCTAGAACTCTGAAGCCAAGGATGGTGTTGGGAACCGAGGAGAGAGCATCTACCAAATGCCCAACTCTGAGCTCCTTGTTTCCATTGCCTGTAATTCTCCTAAAACCCCACAAAGTAGGCATTAACATGTCCATTATATAGATTAGGAAAATAACACTCAGATTGGACTCAAAGCCAGCTCAAACTCCAGAGTCCCAGCTCTTTTCATTGCCTCACACAGATGGGAGAGATTGGGGGCGGGGGTGGAAGTGTAAGTAGAGGGTCAGAAACTCTCAACCCTTGGGAGGACAGGAAGTCCTAGAGCAGAGCAAATCTAGAAAGACCAAAGGACACACTTCTGCAGCCATTTCTACAGCCACACTCCTGACCATGGTGCCTCAGGGGCACGGGCTCACACGTGTTTGTGTGTATTGTCTGAGTTGGCATGTCCAGAGACGTTTCTCCCTGTGTCAGTAGGTGAGGGTGGTGGTGTGCAGTTATGAGGTTCTGCACATTTGTTCAGCACTGATTGCCTGCTCTCGTGATACCTCTACGAACTGCTGGAGACCCAGAAACTAACTAAGACCCTCAAGCTGCTGTCCTCAAGGAGCTTTCAGTTCGGTGTAGGGGGAGGGGTGTGATGGGCAGACACATGAACAAATCAGGGCTGCTATGCAGTTTACTGTCAGTGTGCATCAAAAGCAGTGCGAGCCCAGTAGGGGATACCATAGGCACTGCAGGGAGGTCAGAGAGATATCATAGAAGAGTCCACAGAAGACAGGATATTTGAATGAGATCTTGAAGTTTGAGTAGGGGATGGCCAATTGGACAGGACTTTTAAAGGATATCTCAGGACAAGAGCACGGTGCATACAAGGCAAGGAGTTGGGAAGGATCAGGTGATGGGTTTAATGTTGGAATGCAGGATGCAGCGGGGGAAGGTGAATATGGGGCACAGTGGAGAGGTTGGCAGGGCTCAGGTCAGTAAGATATATTAAGGAGGTTAGGCTTTGTCTTGCGAAAAGAAGTTCTATACCTAGTGTCCATGAACCCGTGAAACTGCAGACACAGTTTGGGTGTATGTGCATCTGCATTTTTTTGTCCGTAATGGGCAGCAGTTTTCTGCTGTCAGTAATGGCAAACCAGTGGAAGCCTTTTGTCGCGACTGGTTTGGTGAGAGTTGTGAGGATAGCTCTGGTCAGGTGGACATGGATCAGAGGGTCCAATCCAGGAGGCATGGGGACCAGTAAAGGGCTGTGGCAGGAATCTAAAAGAGGGATGACAGTGCTTGGACTGGGACAGCAGCAGTGTGAAAACATAGGAAAGGGCAGACTTGAGACATGTCTAGTTAAGATGGTCAGGTTTTGAAGACTAACTGGAAATCAGGACTGAAGAAAAGCAAGGAAATCAAGGAGAGTTTCTGAGCGGTGGTGCTGTTCACAGGAAAGGGAATGGAGGAAGAAAATCAAGTTGAGGTGAAGGTTGGGAATACACTGTAAGGAAGTTCATTGTATGAATGGACATGTGTCTCCAGTGCTCTCCAGAGCTGGAGATTGCAAAGTCATTAGCAAATAGACGGTACATAAGATGATTGATACATTTGAACTGAAGGCATGGGAGTGGATAAGATCACCCAGGCAGTGTGGTAAGTGGGAAAACATGAGGCTCTGGACTGAGTCCTGAGGAGCACCAGTTTTTTTTTGTTTTTGTTTTGTTTTGTTTTTTTTGCCGTACGCGGGCCTCCCACTGTTGTGGCCTCTCCCGTTGTAGAGCACAGGCTCCGGACGCGCAGGCTCAGCGGCCATGGCTCACGGGCCTAGCCGCTCCGCGGCATGTGGGATCTTCCCGGACCGGGGCACGAACCTGTGTCCCCTGCATCGGCAGGCGGACTCTCAACCACTGCGCCACCAGGGAAGCCCAGGAGCACCAGTTTTTAAGGGCAGAGGAAGAACTTGCCCAGGGGACTGAAGAGTGGACACAGAAGTACAATGGAAGCAAGAGGTGGGGGGTCACCATGGGAGGTCAGGAGGGCTAGGCTTCAAGAAGCCAGTGATTAGTGTTTCAGTGTTCCAGAATGATCCAGCAAGAAGATAAAAAAGTGTCCATTGGATGTAGAGTATAGCGATGATTGGAAGCTTAGTGAAAGCAGTGTCACAGGAGAGGAGGACTCTCTGTGTAGATGGAGGAGGGGGTGAGAGGTGAGAAATTAGATGAAGTGAACAAACCTTTCAGAGAGGGCAACGTCTCCATGGATTCTGCTCTCACTCAGTCCTTAAAGGCCTTCATGGGGCTTTAGGCCTCCTCCTCCTTGAACGTCAGCAGCATTTGAAGCCCTGGCTCCCTGAGCCACAGAGGCACCGCCCTTCCCTGGATTTCTTTCTGTCTCTCTCTCTGGCCACTTAAGGCTGCCTTTGTCCAGCTTATGGTTCAGGCCCGAAATCTGCCCATCATCCTTGACTCCTCCCACTCCCTCATCCCCTGCCTCAAGCCATCATCAAGCCCTGCCTGTTCTACCTGCGAAACGTCCCGCAGAGCTATCCGCTTCTCCCCATTTTCATTGCTAACACTCATCCAATTCACCATCAATTCACCCTCACTGGGACTCCCCCAAGTGTGTTATTTTTTTTTTTTTTTTTTGTGGTATGCGGGCCTCCCTCTGCTGTGGCCTCTCCCGTTGCGGAGCACAGGCTCCGGACGCGCAGGCCCAGCGGCCATGGCTCACGGGCCCAGCCGCTCCGCGGCACGTGGGATCCTCCCAGACCGGGGCGCGAACCCGGTTCCCCTGCATCGGCAGGCAGACGCGCAACCACTGCGCCACCAGGGAAGCCCCCCAAGTGTGTTATAAGGGCTGTCCTAAGATAACCTTCCCATCTGTGTGATCCTTGTTTACAAAGGGGCAGCAATAGAGATCTTCACAAGACGTAAGTCATATTGCAGCACCCACTCTTAAGATGCTTTCATGGCTTCCATTTGTCCTCGGCATAAAGTCAGATTCATCAGTATGGCCTACGAGCCCCTGACCCATTTCATACCTTCTGCCCCAGCACTCTACACCTCACACACATTGTGCCCTACCTGCCCCCAGACACCCTCAGCCCTTTCTTGACTGCAGACTCTAAGCCTCCCATTCAGTTCCCTCTTCTGAATGTTCTTCTCTCGTTTCTGTATCCCCTTCTCTGCCCACCACTGTCTAGCAAACACCTACATTAAGTAGATCCTGACTTGAATGTCTCTTCCTCAGAGAAGCACTCCCTGACTCCCTTACTCTGATAAGCCCCTCCTATATCTATGCCTTCACAGCTCCCACACTTCTCCCTCACAGCCCTTATCACACTTCTAATTGCTTGTCCAACTCCTGGACTGTTTCCTTTATTCTCTGAGGTGTCTCCAGTGCCTCTACATAATAGGTGCTCAATCTCTTGTTGAACAGAGAGGGAAGTAGGGCTAAAGGTATATATTTATATATATATTTATATATATATTTTATATATATTTATATATATATATATATATAGAGAGAGAGAGAGAGACTTCAGCGTAGTTAAATGTTGGTAGAAGTCTCTGGCAGAGAGGACAATGTTGAGATTTGGGTGAGGTTGCCAAGCACATGATTATTGAGGTATTAATCCTGGATGACAAGAAAAATGAGAAAGAATCGGCCACATGTTTAAGTCTACAGATGGAAGGAAGGGAGTCTGAAGGCATTTAGGTCTGAACGATAGGAAAAAACAATCTGCTGCAGGGTGGAGGGGGGACGGGAATCAGAGTGGGATGGGACCTGCCAGGTAAAGACTGCAGTGGGTCCTGAGGAGCTTCCTGGGCCCCAGACGGTGTGAGGCAGCACAAGGGCCCTGCGGGGGGACTGAGCATGCTTGAGTCCTGGTGTGGCCTAGACTCCAGCCTGGACGGTTGATTCCTCCCACATCATGACCTCTTTGCTTCCGATTTTCTCCCAGGTCAGGAGTCGTGAGCTGGAGCCAGGGTCCAAGTTGGATCTGATCCAAAGCCTGAGATCAAGCTGGGCCCGGAGCCTCGCCTGGAGCTGGAGCCCAAGCCGCAACTGGACTGCCACTGCCATGCAGAAGGAGCGGGGCATTGCACCTTCTTGCCCAGGCATGCAGAGCCCCAGGCCCCTACCCCTGCTATCACTGCTGCTGCTGCTGCTGGGTGCGGGGGTGCCAGGCACCTGGGGTCAGGCTGGGAGCTTGGACCTGCAGATTGATGAGGAGCAGCCAGCGGGCACACTGATCGGGGACATCAGTGCAGGGCTTCCAGCAGGCACGGCAGCACCTCCCATGTACTTCATCTCCGCCCAGGAGGGCAGCGGTGTGGGCACAGACCTGGCCATTGACGAACACAGTGGGGTGGTCCGTACAGCCCGAGTCTTGGACCGCGAGCGGCGGGATCGCTACCGCTTCACTGCAGTCACTCCTGATGGCGCCACCGTGGAAGTTACCGTGCGAGTGGCTGACATCAATGACCACGCTCCAGCCTTCCCACAGGCTCGAGCTGTTCTGCAGATACCTGAGCATACAGCCCTTGGCACCCGCTACCCACTGGAGCCTGCTCGTGATGCAGACGCTGGCCGCCTAGGAACCCAGGGCTATGCACTGTCTGGTGATGGGGCTGGGGAGACCTTCCGGCTGGAGACACGTCCCGGTCCAGATGGGGCCCCAGTGCCTGAGCTGGTAGTTACCGGGGAGCTGGACCGAGAGAATCGCTCACACTACATGCTGCAACTGGAGGCCTACGACGGTGGTTCACCACCCCGGAGGGCCCAGGCCCTCCTGGACGTGACATTGCTGGACATCAATGACCATGCCCCAGCTTTCAATCAGAGCCGCTACCATGCTGTGGTGTCCGAGAGCCTGGCCCCCGGCAGTCCTGTCTTGCAGGTGTATGCCTCTGATGCCGATGCCGGTGCCAATGGGGCTGTAACTTACGAGATCAACCGGAGGCAGAGCGAGGGTGACGGACCCTTCTCCATCGATGCACACACGGGGCTGCTGCGGCTGGAGCGGCCACTGGACTTTGAGCAACGGCGGGTCCATGAACTGGTGGTACAGGCACGGGATGGAGGGGCTCACCCTGAGCTGGGCTCAGCCTTTGTGACCGTGCACGTGCGAGATGCCAATGACAATCAGCCCTCTATGACTGTCATCTTCCTGAGTGCGGATGGCTCCCCCCGAGTGTCTGAGGCTGCCCCCCCTGGCCAGCTTGTTGCTCGAATCTCTGTGTCAGACCCAGATGATGGTGACTTTGCCCATGTCAATGTGTCCCTGGAGGGCGGAGAGGGCCACTTTGCGCTCAGCACCCAGGACAGCGTCATCTACCTGGTGTGCGTGGCTCGGCAGCTGGATCGAGAGGAAAGGGATGCCTATAACTTGCGAGTTACTGCCACAGACTCAGGCTCACCCCCGCTGCGAGCCGAGGCTGCCTTTGTGCTGCATGTCACCGATGTCAACGACAACGCCCCTTCCTTTGACCGCCAGCTCTACCGACCCGAGCCCCTGCCTGAGGTTGCGCTGCCTGGCAGCTTCGTGGTGCGAGTGATGGCCCGGGATCCTGACCAGGGCACCAACGGTCAGGTCACCTATAGCCTGGCCCCAGGTGCCCACACCCGCTGGTTCTCCATCGACCCCACTTCAGGCATCATCACCACAGCTGCCTCACTGGACTATGAGTTGGAACCACAGCCACAGCTAATTGTGGTGGCCACGGATGGAGGCTTGCCCCCTCTCACCTCCTCTGCCACAGTGAGTGTGGCCTTGCAGGATGTGAATGATAATGAGCCACAGTTCCAGAGGACTTTCTACAATGCCTCCTTGCCTGAGGGCACCCAGCCTGGAACCTGCTTCCTACAGGTGGGTAAGCCCCTGCACACAGCAGGATGATTCTGTGGGCAGGAGTGGATCAGAGGGACACAGGGGCCCTCAGAGCAGGAACCAAGCCTTGCAGGTGCCATCTGTTGATGGTGACATATGCCAGAGGGTTCGGTCCTACTCGGTGAGCTCCACAGTCTGTGCAGAGGGTGAGGATTAATGAGAAGATGAGAAAGCAGGGTACAAGAGCTTGGCCAGGTAATCTTGGCAGTTGAGAGAATTAAGATTGGATATAGAGAAGATGTGTCTTGTTGTGGCAGGAGATGAGAGAGGACTCTTTAAAGTTTCAAAGTTGTTCTGTAGGGCAGAGACGCAGATTCTGCACACCCATGTGGCTCCTGTTCCCCAAGGGAGATGCCAGCATTTACAGAGCTCTCCAACCCTAGTCTAGTGCTGAGGTGTCCTGGAATACACCCACATCCCTGCCCTTGGAACTGAGCCTTGATGGGACACTTGGGCTCAGGCACGAGGATGAGAGACAACAAGAAGTATCCAGTGAGATCCCAATGTCCAGAGCAGGAAGGCCTCAGAGGAAAAGGCAGGAGCCCTGGACAGGCTGTGGGAGCCACAGACTTCCTGCAAGTCAGGCTTGGAGGAGATGGGTGGAGCATGAAACTGGAGAGGCAGGCTGAAGCCAAATTGCAGAAGTCCTTGGACACCAAGCCATGAACGGTTAGGACTTTACTTGGAAGGCAAAAGAGGTCACTGAACTTCTTTGAGGCAGAAAAGGCATAATCAGATTTGGTTTTGTTTTTTTTCAAGACTTTATGTTTTGGGGGCAGTTTTAGATTCATAGCAATATTTTTTTTTTTTTTTTTTTTTTTGCGGTACGCGGGCCTCTCACTGTTGTGGCCTCTCCCATTGTGGAGCACAGGCTCCGGACGCGCGGCCATGGCTCACGGGCCCAGCCGCTCCGCGGCATGTGGGATCTTCCCGGACCGGGCACGATCCCATGTCCCCTGCATCGGCAGGCGGACTCTCAACCACTGCACCAGCAGGGAAGCCCCATAGCAATATTGAGTGGAGGGTACAGATTTCTCATATACCCCACGCCCCCACTCATCCCACACCAGTGGTACATTTGTTACAACAGATGAACCTACATTGACACATCATTGTTACCCAAGTCCATAGTTTACATTAGGGTTCACTCTTGGTGTTGTACATTCTGTGGGTTTGGACAAAAGTATAAAGTATATGTGTAATGGACATATATAATGACATACACTATAGTATTATAGAGAGTAGTTTCACTGCCCTAAAAATCCTCTGTTCTCTACCTCTTCATCCCTCCCTCCTCACTACAGATTGTTTTTTTTTTGTTTGTTTGTTTTTTGGCCATGCCACACAGCATATGGGATCTTAGTTCCCGACCAGGGATCAAACCCGTGCTCCCTGCATGGAAGCGTAGTCTTAACTACTGGGACCACCAGGGAAGTCCCGTTTTTTTTTTTTTTTTTTTTTTTGGAAGCTAACTTGCTTTAAGAGTGAAAGAGAGATTAGATCAATGGTAAATGATACATTCAAAAATTAACTTACCGGGCTTCCCTGGTGGCGCGGTGGTTGCGCGTCTGCCTGCCGATGCAGGGGAACCGGGTTCGCGCCCCGGTCTGGGAGGACCCCACATGCCGCCCGCAACGGGAGAGGCCACGGCAGAGGGAGGCCCGCATACCACAAAAAAAAAAAAAAAAAAAATTAACTTACCCACTGTAAGCCTGGCACTCTGCTGGGCCCTGAGAACAAAGAAAGGAAACAGTCTTATTCCCAGGCCGGTCCCAGTCTAGGCAAAGAGACACACCAGTAACTAGTAATGCATCAGGCTGCACATGAGGTGCTGTGGAAGCCTAGAGGCAGACCTTTGCAGAAGCAATGAGACTTTGCCAAGTGAATAACATGGGGTATGAGGACAGGGACTCCAAGGCCACAGAAAGAGCTACGGAACATCATGATGTGTTCATGGAACTGCATTGTTCAAGTTGGCCTCGACTGTGCTGATGAGAAAGAGTTATGGGGAGATGAGGCAAGCGAGTAGACAGGGACCAGCTGACAAGCTTTGACTTTATTTTAAAAATCATAGGGAGCCATTAAGAGGCTCTAGGCAAATCTGATATGTCTTTTGGAAAGATTGCTTTGGCTGCCCCATGGAATATGGATGCAGGAGAGGAGACTGGAGGCAGGGTGGTCTCTTAGGAGTTTCGTGCTTGAAGTCTTTATGTCTCAGAAGTCCACAAGATCCCTGAGCATCTTCTAGGAGCTGCCTGTTGGCCTAGACTTTCAGGCCAGTGCCTAGGCCTGGCTGACCTCCTGTCTGGCCAGACTCTGCGTACTTGCCTGCCTACTGCTGTCCAGCTCCCACCCATTCTCCCATGTGTTTACTCTTCCTCTTGGCCCAGGACCAATGGGCTGTGGCTTCCAAACGTCTTCCCTCCTCATTAGTGCCTGAAGCAACAGGGCATCTCACCAGGTAGTTTCCTGGAGTTTTTACTAGTAGTAATCATAGGGAAGCAGGGGTAAAAATGACCGTTGGGTGTTCATAACTGTTACAAGAAGTCTTAATATTTGATTCATTCAATATTCATTTATCAAGTATCTGCCATTTGCCTGTCATTGTATTAGGGACACAGAACACAGTAATGACTGAGTAACCCCTACCTAATTCATGGAGTTTATAGTCTAGAGGTGAGATTCATTATGCAGAGAAACAATTTTATTCCAATAATAAAAACTTCTATATGGGGATATTCATGAGGTACAGATAGGCAGTTTGAATGTTTTCTCAAAAGAAAGGACCTTTGAGCTGAGACTTAAAAGATGAGCAGGAGCTGATGAGGGGACGAGATAAGGGAAGGGTTGAAGCAGAGGTGACACACAGAGAGAAGTGGAAGAGCTTGACTTGTCTGACTCGTTCAAGGGCCTACAAGTGGCTCGGTATCTCTGGAATTTAAGGTGTGAGATGAAAGAGTGGGAGATGAGACTGCAGGAGGCCAGACAGTGAGGAGTCAAGCCAAGCCGAGGAGTTTGAGCATTTTTCTCTAGGGGACACTGAAGATATTTGAGTAGAGGAATAATATGATATTTGTTTTCTCAAAAGATGCTTTTATTAGTTAGTGTAGAGCAGTGCTTCACAACGGCTGGTGATTTTGCCCTCTGGAGGGGACATCTGGCAATGTTTAGAGACATTTTTGGTTGTCACAACTGGTGGGATCTATTGGTATCTAGTGGATAGAGATGCTCTCAACATCCTATAATGCATATGACAGCACCACAACAAAGAGTTATCTGATCCAAAATGTCAGTCATGCCAAGGTTGAGAAGTCCTGGTATGGAGGACAGATTGGAGGGTCAGACACCTATGAGAAGGGAGCTACAGTAGTCCAGGGGAGAGACGACTCAGGCCCAAGTCAGGACAGTGATAATGGTGATGGAGAGGAACAGACAAATAGGGATAATGAGGATTTACTGAGTCCCTGCTTGATTGATACGCCAAGAGGGGAAAAGGGAAGAACAGATTTCTGGCTCGAGCAACTGCGTGGATGGAGGAATCATTAGAGAGGGGTTGGAATTATCATGAGTTTAGTTTAGGACAGGTTGGATTTAAGGTGCCTGTGGGACGTCCAAGTGGAGATGTTGAGCAGGCATCTGGATGTACAAGTTTGGAGCACAGAGGAGTGGTCTGGGTCAAAGTACAGATGATGGTCAAAGCCACAGCAGTGGAAGAGAAGGCCCTGAGAGTGTGTAGAATGAGAAGAGGCCAAGGAAAGATTCCAGAGAACAACAATGTATAACAGACAGAGTAAGGAGAGGTGGAGGAAGGCTGGGAGTGGGGAAGCAGTGGGAGGAGAAGCAGGAGAGCACAGTACCAAAGTGTCAAAGCAGGAGGGACACCTGGGAAGGAGGTCAGCACGGGGCAGATGAAGTAAGTTTGTGGTCTGCTAGGAATTTTAGAGAGCTCACAGATGAGGGTCTTTATTTTCTCCTTGCACTAGTGCATGTGATGAGAGCTAGGGGTGGGGTGGGGACAAGAGGAGAGAGATGAGGTTAGTTACAGCTTTCAGGAAGAGCTGGAAGCAGGAGCTGACCAAGGTTGGACTATGGAGCAAGGCTGAGAGCCTGCTGAAAATGGAGACTGCATTTGCACTAGGACCTCTGAGCAGGGGCTGCTCAGGCCAGAAAATTCACTTCTGCCTTGGTCATTTCCAGTCAACGGCCCCTGCGCCTTTTGGGGTCACTTCCTGACAACTTCTCTTGACCACTATTTATTGCTTTCTTCCTGCAGCGAGTCAGAGGGCAGAGGTCTTTAACAGCTTCTGGAGATGGTGCAGCAGCTGTGCTGCAGCCCGCCAGACTGATCCAGGGGGAAGTTTGTCTCCTGGGATATCCAGGCCCACGGCCACAGTAAAGAGTTGGGGCAGGAGCTGTTTCCAGGGTTCAGCATGGCAAGGTCTGAGTGTCTCTCAGGAGGGTAAACAATGGCATAAATCACTTCTGTCAAACGCCTGGGCAACGATCAGAAGTCCTTGGCTAGGCTTCTCTCTGAGCAACATTTGCTGGCCAAGAAAGGGGAACTCTCCAGCTTCCTTTTGCAGCATATCATGACCCTGAGGCCCGTGTAGCCACAAAGAGTACTTTGTCACAAGCTACAGCAGTCTGCACCAGCTAACCCACTATTGAGGGCCTAATGTGCACCCAATTTATAAAACTTAGTTTGAAAGAAGCTTTTGTTGTAAGGCAGGGCAATCTGAATGTCTGTTTACTCAATGAACAAATATACATAGAGTACCTACTGTGTGCCTGCCCCTGTCCTAGGCTCAGAAGCTTTTGGAATGGTGTCTCCTGCTGATCCGGCTCTGAAATGTTCAGAGGCTCCTGACATTGGTGTCCAATCATAAACTCTTCCTGAGCCAGCCTGGGAGACGCCTGAGAAGTCACCAGGAAAACCTTCCCCTATTTCTTAGTTCTGGGGAGCCCCTGGAACTTAATGACCTCGGTATTTTCCTATAGACCTGCAGTTCTCCCTTTCTCATTTCCAGTGAGATTGGCTTGAGAGATGAAGGGATGCTAAATGTGCACAAGCCACATCCCATAAATTCATAGTGCAGATCCTGATCACTCCAATTACCAGATCTGAGTATCAATCAGATCCCACTTTATAACCAAACTCAATAAAGAGCAGGCCTATAACATCAGTCTCAATAACTCTATTGGTCAGCCAGTTCTCTGATTGGAGTGATTATGAGACTTGGTGATGGTTATTAACTCCCTGTGACCACCTGGAATTTGCTATCACAGCCCTTAGCACTCTCGTTTTAAGTACAGTTGGTCCTCAGCATTTGCAGATTCTGTATTTGTGAATTCGCCAACTCTCTAAAATTTATTTGTAACCCTTGAATCAATGCTCATGGAGCTTTCACAGTCATTCCCAGACATGTGCAGAAGGATGGAAAATTCAAGTCTCTCAACAAGCACATTCCCGGCGGAGGTCGAACAAGGCAATGCTCTGCCTTCATGTTACAGCTCTTATATGGTAAACAAGGGTCCTTTTCGTGGTCTATTTAATACCACGTTTTTTGCATTTTTGTGCTTTTTGTTTGGTGATTTTGCTGTATAAAATGGTCCCCAACTGCAGTGCTGAAGTTATGTGTGTTTTCCTAAACACAGGAAGGCTGTGCTGTGCCTTATGGAGAAAATACATGTTGTTAGATAAGTTTCATTTAGTTATGAGTTGTGCCATTGGCCATGAATTCAGTGTTAATGAACCAACAATATATATTAAATAAGGTGCCTTAAACAGAAACACACATAAAACAAAGTTCTGTATTCACCAGTTGACAAAAATATTGTGATCAGAGTCTCATAGGATCCGAACGCAAGTGGTGAGGTCTGAGCTGGGTTTGGATTTTGGCCCGTGTCCTACTAGTCCCTGTGTGTCCTGTTCCGTGTGTCCACCATCCAAAGACTCTGGGCACCAACTGGCCCAGGGCCTGCTCCTTCCAATTGCCACTTAGTTATGGCTTTTCTGGCCAAAAAGATGGGGCATTACTCACCCCAGCCTCTCCCCAGGTGACAGCCACAGATGCAGACAGTGGCCCATTTGGCCTCCTCTCCTATTCCTTGGGTGCCGGACTTGGGGCCTCGGGGTCTCCCCCATTCCGCATCGATGCCCACAGTGGCGACGTGTGCACGACCCGGACCCTGGACCGCGATCAGGGGCCCTCAAGCTTCGACTTCACAGTGACAGCTGTGGATGGGGTGAGTGGACAGTCTGTGGGCAGATTGGGGTGGGCATTCACCAGGGCCAATCAAGGGCCACCTGACTTAATGGCTGCATGTCTCACCAGGGAGGCCTCAAGTCTATGGTGTACGTGAAGGTGTTTGTGTCAGACGAGAATGACAACCCACCTCAGTTTTATCCACGGGAGTATGCTGCCAGTCTGAGCGCCCAGAGTACACCAGGCACAGCTGTGCTGAGGGTGCGTGCCCATGACCCTGACCAGGGACCCCATGGGCGACTCTCCTACCACATCCTGGCTGGCAATAGCCCCCCACTATTTGCCTTGGATGAGCACTCAGGTGAGGATCTTCACATTCCCAGGGCTTGCCTCCCCATCTGCCTAAATGAAGTACTGCCTGCCCCCCACCCCGCAACCTTTCCAGCTCTATTCTGTTTCCTTATACATCTCCACTTCTGTCCCTCCTCCCAGGGCTGTTGACGGTAGCCTGGCCCTTGGCCAGACGGGCCAATTCCGTGGTGCAGCTGGAGATCGGGGCTCAGGATGGAGGTGGCCTGCAGGCAGAGCCCAGTGCCCGAGTCAACATCAGCATTGTGCCTGGAACTCCCATACCACCAGTATTTGAGCAACTACAGTATGTCTTTTCTGTGCCAGAGGATGTGGCACCAGGCACCAGTGTGGGCGTAGTCCAAGCACACAATCCATCAGGTATCACTTATCATTATATCCATTCGGTGCCATACCCAGACACCCCAACATAACCCTCGAGTATCACACCACTGATAGCCCCAATACAAAACACTCTGGTTCCAATCCCCGCCACCTCCTTGGGCATGGTACAGGCACTCTGCTTCATCCCCAGGTACATGAATATCACCCTGGTGCCACCCAGCTTCTCTGCCAACACCTGCCCCTCCCCCTAATACTTTGAAAGGCCCAGGTGTGGGCACTGCTAGCCCTTTTGGGGATCAGAGTCTGGGCCCCAACTCAATAGGTGCCCCCCCATCTCTTTTCTGACCCTTCTTTCCTCTTCCCTAGGTCGCCTGGGGCCTGTGACCCTCACCCTATCAGGTGGGGATCCCCGAGGACTCTTCTCCCTAGATGGGGCCACAGGGCTGTTACAAACGCTGCGAGCTCTGGACCGGGAGCTGCTGGGACCAGTGCTAGAGCTGGAGGTACGGGCAGGCAGTGGAGTGCCCCCGGCTTTCGCTGTAGCTCGGGTGCGTGTGCTGCTGGATGATGTGAATGACAACTCCCCTGCCTTCCCTGCACCTGAAGACACGGTGCTGCTGCCACCAAGCACTGCCCCAGGGACCCCCATCTATACACTGCGGGCTCTGGACCCCGACTCAGGCATTAACAGTCGAGTCACCTTTACCCTGCTTGCTGGGGGTGGTGGGGCCTTCACTGTGGACCCCACCACAGGCCACATACTGCTTATGGGACCTCTGGGGCCTCCAGGGGGGCCAGCCCATGAACTGGAGCTGGAAGCCCGGGATGGCGGCTCCCCACCCCGCACCAGCCACTTTCGACTGCGGGTGGTGGTACAGGACTTGGGGACCCGTGGGCTGGCTCCCCACTTCGACAGCCCTACCTACCGTGTGGACCTGCCCTCAGGCACCACCCCTGGAACTCAAGTCCTGCAAGTGCAGGCTCGAGCACCAGATGGGGGCCCTGTCACCTACCGCCTTGCAGCAGATGGGCCAAGTAGCCCCTTTGGCCTGGAACCACAGAGTGGGTGGCTATGGGTGCGAGCAGCACTGGACCGTGAGGCCCAGGAGTTATACACACTGAAAGTAATGGCAGTGTCTGGGTCCAAAGCTGAGTTGGGGCAGCAGACAGCCACAGCCACCGTGAGGGTCAGCATCCTCAACCAGAATGACCACAGCCCCCGCTTGTCTGAGGAGCCCACCTTCCTGGCTGTGGCTGAGAACCAGCCCCCAGGGACCAGTGTGGGCCGGGTCTTTGCCACTGACCGAGACTCAGGACCCAATGGACGTCTGACCTACAGCCTGCGACAGCTGTCAGAAGACAGCAAGGCCTTCCGCATCCACCCCCAGACCGGTGAGCACTGGGACCCAAAATCTGAGACCCCATAGCCTCATCCTCAGACTGGTGAACACCCAGCCACGCTCCCGAGCCTGGCCATAAGGACCAGGACTGAGCTGGGGTTTTCCCCGGGCATTCCCTTCCACACTCCCCAAACCCCGGCCTCTCACGGACCTCAGGCTCTGCATCCCTAGCTACCCCATACATGATCTCTATCTGTCCTGCACTCCCAGGAGAGGTTACCACACTCCAAACTCTGGACCGTGAGCGGCAGAGCAGCTACCAGCTCCTGGTGCAGGTGCAGGATGGGGGGAGCCCACCCCGCAGTGTCACAGGCACCGTACACATTGCAGTGCTCGACCTCAATGACAACAGCCCCACCTTCCTGCAGGCTTCAGGGGCTGCTGGTGGGGGCCTCCCCGTACAGGTATGTGAAGCTGCAGTACTCTGCCCTGAAGAAGTAAGAGGGTATGTGGGTCTCTGTTTAGAGCTGTAGGTGTATGTAAGAGAGACTGTGTCTTGGAACAGGTTTGAGAGCAAAAACGGGGCTCTGCCTGCACATAGGTGATGGGAATTCCATCCTGAGTTGTCTCAAGAACAGGAAGGAGACAACTGTAGATGAGTTGTGTTCCCACAGGTACCAGATGGTGTGCCTCCAGGAACACTGGTGACAACTCTGCAGGCCAGGGATCCGGATGAGGGGGAGAATGGAACAATCCTGTACATGCTAACTGGTACGGGGGCTGGAGAGAAGGGAGTTGGTGGGTGATGGCAGGCCCTCATGACATGCCCAGCTCTGGAACCCAAGGCCTCGCCCTTCCTCTGCCTGTCCCCAGGTCCTGGCTCAGAGCTCTTCTCTCTGCACCCTCACTCAGGGGAGCTGCTCACTGCAGCACCCCTGATCCGAGCAGAGCGGCCTCACTATGTGCTGACGCTAAGCGCTCACGACCAAGGGAGCCCCCCTCGGAGCTCCAGTCTCCAGCTGCTGGTGCAGGTATGGCTGCCCTTCCTCCAATCTGTCCACGTCTCCTTGGTCACCAGTGTGGGCACCCTCTCCTCTAGTCAGGCCACTCTGACCGCCCTTCCTGCTACTCAGCAGGCCAGCCCAGATTCCCTTTTACATGGGTCCAACTGATTCCGTACTCCCTCCTGGGTCCACAACAGGTGCTTCCCTCAGCTCGCTCGGCTGAGCCTCCTCCGGAACCCTCAGACCCAGACCCGGCCGCACCTGTGCCTGTCGTGCTGACCGTGACAGCAGCCGAGGGGCTCCAGCCCGGCTCTCTGTTGGGCTCGGTGGCGCCGCCAGAGCCGGCGGGGGTGGGCGCACTCACCTACACACTAGTGGGGGGCGCCGACCCGGAGGGCACTTTCGCCCTGGACGCGGCCTCCGGGCGCTTGTACCTGGCGCGGCCCCTGGACTTCGAGGCGGGCCCGGCGTGGCGCGCGCTCACAGTGCGCGCCGAAGGGCCGGGAGGCGCGGGCGCGCGGCTGCTGCGAGTGCAGGTGCGCGTGCAGGACGAGAACGAGCATGCGCCGGCCTTCGCGCGTGACCCGCTGGCTCTGGCGCTTCCGGAGAACCCAGAGCCGGGCGCGGCGCTGTACACTTTCCGCGCGTCGGACGCCGACGGCCCGGGCCCCAACAGCGACGTGCGCTACCGTCTGCTGCGCCAGGAGCCTCCCGTGCCCGCGCTTCGCCTGGACTCACGCACCGGGGCGCTCAGCGCCCCGAGAGGCCTGGACCGGGAGACCACTCCGGCTCTGCTGCTGCTCGTGGAAGCCACCGACCGGCCTGCCAATGCCAGCCGCCGCCGCGCAGCACGCGTTTCCGCGCGCGTCTTTGTCACGGATGAGAATGACAACGCTCCGGTCTTTGCGTCGCCCTCACGTGTGCGCCTCTCTGAGGATCAGCCGCCGGGGCCCGCAGCGCTGCACGTGGTAGCCCGGGACCCGGACCTGGGCGAGGCTGCACGCGTGTCCTATCGCCTGGCAGCTGGCGGGGACGGCTACTTCCGGCTACACCCCAGTACCGGTGAGTTGGGCCGGGGGTGGGGGTGGGGACGGGGATGAGGAGGGTGCTGATGTGGGGCGAGTGTTGAGGTTTCCTTCCAACCCGCCCTACCGCTCAACTAGGAGCGCTGTCCGTGGTGCGGTCCCTGGACCGTGAAAAGCGAGCTGAGTTCGTGCTGACTGTGGTGGCCTCCGACCACGGCTCCCCGCTGCGCTCAGCCACGCAGCTCCTGACTGTCAGTGTCGCCGACGTCAACGACGAGGCACCCACTTTCCAACAGCAGGAGTACAGCGTCCTCTTGCGTGAGAACAGCCCGCCTGGCACATCTCTGCTCACTCTGCGGGCAACCGACCCAGACCTGGGTAAGGCCTGGGGGGATGAGTTGAAAGAGGGATGGACTGGGTCAAGAAAGGGTATATTCACCCTCTGATCTTCCCCCACGCTGCCCCTCCTCAGGGGCCAATGGGCAAGTGACTTATGGAGGCATCTCTGGCGAAAGCTTCTCCCTGGACCCAGACACTGGAGTTCTTACAACTCTTCGGGCCCTGGATCGGGAGGAGCAGGAGGAGATCAATCTGACAGGTATACGTTGACAGGATCCCCAAAGCCTGAGGTGTTGTAAACAGCAGTGTTACATGGGCAGGACCCCCAAAGTACATTTTATAAGCTTCCACCTCTTACAGCACAGTTTCTATTATATTTTTAATCCTTTTGGGGAGTCAAGAGTTTGGCAGAGTGCAAGTTGAACTGACGTCTAGGCTGTCACCAGTGTGATCACACTAACTCTCAAATGCATAGTGTCGCAGCTATGCCCTCTAGGATTCCCTCAGATTACACTGCAGCCATTTAACAGAGGAGCATGTGGATATTGAGTACCAGAGAGATTAAATAACTTGCTTAGGCTAACACAGCTTGGAAGTGGCAGAGCTGGGACTTGAACTCAGATCTTTTGTTACCTCATTTAGTGCCTTTTCTGTCACACCACCACATATGTATGTGTGCCTGTGTGCTTGTGGGGTGTGGAGAGAGGGACATATTCTGATTTTTGTGTGCACCTGGTGAACACATGTGAACACGATGTGGTGTGGATTCCTCCAGGGGATGGGAGCAGGCTAGATCTCACTGATTTTGCTTCCCGATAGTGTATGCCCGGGATGGGGGCTCGCCTCCGCTGTTGACCCATGTCACAGTGCGAGTGGCTGTGGAGGATGAGAATGACCACGCCCCAACCTTTGGGAGTGCCCATCTCTCCCTGGAGGTGCCTGAGGGCCAGGACCCACAGACCCTTACCACGCTGCGGGCCTCTGACCCGGATGTGGGAGCCAACGGGCAGCTGCAGTACCGCATCCTGGGTGAGAACCTTCCCGCACCCACTTGCCCAGGTGTACTCCTTGTTGGCCTGTGTCAGACCCAGTGTGCCCGGGCCTCCTTTTCCTTCTCTTTATGTTTCTGTGTCTCCAGGCATCTATTTCTGTGCCCCTCCAGTTCTTGATCTCCTCTTTGTCTCTTTTTATCTTTTTGTTTCCTTTCTTTCTTTTTCTTTCTTGATTGTCTCTCCCTGTAGAGCAGTTGTTCTCAAAACTTTTTCATCTCAGGAACCCTTAACATTCTTAATTTTTGAGAACTGTAAAGAACTTTGGCTTATATGATATCAGCATTTATTGATATAATAAAAAGTGAAATAATAATTTAATAAATATATAAAATATATAATAAACAAATTATATCAATATTTACAATATTTGATATTAAAGATGAGACAATTTTAAAATATCATTGCAAAACAAGCCAATGAAGTATACCACTTGCCGTATTTCTGCATAGGCCCAAGGAAATGTTAAGGTTTCAACTAACAATTCATTGGACAGTAATGAGGTTACAAAGATTATAGCAGTTATAACTGAACGCAAGCCAGCAAAAACTGAGTGAATCTCTGAAAACAACACATATTTATGCTCTAAACTTTCTACCTAGAATATTCTGGGAAACACAAGACTACACAAGCACACACATTCCATTAACCATCCAAGTCATGATGTCATCACATGTCACGTAGCATCCAGACCCCACTCTGCATTTGTGAGTTGAGGAGAATGAAAAAGTCATATAATGTCTTAGTATTACTATGAAGATAGTTTTGATCTTATGTACTCCCCAAAAGGGTCTCAGGGGAATCCCTGGGGTCCGCAGACCACACTCTTAGAAAAGCTACTTTGCAGTATCTTTCTTTACCTTCTGTGTTTCTCTTTGTTTCTCTGCCTTTATCCCACTTTCCCTCTTTTCTCTCTCCCTCTCTCTTTCTCTTTCTTTGCCAGGTTGCCTGTAAATCACCCCCACTCCCATGGGCTGACACATGTATGTTTATGTGTGCATGCCCTTCTCTGCAGATGGGGACCCATCAGAAGCCTTTGTCCTGGACCTAGCTTCTGGGGAGTTTGGCACCATGAGGCCACTAGACCGGGAGGTGGAGCCAGCATTCCAGCTGCAGATAGAAGCCCGGGATGGAGGCCAGCCAGCTCTCAGTGCTACTCTGCTTGTGACAGTGACAGTGCTGGATGCTAATGACCATGCCCCCGCCTTCCCTGTGCCTGCCTACTCTGTGGAGGTGCCTGAGGATGCACCTGCGGGGACCCTGCTGCTGCAGCTACAGGCTCATGATCCTGATGCTGGGCCCAATGGCCGCGTTACCTACTACCTAGGTGCAGGTGCAGCAGGAGCCTTCCTTCTGGAGCCCAGCTCTGGGGAATTGCGCACAGCCACAGCCCTGGACAGAGAGCAGTGTCCCAGTTATGCCTTTACCGTGAATGCAGTGGATGGTGCAGCTGCCGGACCCCTAAGCACCACGGTGCCTATCACCATCATGGTGCGCGATGTCAATGACCACGCGCCCACCTTCCCCACCAGTCCCCTGAGGCTGCGCCTGCCCCGCCCAGGCCCTAGCCTCAGCACCCCAACCCTGGCTCTGGCCACTCTGCGAGCTGAAGACCGTGACGCTGGTGCCAATGCCTCCATCCTATACCGGCTGGCAGGCACACCACCTCCTGGCACCACTGTGGACTCTTACACTGGTGAAATCCGTGTGGCCCGCTCCCCTGTATCCCTGGGTCCCCAGGATCGTGTCCTCTTCATCGTGGCAACCGACCTTGGCCGTCCAGCTCGCTCTGCCACTGGTGTGGTCATTGTTGGGCTGCAGGGAGAGTCTGAGCGTGGACCCCGCTTTCCCCGGGCTAGTAGCGAAGCCACGCTCCGTGAGAATGCACCCCCAGGTGGGTGCTCAAACGTGTCTCCCAGCTTTGTATCCCTGGATGGGTTGGGGTTACTAACTAAAAATAGTCCCCAGACTCCCTCAGTCTAGTGCTCACATTTCAACCAATATCATCCCCTCTGCAGGGACTCCCATTGTCTCCCCCAAGGCTATCCATACAGGGGGCTCAAGTGGACCCATCACATACAGCATTCTCAGTGGGAATGAGAAAGGGACATTCTCCATCCAGCCTAGTACAGGTAAGGGGCAGGAGCAGGGGGCTCTGTGAGGGGACAGGCTCCTGGTGGGGCTCCTCTTTGGGCCCGAGGAGACTCTGGTTGGGGAGAGGCTGCCCTTGAGTAGCGGGCCTCAGACAGGGGGGCTCTAGGGCAAGCAAGAGGTCTGTCAGTGATACATTCCACCTCCTTCCAGGAGCCGTCACAGTTCGCTCAGCAGAGGGGCTGGACTTTGAGGCAAGCCCACGGCTGCGACTGGTGCTGCAGGCGGAGAGTGGAGGAGCCTTTGCCTTCTCCGTGCTGACCCTAACCCTGCAAGATGCCAATGACAATGCTCCCCGCTTCCTGCGGCCCCACTACGTGGCCTTCCTGCCTGAGTCCAGGCCCTTGGAGGGACCCCTGTTGCAGGTGTGGGGTGTGACAGGAAGATGGGGGGCAGGGCTGGGCAGACTTTGTCTGTGGCCAGCCCAGTGCCAGCAGCCTCCTACGTTCACCAGGTCGAAGCAGATGACCTGGATCAAGGCCCCAGTGGACAGATCTCCTACAGTCTAGCCGCATCCCAGCCAGCCCGGGGATTGTTCCATGTAGACTCAGCCACAGGCACTATCACTACCACAGCTATCCTGGACCGTGAGATCTGGGCCGAAACACGGTGAGGCTTGGGTCTGTAGACCCTGAGACTCCATCCCAGGTCCATCCAGTTTTGAGCCCCGCATGGAATCCCCTTCAATCCCTAGGCCACGTCCTGAGTTCCCCACCCCCCAGCCTGTCCTGAGCCCTCCTATCCCTGCCCAAGGTTCTCCCTTATCCCCAGGCCCCACCCCGGTTGTGCTCTATGTTCAGGCTGGTGCTGATGGCCACAGACAGAGGAAGCCCAGCCCTGGTAGGCTCAGCTACCCTGACAGTGATGGTCATCGACACCAATGACAATCGCCCCACCATCCCCCAGCCCTGGGAGCTCCGAGTGTCGGAAGGTGAGGACTGGGTAAAGTGAGAGGTACAAAAGGTGGTAGGGAAGCACTTTTCCCCACTCTGGGGCTCCAGGGGCCTCTGGGACCATGCCAAACATACTTGTCCCATGTATTGCAGATGCACTATTGGGCTCAGAGATTGCACAGGTAACAGGGAATGATGTGGACTCAGGACCAGTATTGTGGTATGTGCTGAGCCCTTCTGGGTCCCAGGATCCCTTCAGTATAGGCCGCTATGGTGGCCGCCTCTCCCTCACGGGCCCCTTGGATTTCGAGCAGCGTGACCGCTACCACCTGCAGCTCCTGGCACATGACGGGCCTCACGAGGGCCGTGCTAACCTCACGGTGCTCGTGGAGGATGTCAATGACAATGCGCCCGCCTTCTCACGGACCCTCTACCAGGTACTGATGCCCCCACCTCTGGGCCCAATGTTGTTCACAACGGAGGGGAGTGACAAGGCTAGAAGGATCTGAGGTGGGCTGGATGTCGGAACTGACTTGGGGACAGATCTTTGGGGATATAAGACCAGCCTTATAAGTCCTGGGAACTTTGTCCAGGTTCGTCATCCAGTGCCCACAAATGGGGGAATGTGCACAATCCAAATTCTAAGGGGCAGATGGGCTCCAAGCTGGGATGGATGCCAAGCGGAGCTCATGAGACCAAGCTCCAGAACATAGGCTGAGTGGGCAGCTGGGACGCTTGGCCATAAACCCTTGTCCTCACACCTCAGGTGATGCTGCTTGAGCACACACCCCCAGGCAGTGCCATTCTCTCCGTCTCTGCCACTGACCGGGACTCAGGTGCCAATGGTCATGTCTCCTACCACCTGGCTTCCCCTGCTGAGGGCTTCAGTGTTGACCCCAACAACGGTGCGTCCTTCCTGGGATCTACCCCTTATCCTTGACTGTGCTCGGCCGTGTTTTGACCTCATTCCTGGAATTTCTTGCCTGAACTCCCAACTCCTAGATCTCTGACCCAGGGAGGACATTTTCCGCCCTTTGTCTCTATTTTAAGCACTGTCCCGACTGCATGCCTAGAAGCCATTCTCTGAATCCTGGAGGCCACTCCGTAATCTCCTAGCACACAGGCCACTCCCTGGAGTCTGACTTCCGAGGCCATTTCCCAGTCCCCGAAGGGTCACTCTGCTCACCCACAGCCTCTGCTGATGGCATATTTCTCTTCATTCCCTTCTCATCTCAGGGACCTTGTTCACAACAGTGGGGACAATGGCCTTGGGCCATGAAGGGCCAGGAGTGGTGGACGTGGTGCTGGAAGCACGAGATCATGGGACGCCGGCTCGGGCAGCACGCACCACAGTGCACGTGCAGCTGCAGGACCAGAACGACCATGCCCCGAGCTTCACATTGCCACACTACCGTGTGGCGGTAACTGAGGATCTGCCCCCTGGTTCCACCCTGCTCACCCTGGAGGCCACAGATGCCGATGGAAGCCGCGCCCACGCCACTGTGGACTACAGCATTGTCAGTGGCAACCGGGGTCGAGTCTTCCAGCTGGAACCCCGGCTGGCTGAGGCTGGGGAGGGTGATGGACTAGGCCCCCGGGCCCTGGGCTGCCTGGTGTTGCTTGAGCCTCTAGACTTCGAAAGCCTAACCCAGTACAATCTAACTGTGGCTGCAGCTGACCGGGGGCAGCCACCTCGAAGCTCGGCTGTGCCGGTCACCGTCACCGTGCTGGATGTCAACGATAACCCACCTGTCTTCACCCGAGCGTCCTACCGTGTGGCAGTACCCGAGGACACACCTGTTGGAGCCGAGCTGCTGCACGTGGAGGCCTCTGACGCTGACCCAGGCCCTCATGGCCTTGTGCGTTTCACCCTCAGCTCAGGCGACCCTTTTGGGCTCTTTCAGCTGGATGAGAGCTCGGGTGACTTGCGACTGGCCCACCCCTTGGACTGTGAGACCCAGGCTCGACATCAGCTTGTCGTGCGGGCTGCCGACCCTGCCGGGGCACACTTTGCTCTGGCACCAGTGACCATCGAGGTCCAGGATGTGAATGACCACAGGCCAGCCTTCCCTCTGAGCTTGCTCAGCACCAGCCTGGCAGAGAACCAGCCTCCAGGCACTCTCGTGACTACTCTGCATGCGATTGATGGGGATGCTGGGGCTTTCGGAAGGCTTCGCTACAACCTGCTGGAGGCTGGGCCAGGGCCTGAGGGCCGTGAGGCATTTGCACTGAACAGCTCTACAGGGGAGTTGCGGGCACGAGTGGCCTTTGACTATGAGCACACAGGAAGCTTCCAGTTGCTGGTGGGTGCTACCGATGCTGGGAATTTGTCAGCCTCAGTCACCGTGTCAGTGCTGGTGACTGGTGAGGATGAGTATGACCCAGTATTCTTGGCTCCAGCTTTCCACTTCCAAGTGCCAGAAGGTGCCCGGCGTGGCCACAGCCTGGGTCACGTGCAGGCCACAGACGAGGATGGAGGTGCTGATGGCCTGGTGCTCTATTCCCTTGCCACCTCTTCCCCCTATTTTGGTATCAACCAGACTACAGGTGCCCTGTACCTGCGGGTGGACAGCCGGGCGCCAGGCAGCGGAACAGGCACCTCTGGGGGTGGGGGCCGGACCCGACGTGAGGCACCACGGGAGCTGAGGCTGGAGGTGGTAGCACGGGGACCTCTGCCTGGTTCCCGGAGTGCCACAGTGCCCATAACTGTGGACATCACCCACACTGCGCTGGGCCTGGCACCTGACCTCAACCTGCTGTTGGTGGGGGCTGTGGCGGCCTCCCTGGGAGTCGTGGTGGTGCTCGCATTGGCCGCCCTGGTCCTAGGGCTGGTGCGGGCCCGGAGCCGCAAGGCTGAGGCGGCATCTGGCCCGATGTCACAGGCAGCACCCCTGGCCAGTGGCTCTCTACAGAAGCTGGGCCGAGAGCCACCCAGCCCACCGCCTTCAGAGCACCTGTATCACCAGACTCTCCCCAGCTATGGTGGGCCAGGAGCTGGAGGACCCTACCCCCGTGGTGGCTCCCTGGACCCTTCACACTCAAGCGGCCGAGGCTCGGCGGAGGCTGCAGAGGATGACGAGATCCGCATGATCAACGAGTTCCCCCGTGTGGCCAGTGTGGCTTCCTCTCTGGCTGCCCGTGGCCCTGACTCCGGCATCCAGCAGGATGCAGATGGACTGAGTGACACATCCTGCGAGCCACCTGCCCCCGACACCTGGTATAAGGGCCGCAAGGCAGGGCTGCTGCTGCCGGGTGCAGGAGCCACTCTGTACCGAGAAGAGGGCCCCCCAGCCGCTGCCACAGCCTTCTTGGGGGGCTGTGGCCTAAGCCCTGCACCCACTGGGGACTATGGCTTTCCAGCAGATGGCAAGCCATGTGTGGCAGGAGCACTGACGGCCATTGTGGCTGGTGAGGAGGAGCTCCGTGGCAGCTATAACTGGGACTACCTGCTGAGCTGGTGCCCTCAGTTCCAGCCGCTGGCCAGCGTCTTCACAGAGATCGCCCGGCTCAAGGATGAGGCTCGGCCATGTCCCCCGGCTCCCCGTATTGACCCACCACCCCTCATCACTGCCGTGGCCCACCCAGGAGCCAAGTCTGTGCCCCCCAAGCCAGCCAGCACGGCTACAACCCGGGCCATCTTCCCACCAGCCTCTCACCGCTCCCCCATCAGCCATGAAGGTTCCCTGTCCTCAGCTGCCATGTCCCCCAGCTTCTCACCCTCACTGTCTCCTCTGGCTGCCCGCTCACCTGTTGTCTCACCATTTGGGGTGGCCCAGGGCCCCTCAGCCTCAGCACTGAGTGCAGAGTCCGGCCTGGAGCCACCCGATGACACGGAGCTGCATATCTAGCTGTGGCCCAGGATGGGCCCCGACCTGGGATGCGCACAGTGTCCCCAATGCAGGCCCCATCTGAGCCTGCCCTGGGCAGCCTCGGACCATGATTGGCCGCGGGGGAGGCCAGCTCCCCAGCCCAGAGTCCTCCAGTGGGGACGGGTCTCACGTCTCACCCCGGCCCTGTCAGAGCACCAGCACCACGAGGCCCTGTTGGGCCCTGACCTGTGGCCGGGTCCAGTGTGGAGAGAAATGATGAAGGAGGCAGCAGCCCTGGGTCCTCCTCAGTGAGGGCTTCTTGCCCTGTGCCAGCACCCTGAGATGGAGCTGAGACTTTATTTATTGGGGGGTAGGGGGAATGGGGGCAGTCCCTCTAACTTGTTTGGGCCCAGCTCCTTTGGGTTCCACTGACACCCCTGCCCCTGCCCAGAATCAAGTGCCAATTCTCACTCTGGAGCCTTAATAAACTGCAGTTTGTATCCAGTGTCCGGCTGTGTTCTGTGGGGGCCGTAGGGGTAGGGGGATGATGGGAAGCCACCTGGCACACTGTGGACACCTCAGGAGTCACAGAAGGTGGTGGACATAGGGGCATCTAGGGTGGGAGCGAGTGGGGGTGGCACTGGAGCCCGAGCCCAGCCTGAGGCTGACTATCACATCTCTCTGCATTCGGCCTTTCCCTCTAACGTGGGCAGGAGGCCAGAAGACGGCAGACGGCAGGGGCTTGCTTGTGGCAGTGACATAGAGAGGGATTGGCTGGCTGGGGAGAGATCTTGGAGATGACCAGCTCTAGGCCTGAGGGTCTTCAGGGAGGTGGGGGTGGGTACAAGAGCAGCCACGTAGTGTATCTGTTATCCGTGGGGCTCCTATATACTTGCGTGTAATAAGAGCTCACATTTGTTGAGCCTTTGCCATGTTGAGGCTCCCTGCTGAGGGGTTTGCCCGCTTTATCTCTGTAAATTTTCACTGCAACCCTCTGAGGCAGAGCACTTTTAACATAATAGTCTCCATATTCTACATGAAGAAACCTAGGCTCCGAGAAGTTAAGTGACTTTCTGATATCATACAGCTAGTAAGAACCTGGGTCTGTGGGTCTGTGGGCCTCCAAAGCCCCTTTCTTAAGCACCCCCTACACTGTGGCGAGTCCTGGATTCTGGCAGCAGGTGGGGAGCCCTGAGCTTACCCAGTGTTTGACAGTCCACAGAGGGAGAATCCGAGGAGCAGCCCCTCCCCTTCTTCAGCATTCAGGACCACCCATTCGAGGGAGGAGCCAGCATCGTCACTAGTTTCTAGGCAGAGACGGGTGGTGGTGGCGCACTATAGGGCTCATGTGATCTGTCACCTGACAGCGGATCTGCAGAAAGGCAGAATGGGCCCCCGAGCTTGGTAAGAAACTAGGGGGCCCTGGGAGAAGGGAATCATGTTGGACGGAGTATATGTTGGAGGGTGGGAGCACAATGACAGTCCAGCTCCTGCTGAAACCCATGTGCTGCCCCTGCAGCCTCCTAGGGCTCCTTGCCCTCTTTGTCGCCGGCAAATGCAGTTACAGCCCGGAGCCTGACCAGCAGCGGACGTGAGTTGACTTAGCACTGATACCCCCTACCCCATGGCTTCTCCTGTACCCGTTTTCCTGGTTCTAGCCTCCCTCACCCCCCTTACCAGCTCCTGGTACCCACTCCATAGCCTTATTCCCAGGTTCCCAGACTCAGTCCCTGATAATCCACCTCCTGTGATCCATATCTGCTTCTGGAATCCTCCCCAAGGTCTAGGTCTAATGCTGAACCTTCCCATCCCTACTCTAATGAAGGCCATGCGCCTGACCCCTGACCCTGCAGGCTGCCACCAGGCTGGGTGTCTCTGGGCCGTGCGGACCCTGAGGAAGAGCTGAGTCTCACGTTTGCCCTGAGACAGCAGAACCTGGAGAGACTGTCCGAGCTGGTGCAGGCTGTGTCGGATCCTGTCTCTTCTCGCTACGGTGCCTGATGGGACTGGGCGGAGGCGGGGGGAATGTGGGATGCAGTAGAGGGACACAGGACTGGGCTGAGTGTGGGACGGTGCAGGTCATGTCAGGGACGTGCTCTTGGGGCCTGTCGAGGGGGTGGTATAGGACAGATGAATGGCAGTGACCCTCATTAAAGAGTTTCTGAATAAAAAGGTGAATTGGAACTAGAGTGTCCAAAACTAATTCACATTCTTTCCTCCAAAACTTTCCACCTCTGTTCAGCAGGCTCAAAAACTGAAAGTGGGTATGGTTAAGAGCACAGGCTTGGTGATCAGATCTGGATTCAAATTCTGACTCTATTTACCAACTACCAGACAAATGGGGAAGTAGCATCCAGTACATATAAGTGCTCAATACCTCAAATTTACCTCCCCCCACTAAATTCACTCTCATTTACTCCTCCATTCGACCCTAAGGCTGCCAGTTCCAGCTCTGAAATATTCCACTGTCTCACCATTCCTTGTTGCCACCAACTCAGCTGATTACTCTTTCACCTGGACTGCTGCCAGCCCCCTCACTGGTCTGCAGTCTCTTCTCCTCCACTCTTCTCCCTACTTTACTCCCCACTCTGCTCCAGAAGGTCCATGTTTTGCTCCAGTGGTCAAGCTGGATTGTGGGCTTCCCCTGCTGGAAGCCCTTTGTGGTGAGGGGGGCAGTCTAAGATTCACCCAGGAGGTGTATGCATGATCCACACAGGAGAGCAGTGACTCACCATCATGTTAAGCTCCAGTGTCTCCTGGTTAAGGTTCAAAAAGGGCAACTTAGAAAAGCAAGGAATGAAGGCAAGAGCCTCTACTGAATCCCTGCAGGAAAGTACCTGACCCTAGAGGATGTGGCTGAACTGGTCCGGCCATCACCACTGACCCTCCACACAGTCCAAAAATGGCTTTTGGCTGCTGGAGCCCGGAACTGCCACTCAGTGACCACACAGGACTTTCTGACTTGCTGGCTGAGTGTCCGGTAAGAGGGAATAATTGCCTCGCGGAGGGCACCAATCATCCCATCAGGGAGATTCGTCACCGCGGTGGAAGGGAGCTGAGAGCTTGCCAGGGCCTATGGGTGAAAACACGTGGGGAGATAACGACTAACTGCCCAGTGATGCTCAGGCAGCCTCCTCTGCTCTGTTCCATGCTTTCTGACCTCTGTTCTCTGATCCCTGACTTCAGACAAGCAGAGCTGCTGCTCTCTGGGGCTGAGTTTCATCGCTATATGGGGGGACCTGCAGAGACCCATGTTGTAAGGTCCCCACGTCCCTACCGGCTCCCGAAGGCCTTGGCCTCCCACGTGGACTTTGGTAACGCCCAGTGGGGTTGGTGGGGGGGGGTCAGTGATAAAATGGGGGGTTGGAAGCTAAAGGATCTCTTCCTCAAGGCTGACTCCTCCCCACAGTGGGGGGGCTGCACCGCTTTCCCCCCACATCAACCCTGAGGCAACGCCCCGAGCCACAGGTGCCAGGGACTGTTGGCCTGCACCTGGGGGTGACCCCATCTGTGATCCGTGAGCGTTACAACTTGACAGCACAAGACGTGGGCTCTGGCACGACCAACAACAGTCAAGCCTGTGCCCAGGTGAGCCACGCAGAGAGCCTCAGGATCCTTACCGCCTCCCCAAGGTGCCTGACCATCCTGGGGCTGACGCTGACTCTAATCCCTGGGCTCTCACCCCCAATGCTGTGATCTGGGACAGAATCCCCTGACCTGACCCTTGAGGCTGTGTCCTCTGACCCATGATATCTGCTCTGATTCCCTCCATAGTTCCTGGAGCAGTATTTCCATGCCTCAGACCTGGCTGAGTTCATGCGCCTCTTCGGTGGGAACTTTGCCCACCAGGCATCAGTAGCCCGTGTGGTCGGACAGCAGGGCCGGGGCCAGGCCGGAATTGAGGCCAGCCTAGATGTGGAGTACCTGATGAGTGCTGGCGCCAACATCTCTACCTGGGTCTACAGTAGCCCTGGTACTGCCAAGGGGACTGGCTGGTGGGGATAGAGGTGGGGGTGAGTGGTGATCTTTGCTTCCCCAAGGGAATCCCATGAGCTCCAGGGAGATCCTGACAACCTCCCAAATGACTGCCTTTGTGCCCTCTTCTCCAAAAACAATCCAGGCCGGCATGAGTCACAGGAGCCCTTCCTGCAGTGGCTCCTGCTACTCAGTAATGAGTCAGCCCTGCCACATGTGCACACCGTGAGCTACGGAGATGATGAGGACTCCCTCAGCAGCGCCTACATCCAGCGGGTCAACGCCGAGCTCATGAAGGCTGCTGCTCGGGGTCTTACGCTGCTCTTTGCCTCAGGTGACCTCCTACTCTAAACTTCGACTCCCACACCCACCCAGCCTCAGAACTTTGACCCCGCAGTGACTCCTGGACCTGATCTCTATCTCATAATCCGAACTCAACAGGGACCACTGACCTGACCTCAACTCTGACCTCTTGCAGTAATGACTAACACTTGAATTTCCTCTCTGACATCTGAACCCACATTCCAAACTCTGACCAATTAGACTTAGTGGCAAACTTGGTCTCTCTTCCAGGTGACAGTGGGGCTGGGTGTTGGTCTGTCTCTGGAAGACACCAGTTCCGTCCCAGCTTCCCTGCCTCCAGGTAAGCACCCCAGCCCACCACTTACCTGTGGCCACCAATTCATCTATGACCTCATGATCTGGAACCTTTGTCTTGATCGCACCAGGTGCTCCTGTGGCTCAACCCTCAACTTTACCTGCACCCACCTCTTCTTCCAGTGGGTCGCAGGCCCCGAGTCTCCTGAGTAGGACATAGCTCCCAGTGTTCTGCTTCCTCAGTCCCCAGGCATTTTAGGGGGAGATTTGGTGGGTGTTCCGTAGGGAAAAGTGTGCACAGTCACCTCAGGCCATGCCTTGAGGGCCCCAAATCTCTCAGTCATCCCCATGTACATACTTCACCAGAGTGCTTCCCCAGTCCCTCCAGCAAGACCCAGACCCATACTCACCCATCCCCATGCATTTTGGAGGTGCCCTTAGGACCCTGCAATCTGAATGCTGTCTTCTTCCCTCAGCCCCTATGTCACCACGGTGGGAGGCACATCCTTCAAGAATCCTTTCCGAGTCACAGATGAGGTTGTTGACTATATCAGCGGTGGCGGCTTCAGCAATGTGTTCCCACGGCCTTCATACCAGGTACGTGTGTGTTTGTGCGGATGGAGGGGGGATGGGTGAGATCCTCAGTTCAGCAGATGATACTCACTCAAGAATGCCTTTTAGGAGGAAGCTGTAGCCCAGTACCTGAGCTCCAGTCCCCACTTGCCACCATCCAGTTACTTCAATGCCAGCGGGCGTGCCTACCCAGACGTGGCTGCACTCTCTGATGGCTACTGGGTGGTCAGCAACCATGTGCCCATTCCATGGGTGTCTGGCACCTCGGTGAGAATTAGCCTGGCTCCAAACCCCCACCCAGGGACTACCCTCACCCTCCACCCCCAAGACCTTACACCCAGAACCCCTGATTCCTCAGAGACCTCTGATCCATCCCACCCAAAAAGTCCAATCACTCTGAACCCCTAACCTCTACTTGTACCCTCACCCTTGCAGGCCTCTACTCCAGTGTTTGGGGGACTCCTATCCCTGATAAATGAACACAGAATCCTCAGAGGCCTCCCCCCTCTTGGTTTTCTCAACCCACGGCTCTACCAGCAGCATGGGGCAGGACTCTTTGATGTGAGTATGGAAGAGAGGGGTGTGGCCACTTTTGTAAGAGTATGTCGAGCGCTAAGATGAACTTGAGGACAATTCTGATGGGGTGGGATAGCCTCTGGAATGTGAATACAAGGTGAGGTGCTGCAGTCTGCTAGTATCAGCAAGCCGGGATCTGATGCCCACCTTCTCCCTAGGTAACACGTGGCTGCCATGAGTCCTGTCTGAATGAAGAGGTGGAGGGTCAAGGTTTCTGCTCTGGCCCTGGCTGGGATCCTGTGACAGGCTGGGGAACACCCAACTTCCCAGCTCTGCTGAAGACACTAATTAACCCTTGATCCTTTCTCGCTAGAAGAGGGGGCCTGTCCACTGCCCCACAGCTGGTGGCTCGGTCCCTGATTCTGCACTGTTGGAAGCCCTGCTAAACCCTCAACTGTTGACTGCCGCAGCTTATCTCCCTAACCCAGAAATGCTGTGAGCTTGACTTGACTCCCAACGCTACCTGCTCCCTTATACTCAGGTCCCCCTGCCCCTGGCCCAGGTTCCGCTACAGATGCTATAACCTGCACTGTTTGGGAGCCTCCTCTGCACACCGCCCCCTCTTCCATTTCTTCTTTCTTTTTTTCAACTTTTTTTTTTCAGTTGTTTACACTGTCTGTGTAGTACACTATTTCACTTCATCTTCACTCCTCAGTTCATTGCCATGAGACCTCTGCTCTTACTTTTTCACTTTTTCCTCCCCTGAGAAACACTGAGAAATGAAGGCCTCCCTGCTGCTTCATCCAGTGGACACGTCCCAATCTTTGCTCTGTGGGCTCGCTGTCACAGTAGTCTACTGCCTCTCCTTCCTTAGCCTCCAGGGCTTAACTTCTCCTCTGACCACTCCCTATTCCTCCTTCATTTCCTCTTCCCTCTTTCTCTTTGTCCGCTTCCTCATCGAATGTTGTTGTATTTCATTGCTCCATCCTTAGTCTTTTGCTCTTCTCGCTCTACTCATTGACCCTGGAACAAATCAATCACTGGCATCCACAGCCATCACCATCTCACTATATCAGACTTTTTATCCAACAGTGATTGATACCTCAAAAGTAGTATGTGTGATACTCAATATTTCATCTCCCTTCTTCCCAATCCCAAACTGTTCTCTTCTGTTTCTTCTTTGTAAATGACACTATGCTTCTTCCGACCAAGCCAGAAACCTAAAGTGTCATCCTAGACTCCCTTTTCCTCACCTCCTCCCATCATCATCTTCAATCAACAAGTCCTGCTGACTTTACCTCTTAAATATATGTTTATCAATCCACAGGTCCTGCCATTTGTATTTCCTAAGTATATCTAGAACTCATCGAATTCTCTCCATCTCTACTGCTACTACATTAGCCCTGAGCCATATTCCCTCTCCTCTGAATTGAGGAGGCCCTTGCAAGAAGTGTCCTTACTTACCACCCTTCCCTAAACCATCTACCAGAGTAAGATGCAAATCCCATAAGGTCATTTACTTGATTAAGACCCTTCAAAGATTACTGGATATAGTTCAGGCTTTCTATCATGACTTAAAATCCTAATCCCTTACTTGCCATTTGTTCCTGAGTAACAAATTGTTTATCCTTTCCTGCCCTCCCCACAGACACTTTCACTTTTGCTCAAGATATTCTGGGCCCTAACATTACACCTGGCTCCCTTTGCCTGGTTGATTTCCAGAATTCTTTCAAGACTCAGCTCAGAAGTCACCTTCTCGTGTGAACCTTTTGGCTCCCTGAAGCTAGCTGATTTTGGTATGACAGAAAAATCCTAGATTCTTGAAAACAAACCTGTTTCATTCTTGGTTCTGATATAGACTAGGCAAGAGCCTTGGGCAAGTAAGTTCAACTCTCTGAGCCTTTTTCCTCATGTTACATGAGGATATTGGTACCTGCCTCTAATATTCAGGGAATCATTAAATGGGATAAAGTTAATAGAATGCCTGACACACAGATACAGACAGCAGCTGTTAGTTCCCTTCCTCCCTTGCACTGTACACTCTGTGTCTACCTCCAGTATTTAAACCCCCATATATTGTTGAAATGGCCAGTTTAACTGTTTGCCTCCCTTTCCAAGATTATTGGTGCCTAGAGGACTAGAACCTTGTCCTACTTAACTTTGTATTTGCAGGCCCTAGCTCAGGACTGGCAAATAGGAATTAAATAAATGTTTGCTGCATTGAAAACCCCACTCTTTCACTAGCTGTGATTTTGCATATCTTGTTTATTCAGGCTGAAAGACAGCTGTCCCTGTGTATCCTCACTTACCACAGCCACCGATTCAACCAACCATGAATTGAAGATATTTAAAAAAAATAAAATAAAATTCCAGGAAGTTATAAAAAGCAAAACTTGAACTTACCAGCAACCATTTACATAGCATTTGCATTGTATTAGATATTATAAGTAACCTAGAGATGATTTAAAGTATACAGTGCAAATACTATGCCATTTCATATAAGGGACTTGAGCATCCATGGGTTTTGGTATCCATGGCGGGGGTGGGGTTGAGGGGACGGTCCTGGAACCAATCCTGCCCACCCCTCACCACCTATACGGAGGGTGGACTGTACCTCCCTCCCCATCTGCAGCAGCACTGAGCTCTCCTGTTGCCCTCACTTCTTTGGGCAGCTGCCAGGGAGAGAGGCTATCCAACTCCACTACAAACCCTTAAAAGGCTGAATAAAGGGACTAGAAAGGATGCAGACTGGCAGGCAACCAACGGTCGAGAGGTGTCGGGGCGATGGGCCCCAAAGCAAGGTTTTCGGGCGTCAGGCTGGGTGAGGGCTCCCAGACCTACGGAAGAGACTCCTCGACATTCAAGCGTTCGCATCCCAGTGGATCCGCCTAGGAGAACCGCGGGGTGGGAGGAGAAATGTTCGCGCTATCGCGGTTCTGCAACACTTTGTCTCCGTTCATCGGCCTTTGTCATCTAGCCGCCGGAGGGGCCGCGAAAAGAGGCGAGCGGCCTGAGGGAGGAGCGAACGTGGCGTGGGAGGGGCGAGTCGCAAGGCGTGTGACGTCAACCCTGGTGCGTGCGTAACGTGAACGGAAGCGGAAGCGGCTCTGTTCGCCGCCTCTCCCACCGGCCCGATGAGCTGCAGCGGCTCCGGCGCGGACGCCGAGGCGGCGCCGGCCTCCGCCGCCTCGGCCTCGGGCCCGGCACCCGCGGTCTCGGGCCCCGCCGCGCTGCCCGCCGGCGTCGCTGCGGAGAACAAGGCCAGCCCCGCGGGGACAGCTGGGGGGCCTGGGGCTGGAGCCGCGGCAGGGGGCACGGGAGCCGTGGCGGCGCGGGCCGGGGAGCCGGCCGACAGGCGCGGGGCGGGTGAGGGCCGGGACGGGTGAGGGCCGGGACGGGTGAGGGCGAGGGCCGCGGCTTGGGCTGGCCCCAGCGGCGGGTGCGGGCAGAGGGTTAAGGCAGACCTAGCTGGGCCCCTGCGCCTCCCACCTCCATGTCTCAGTTTGCTGGTTCTCCTCCAGCTTCGGTGACGGCGGGCGGCGCGGCGCCCCCGGAGGGGTCCATGTCTAACGGGGTTTACGTGCTGCCAAGCGCGGCCAACGGAGACGTGAAGCCGGTGGTGTCCAGCACGCCTCTGGTGGACTTCCTGATGCAGCTGGAGGATTACACGCCTACGGTGGGCTTCCCGCCTGAACAGGCTGCTGGCCCGCTGTCACGTCAGCTTCTGACACGCCACCTGTATTTGCAGCGTCCTCTTGCGTTTACTCCCCTACTAGCTCTTGTGATTTATCCCTTCTGCCCACCCAAACGAGGAGCTTCCTGGTAGCCAGGCTTGCCCTCCATTTCCCTTACCCTCCCACTCTCAGCCCCACAGTACACAGGGCTAACACTGACAGTCGTCTAATTGATTTCTCAGATCCCCGATGCAGTGACTGGTTACTACTTGAACCGTGCTGGCTTTGAGGCCTCGGACCCACGCATGTGAGTAAACTCCGGGCAGGTTAGAGCCTTGGGTGCTTGTGTGGAGTTTGTTGTCCACCTCCTTCTCATACCATCTTTTTCTCTCTAGAATTCGGCTCATCTCCCTAGCTGCCCAGAAATTCATCTCAGATATTGCCAACGATGCCCTACAGCACTGCAAAATGAAGGGCACAGCCTCTGGCAGTTCCCGAAGCAAGAGCAAGGTGTGAGGGGAGGCTCATTGAGTCAGTTATTACCTCCTACAGCAGCAGAGGCTTAAATTATCCTGAAACCCCTTTGAGGGAAACTAAGCCCTAGGGGAGGTGAAAGACCTACTCAGGGTCACCCACCTGGGACTGAAATCTGGAATTCCTGTGTTCAGTTGGTGCTCTTCCCTCTTCCCTCAGGACCGCAAGTACACTCTAACCATGGAGGACTTGACCCCTGCCCTCAGCGAGTATGGCATCAATGTGAAGAAGCCGCACTACTTCACCTGAGCCACCCAATCTAAATGTACTTGTCCGTCCCCTTGTCCCCACACCAGCCTGTTTTCATAATAAACTTTATTGTGACAGGCAGGGCTGATCCCTCCCATGCTGGGAGACACCGTGTGGCAAGTGACAAAGCTTTAAGCCCATTCCCTTTTTGGGCCACAGTGGTAGGGATGGGGGCAGGGGATGGGCCCCATGGCTGGGGTAGTACCATGACTAGAGGCAGGGGAGGCAACCAGAGGCCTGCTGCTTTGGGGAGGTGCACTCCCCTAACCGTGTCCTGACACCTCTGGAGTTTAGACCAGGACTTTCCAGCCCTACTTGTCCTGCATCTTCTCCAGGATAGGCACAATCATGTCAAACTTGGGCCGCTTAGCAGGGTCTTCATTCATGCAGATCTTCATGAGTTTACATACATGGGGGGAAATGCCTGGTGGGATGGTAGGCCGAAGGCCTTCCAATGCCACCTGCAAGCACAAGGAAAAACAACGTGGGTCTCAGAACTTGAGTCTCATGTGGGAAGCGGCCTCTAGCCCTCAGGACAGGATTCTGTATATTTGAACAAATGTAGGAAGAGCCCAGTCCCACTACAATTACTGTCACTACCACCACCATTCCCCCAACACAAGTATATCCAGTTATGCTCTCACCTTCATTCCAATTTCCATGTTGGAGAGGTCAGCAAAGGGTACCTCCCGTGTCACCAGTTCCCACAGAAGCACTGCAAAACTCCACATGTCTGCTGAGCGTCTGTTTGTGTCTTCAGGCTTCTTTTGCAGAGCTGGAGGGACAGGACTTAACTGTTCCAGCTGCCTATCCTGTCTGCTCCCTTCCATAACTGCTGAGCTGCCCCTTCTCTGCCTCCCAACATAATGCACTCACTCACCTTCAGGGGCCACCCAGGCAGGCGCATACATGCGTCCGGGGCACTGGAAGGAGAACTTGACGTCGGCCATACTGATTCGAGCAGTCATGTCCTCATCAATCTGAGGAAGAGAAGATAGTTGTGTGGAAGGAGGTAAGTCCTATTCTAGATAGGCAAAGGGCTTCTGGGGCCTGGGCCAGGAGTGAAGTTGTGACCTCACCATTACACTACGACTGTTGAGTGCATGTCGTGGGATGAGGGGCTCTAGTGTGTGTAGGAAGGCCATGCCCCTTGCCATGTCCAGTGCAAACTTCACAGCCTGGCTCTGGTCCACAACGAAATCTAAAAGAGGAGGCAAGAGTTAAACAGTTTGGAGAGGCTTACACTTCTCTCCCCTTCCCTCCCCCGCCACAACAAGATTTGGCATCCCCTACTTACTGGTGCCTTCGTGTAGCACGTTGTACAGGGATCCATATGGCATCCAGTGTGTGATGAGGGTGGGGTGAGGAGCAGGTGGAGACTGACAGGCGCCAAGCACTGGGAGCACATTCGGATGGGAGAAGATCCTGGAAGAGGGAGAGAATGTCCCTGGCTGAGACCCAGCATCAAAGATCTCCCTCTGGGTGCTGGGCAGGGTTCCTTGGAACCAAGGCTTCCAGTTTAGGCCTTGCCGCACCTGAGCCGGGGACACTCCTCGTTGAAGTCCCTACTCTTCCTTGTACTCCAGTCTCGAACCTTCAGCATCTTCACGACGATGTCATTCCCCTGCCAGCGGCCCTTCCATAGCTGAGGGACAGATATGGGTTAGAAGGCTTTAACTAAGGCCACTGCTTTCCTGCCCACTAACTGGAGGAAAAACTTAAAACGAGTGCAGAGCAGGTAATGTGTGCGGGGGTGGGAGGGCAAGGGCAGGGGTCACCTCTCCAGAGTGATTCTCATTGAGCTTCGCCAGGAAGTTGAGCTGTTTGAAGTCAATGCCGGAGTGTTTGTTCAGAGTCCCATTTCCTGAGAGTACGGGCAGGTCAGGTACTTCCCTATAACCAGCCTCCCTCTCACCCAGCCCCAGGAGCCCAGGATTATTCTCTGTCACCACCGCTCCCCTCACAACTGACTCACGGGGCCGAGTGCGGGTAGTCCCCTTCCAGAATGTGTCCTTGTATGGAATACGGTTCAGATTCTGGCCCATCTTCTCTGCCCGCTCTAGGGAAGAAAGACAAACAGTCTTGGCCTCAGCTGTTGTGTGGTGGGAGGAGATAGGCTGAAACATGATAAGACACGAGCCGTGGGTGGGGACAGACCTCGGAGAAGCTCTCTCAAGGGTGCCTTGGCTTTGTCCACCGGCATCTCTCCATACTTGTTACAGATGCTGACAAGGGCCCCATTAGCCACGAGGTCCTGGAATTAAAAGGTGGCTGTGATGAGGGCAGTCACAACCAACCGTGAATGCAGATGCAGTACAAACCCTGTGAATGTCGTTGAGTACTGGGCAGTACTCATAGGATGGGTTGAGCGTTCTAGAATCTCCCACTCAAGCTCAGACTTTGCTTCCCACCCATCCCAGAACTCGGGGCCTGAATACTCACCTCTGCCACCTGATCTTGGCCCCAAAAACAGGCATAGTGCAGGGGCACATTCCCATGCTCATTCACTGCATTGATGTCAGCTTTGTACTGCAGCAGCTGGTCCACGTGGCCAAACAGAAAGAGGCAGAAGGTACAGTCAGTCCCAAATGAGAGATGTGTGTTGAGGCATGCAAGGAGGGAGAAGAGTATACATCCTTTCTACGGTATGTTATAGTGCCTGTGGCTGACTTCCAGGCAGGTACGTCAAGTAGATGACAGAGGCAGGGGTTCATACATACCTTCTGTACAATATCACGGTGCCCATGACTGGCTGCCAGGTGCAGAGGGGTGTCATCCCCACGGTTCATCACATTGATTCGTGCCCCGCGCATGATCAGCATCTCGACCACAGCAGATCGGCCTTCTCGGCAGGCCCAGTGCAAGGGGGAGAAGCCATGATCGTCCCTTTGAGGAAGGGGCAATGGTCATTGATCTGGAGGTGGGATGGGGGCAAAGGCTTTGATACAAAAAAAACTGATTGTCACTCTGCATACTCTCCCTGAGAAACTTTACCTCTAGGACTTAGATTCTCATTCATGCCAGCAGCTCCCAAAGCTGTCCAATTCAGACCTTCCCCTGAGCTTCAAACCCAACCAACCACTACCTGAAATCCCAACAGATCCATAGGATTCATTGTCTTCATCACCATCTCCCACTAGCCTTCCTTCCCTGGCATGCCCTATCTCATTAAGTGGTAACATTCTTCATCTGGTTTCCTTTGCACTCCTTTTGCAACATCTGTTGGTCCTTTCTGTTTTCCACTGCATCTGGCACAACCCCCTACTACAGTACTTGTCACACTGGATTGTAAAAATCTGTTAGTGGGCTGTCTTGTATTAGACTGTAAGCTTCTTGAGAGAAAGGAGTGACGGCAGCTGTTCAGTGCATGTTAATGGGAAGGAGGGGTAGCTTTGAGAAGGAAAGCCACAGCTCTTGGGAGAGGAAGCAAGCTTACTGATTGGTTCTGATACTGAAATTAAGATCTAAAAAGGGAATGGAATTAAAATGATGGTTTGGAAGGGTTTATAATGAAAAGGAGAAATGCTTTTGGTAAGTCATTCATGATGAAGTAGATACCACCACATAAGACAGGATTCCTCTACTCAAGCAATCCTGGGCACAGAAAGCAAGAAAATGAGAATGGCTTCTTTAGAAAGAAAGCTATACCTGACTTTTTTCTTTTCCCAAGGACTTGTATTTTATAAAGTAAAAGAAATGTACAAAAAACAAAAACAAACGACAAAAACAACTGGGTGGAAGCTAGGCCGGCCTGACAGCCTGGGGCCATAAAAGGAAATTCCCTCCAGTTCTGGGCAGCAGATCCAAGGGGCGGAGCAGGGGGGCAGTCCGTGGTCTGGGCCGGCAGCCTCGGGATGCCTTAGTGCTGCGGTCACTTCCCGTGTGCGGGGCTCTGGGCGGGGCCTGGAGCCGCCACCGCGGGCCACCCAGACGTCCCCACAGCCAATGTGGGTGGTGGGTGTGGCCTTTAACTTAGATTTCCCTCCACAGCTGCCCTCATCTGCTTGCAAAGATAGCCAAAACCTTTCCTGGGAGGTGGGTATTCCCCTCCCTCTTCCTAAAGCAATCACCACCCCCTGCTTATCGGTCAGTTTTGCATCCCAGCTCTTTAATTTGTGCCCCAGCTTATCAGCCTCTGGCAGTCTGTAGCCCCAGAGCAGGCCACAGCCTGAGAGCAAAAGTATGGGCACAAGGGTTCTGCCCACTGTCAGGCTGCCGGTCACCTCAGAACCTGAACTTTAGTCCCGAAGAGGCCAGCAGGAAGTTCACCCTCACTTCATATCCAGCATATAGCCAGTTGGGCCCCCAAGGCCTGTCCACTCAAACCAGCACCAGTTTCACTAATGCCACACCTTCAGCTTTTGGCAGCTGAGTCTTCCTAGATGCCAGGCTCACTGGACAACCTCACCTGACCCGTTATAACCCCACCAACAAAATACTAACTGCGCTCGCTGTCTTTATCAGAGCACCCTTTGAAGAATTATATGAAAAATGGAAGGAGTAACTGCGAATTTTGGAGAAATAGCATAGAGCCTAATGGAAACCTGTAAAGCCTGGAAGAAGATGACAGGTGATCCTTACCTCTCAAACCTAAAACATAAATTCTCCCAACCTCAAAAACTAAAATTTTAAAATAAAATTAAAATCCACCATCCTGAATCAACATCACTACTGCTTTTCTTGTCCTCCTGTCTCAGCCAACCTTAAAGAACTTGTCTACATTCACATTCTTTACCTCCCATTCAACCTGTCACAGGGCTGCTGCCTTGAAGGCAAGCATTATGTCTGATTCTGGACCTCTAGCACCCAGCACAGAAGTTCAGTATAGTTCTTTAAATGAAGGAACCAAGTATAGTCTGGTTTGTTCACCTGTTTTCCTCTGAAACAGCCCTCACAGAGATCATCAAATATATAATTAATTGTAAATTCAGTGGTCAAAGTGCTCAAGTTCTTTGACCTCTCAGCAGCCTATAGTACCGTTGACCACTCCCCTTTTGTTGAAACACTCACTTCTCCAAGCCTTACTAGCATATTTTCCTGTTTCTCCTTCAACCTCCAGTTGCTCCTTTTTGGTCTTGTAGGTTTCTCATCCCCTCTGTTTCACACCCACCTCTTCAGCTGCCACCTACTTGCTAATATCTCCCCAATCTGTCTCCAAGTCAGATCTCTCTCCTGAAATCCAACAGCCTACTCAACATTTCCACTTCACTGTACTGTCACTTTAACATGTCCAGAGTGGAACTCATCACCCTTCAGTCTTGTCCATGTCAGTAAAAGGAACCACCATCTACCCAAGTGCCCAAGCCAGAACCCTGGTCATCATCTTTGACATTCCTCACTTCCCACACCAAGTCTCACCAATTCTTTATCCTAAAGATTTCAGGAATTTGATCATTCTTTTCTTTTTTACCTGCCCCAATTCCAGTCCAAGCTATCACCACTTCTGGTGCCTCTCTTCACATCACCACCTGCTCTTCACAAAGCATCCAAGATGACAACAAATGGACAGTCTCATATCATTACATGGCTTTTAAACCCTTGTTCTTGGAATAAATACATTATTATAGTCTAAATATTCTTGCATGATCTGGCTGACCCTTGCAGACCTTTCCAATCTTATCTCCTGTCTTTCTCTGCTTGTACCCAGTGCTTCAGCCCACAGAAGCCCACAGAGGTCTTCTATCCTCTAGCCATATGGAACTCCGGACAATTTCCAGGCACCCTCTTCTGGGTGTCTTGCCCCCTAGCTTTTGCCCTTGCAGTTTACTGAGGCTGGAAAAGTTCTCTGCAGCCTCTGCCTGTAAAATTCTTATTCAGTCCAGATTCAGCTCAAACAACAGCTTTCTGTGTGGAGACCCTCTGCCCCGCTGACTGGCTGTGCTTAGCCCTCATCACACTGGATAGGAAAGTCAGCAGCCCGCACCAGACGTGAGCACCCCACATCGCGGAGAGGAGTATGTCTTTACCCTTCCTCTCCCCCACCAGCTACCTCAGCTCACCCCTGGTTGAGGTCGTTCTCCGTGTTGTCCAGCCACAGGCGGACGGCAACCGCATTGCCCTCCCGGCACTGAGTGAAAATGTCGTCCATAGCAGCGTCCCGGCGCTGAGTCCCCTCGATTGGGAAAGCGTGGGGACTGTAGAAGGATCCAGGGTAGGGGGGTGAGCCCCAAGCTTTGTCCCTTAAAGGAGAGAAGTGTTTGTGTTGGGGTGGGGGTCTGGGCACTGCGTCCCCGGCTACCGGAGGTCTGTGAAGGGGTTAGGGGCAGCGGGATGGTCCCGTACTGTGTCCCCTGGGCGCGAGGGAAAGGCGGGTCGGGCGAAGTAGGGGGTGATTAAGAGGTAGTACCTACCGAAGGGATGTCAGAGAGCAAGCACAGAGACCCTGCCCGCGGACAGAGCTGGGGGGAGGGGGGAGTTTAGGCGCCCTATACCCTGGGGGAGGGGATCGGAGGTCCTTCCCGGGGATGGCCCTCGTTCCCCACTCGGAACGGAGTAGGCGGAGTGAGGGGTGACCGCCTGGTAGAGCTCGAGACTTGGGGAGGGGGCACGGGTGCTCCCACACTCACCGGGACTCGGGCTGGAGGCGCCTTCTCCGGGGAACTCCCGTCCGGCCGCGCCCGCCGCCCGGCCCCGCCCCTGGCCCTCTCTGGCTAGCGCGGGGCTCCTTCCCCCAGCCCTCCAGCCCGCCTTCCTTGACCTTCTAGCCTACCAGTGTCTAAACTCGATGGTTTTCGGCGCTGCGCCGGCTGCTCTAGCCGCCTTAGCTTTCACTCTTTGGTTTCCGGCCCTGTTCTGGAGGCTCTGAGCGCTTTGATTCCTGGAGACGAGCTGGGCACGTGGAGAGGCTGGTGGACCGCGCGACCTCGCTCTCCCCAGCCCCATGTTCGAGGAGCCGGAGTGGGCCGAGGAGGCCCCAGTAGTCGCGGACCTCGGGTCTGTAACCTTACGGCCTCGGACCACGGCCGACTCGCAAATCAAGGTGAGTGGACGCGCGGGGGCACTCGGAACGGACCCCTCTGGATCCCAGAGCTGGGGCGCGCCGCATGTGTATTAGGGGGAGGGGGGCGCCTCCAGTCGCCCGAAAATCCCGGAACTTCCAAAAGAAAGTGACGTTGGAACTGAGAGAGGCTTGGTGAGTAGAAGTTAGTGAAGCAAAGAGGGTTTCTTGGAAGGAAAAGCACGTGCAGAGACCCTGGTGTGAGAGAGCATATTCTGCTAGGGTCACACACCTACACCGAAATAATCTGTGTAGTTGGAAGGGAGAGAGTGAGAGGGGGTGCCGTAGAAATTGGAGAGCTAGATTAGAAGCTTTGCATACAGTAAAGATAGAGAGAAGCCAGTGGAGTGTTTTAACAGAGGAATGATTTCTTCAGATTTGTATTTTGAAAAGGTCATTGGGTGCTGTGTGGAGACTAGAGAGAGCAAGAGTGAACGACGATGAAGGGTTGTCAGTACTGCCTTTCAAAGGAAGGTGGTGCTGAGGGGAACTCTAAGATAAGTGCCTGGCTTAGGACCGCGCAGTAGGACTTCAACCTAGAATGGCCTCCCAGACGCCAGACCTTCTCCTTTAAGCTTTTGCCGATGTGAGGGCTGCTGCACTTGCTCAGGCTCTTTCGACCCTTCGGTCAGCCTCCAACATGGAATCTGTCTGCTTTATTCCCTCCTCTTCAACCCCTCAACCCATTGTTGTAGTCCGTGCCACTGGCCTCTGTCTACAGCTTGTCCTTTTCAGTTTGTTCTCTACACTACAACTATTAAAGGAGGCACCTTTAAGACACACACGTGTGATCCTGTTACTCTTGTTTTCAGAAACCTTCCTAACTTTTATAAAAAGGTATTAGTTAGAGGTAGAAGCCTGAGATTGAGGGTTGGAACTCCTGGTCCCTGGCCTTGATCTTGTAGCTTGTGACCTTATCACGTTTCTCTGGGGAACCCCATTACCTCATCTGCACAATGAAGAAAGTGAGGTGGATGATTTCTCTGCCCTCCTTGGGATGGCGACTTGAAAGTTCTTCAGGGTCTGGCAGTCTTCATGACAAGTTAAGTTGATTGGGAATAATCCAGATGCCTCTAACCAGCGTCTGAATGAGGTCCCCATCTCTCCTTTCTTATTCTCCAGGCCCCATCTATTCTCCTCGGCCCTGCTCTCATCCCTTGTTTTCCCCCAGGGCTCCAAGCACCGCCAGCTCTTGGCCACATTACGGGCCTTGGAGGCAGCATCTCTTCCCCAGCAGCCCCCCAGTCTGCCTGGAAGTGACGAGGAGGACGAGGAGGAGGTGGTGGAAAGAAAGAAGAAACGCCCAAAAAAGGTCTTGTTTGCCAGCGCTTCTCCTGAAGTAGAGAAGAAAAGGAAGAAGAAACGTCAAAAACAGGGCCCACCTAGCAGTGACTCCAAGGAAGAGGAAGTGGAAAGGAAGCAGTGCCACAAAGGGGCTCTTCTTGGCAATGTCTTGGCTGAAGAAGAGAAAAGAAAGAGGAAATGCCAGAAACAGGACCCTTCAAATCCTGCCCAGCCGCTGGACAATGTTGACCAAACTGGTATTAGTGCATGTGGGACAGGGAGGGGGGATCAGCTGATGCTACATATGACAGAGGTTATCTGCCACCACTAGGTTTAGGGTTAGGGAATAAGAAGTACTTTCATCTAGGCCACAACCTCTGTCTCAGGTTTAGTCTCTTGCTAAGCCTCTGAATTCAGGGGATATTGCCCCCAATATGCCTTCCCATCTCACTCCCTGCAGGTTCCAAAGCTTGGAATTCTAGTGCTGCAAATGACTCCACCAAGCCAAGCCCTGAGACCCCTTGCTCTAACCCTCCGCATACCTTGAGTCGCAAGCAGTGGCGGAACCGGCAGAAGAACAAGCGTAGACAGAAGAACAAGTTTCGGCTTCCTCAGCCACCAGAGCAGGCCCCAGCCACAGCCGCCGCAGAGGAGACAGAGGTGCCTCCTGCCCCCAGTCCACACAGCCATGGAGCCCGGGCGGGGGCTCTGCGAGCCCGCATGGCCCAGCGGCTGGATGGTGCCCGGTTCCGCTACCTCAATGAACAGCTGTACTCAGGGCCCAGCAGTGCTGCGCAGCGCCTCTTCCAGGAAGACCCTGAGGCCTTTCTCCTCTACCACCGTGGCTTCCAGAGCCAAGTCAAGAAGTGGCCACTGCAGCCAGTGGACCGCATTGCCAGGGATCTTCACCAGCGGTGGGTGGGAGTTGGGCATTGTGAGAAGCGAGGTGTGTCAGTCACGGGCTCAGACCAGACCAGTGAGCTATTCCTCCCGTCCACTTCCAGGCCTGCGTCCTTGGTGGTGGCTGACTTTGGCTGTGGGGACTGCCGCCTGGCTTCAAGTATCCGGAACCCTGTGCACTGCTTCGACTTGGCCTCTCTGGACCCCCGGGTCACTGTGTGTGACATGGCCCAGGTAAACCCCACTCCTTCCACATATCTGGCCTGTGCCCTAAGCCCAAACTCCATGTGCTAATCTCTAACATGCCCTCTCTTCCCGGCACCCCTAGCACTCAGTGCTGGCTTTCTCCTCCCCATAACATATGCTTCATACAATACTCTCACTCTCCGTAGGTGCCTCTGGAGGATGAATCTGTAGATGTGGCTGTGTTCTGCCTTTCACTGATGGGAACCAACATCAGAGACTTCCTAGAGGAGGCAAATCGAGTGCTGAAGCCAGGGTAGGAGTCCCCAGGAAACAGATGCATGTATATGTGCACATATGTGTGTCTGCGCATTTACCCAGAACTTTCCATCCTTTTCAGGGGTCTCCTGAAAGTGGCTGAGGTCAGCAGCCGCTTTGAAGATGTTCGGACCTTTCTGGGTGCTGTCACCAAACTGGGCTTCAAGGTCATCTCCAAGGTGAGGGCCCCAAGAAGTCTGTCCATATTTTTGTCACATGTGTGGCCCTTCAGGGTAATAGTGGTGTTCAGGACGGAGGTCATGATCAGACACAGACGTTTGCTCCTTGAAGGCATGACTCGTGGGAGAGCCCTGGGAAGCTTTCTGAGCAGGGACGGGATGTGGACGGAGGTGGTTTGAGGAGTTGGGGTGAGGATTTAGAGCTCACTGGGTCTTTTCTGTCCCTAGGACCTGACCAACAGCCACTTTTTCTTGTTTGACTTTCAAAAGACTGGGCCTCCTCGGGTTGGGCCCAAGGCTCAACTCTCAGGCCTGAAGCTCCAGCCTTGTCTCTACAAGCGCAGGTGACCCCTGGACCCCCCTTGAAAGGGGAGGCAAGTCTTGAACTCCAGGCTCAGTACTCTGAAGATTGTATCCAGCCAGGCTGTGACCCGGGGCCTGTTACCACCCTTACTCCATCCCAAGAACAAAATGTAATGAAACCCTTGGCTCAGCCCTGCTCTAATGAAGGCTTCTTGGTTCCAGGAAGCATAAAGTCATTTGGGCTAGCTGAAGAATAAGGAGTTTATTGTGAGAACGCAGGAGTATCTGGGAATTACGGATGCCTTCAGTGTCATGGAAACGACAGGGTTTGGGATTCTAGGTGTCTCTGGGTTTGGCCCCTCTTTGCATCTCTCAGGAGCCACGTGGGCTTTCTGTCCTAGCCTCCCTGCTCTCCTCTATTCTGCTTTTCCTGTTTGCGCGCCAGCTCCTTCTGCTTTACCCATAGCTTCTGCAGCTGTGGTCTCTGCCCAGGCCTTGGAGGCCGGGGGCAGGCATTGCTTCTTGGCTCTGGGGCAGCTGGTAGCCCGCCAACATCCTGGCTGAGCACGTCAGTCTGGGCTTCTAGGTCAGGGTGGTTTGATTGTCCCTGTACTGAGTGCTTCTTTCCCCTGATCCTCATCTCCATCTTTGGAGCTGTATGGCCCAAACTACTCCTAGTATCTGTTGTCCCATAGGGCCCTGGTGTGTGTCTGGCTGAGGGCACAAATTTTGGAATCAGGTAGGCCTGCCCCTGATTGCTGAGAGTCTTTTAATCTTTGAATGTCATATTACTCATTTGGAAAATGGTAGGATTCTTGTCTCGTGGGATTGTTGTGTGGTGTGGCTTAATGAGGAAATCTGTAACTAGGGCTGGGTGCACAGGAGGTGCACGGTAAACTGTAGCTGTGGCTGATGTGTGTTGTGAGCATTACTGTTTTCTAAAGACCTTTTCCAGGCAGGGTTAGGGGATGAAGAGTAAAGAATGGATTTGTTGACTGAGGAAGACTCTGGGAGAGCTCAAGATAGGCCTTTCAATAGGCTTATTTTATAGGATTTTTAGAGATTCTTGACAGATTGTGAGCTCTTCTTGGAGGGGGGGGGGGTGCAGGAGCTGGGTCTCTTCATAAATCACAACTGATTGATGCTATTTGGGGTGGAGATTGGGCTGTTCATTGGCAGAAGGGTCTGTCTGTTTCTGCCTTGTAGTGGGCCCAAATCAGCATGTCCTAGGAAAGCTATGGGCAGGGAAGGCTAGTGCTGGGAGAGGATGAACTGGGATGATAGGTCCTTGGCCTCTTCCAGAAGGCATCTGCCATGGGCCCAGGTATAAAGATATAGCCTGTTTTACCTATTTCAAAGAACAAGAACTGAGAGTGACCACTGGGACACAGGTTCCAGGGCTCTGAGCCAATTGGGTGCCTCCAGTAAGGTGGGTGTTTTGAGGCAGGCTGTGTAGGCCAGAGGGCATGTTTGGAGGCTGGGCTATGAACCATCCAGCATATACTGCTCAGTACCTTTTTTTTTTTTTTTTTTAATTCATTCATTCTACAAATATTTATTGAACATTAACTCTGTGCCAGGAACTCTGTTAAAGCACTGGAGATACAGTAGTAATTTAGTCCCACATAGACACTGACCATATAATACTTTCCTATGTGCTTTAATAAAGAAAATAAATAATGCTGTGGGAACACTTAAGAGAGGCTTGTGAATGCTTCTTAGAGGAAGTGGCGCCTATGCTGAGTCTGTGATGATAGGCTGATATGCAGTTTCTGCAATTATGAGAGAGAGGCATACTGTATGGTAATGTAGTTCTTTGAAAGCAAAGAGTTGTGGAGGCTGGGAAGCCCAGGATAAAGGTGCCAGATGAATTTGGTTCCTGGGGAAGGCTTTCTTCCTGGCTTGGCTGCATCCTTGCATGGTGGAGAGCTGCTCAGTACCTTTGCATGTGCTTCTCTCTGCTGAATACTCATCTGATTGGCAGTCTTACTCATCCTTCCAAACAGCCTAGTTGTTTCCTACTCCATTACTCCCAAAGCAGAACTAACTTCTTTATCTGCACTCTCAAAGCGCTACGTGAAGAGTGCAATTTCAGCGTTTAAATAAATACTGTGTGGCAATTGCTTTGTGCATTAGGCTGCAGTCTTCTCAACTCATATTTACCTTTGTATTCCCGAGCTGGTCACTTGAGATCCATCTAAGGAGGTGATAAGGAGGACAGGGTCCAGTTGAGTGGGACCGATGAGAAGCAGGGGTGCTGCAGGAACCCAGGTTTGGGCACATGATGAGCGCACTGTCGACCAGTGACGGTGGAATAGGCGGAGGCGGTTGGGAGAACTTCAGTGAGTAGAACTGGTGGGACATTGTGGCTTGGTGAGAGAAAGGAATCTGAAGCAAGTCTTGGGTTTCTGGCTTGAGCAACTGGTTGGGCTGGTGATGTCTTTCAAAAGGTTGGGTTTTTGGTACCTAGATGTTCATTTGGAAGTGGGACAGAAACTCAGCAGCCAGAGGAGGTAATTCAAGTCGTAGGAATAGATAAGATATCCAAAGTAAGATAACGAGAAGAGAAAGTGGCTTGGAATAGAGCTCTCAGGAGCATTTAATGGATGAGTAAAGGAAAATGAACCAATAAAGGGGACAAGAAGAAAAGGTGGGGCCAGAGATGGAAGAGTAAAACCGGGAGAATGGATTTCTTAATGTGGAAGGAGTGGGGAGGTTTTCGGCTGTCAGATGCTGTTCAAAGGTCTATTAAGATGAGAGAGAGGTCAGATCGCAGCGGGGAGAGGATTGCTGCATAATGTTGAGGGCCTGGGGTTTGAATTTATAGTGGTATTATTCACGAATTTATAGTGAGCCCAATCAGCCCAATGCTGTGGTTATCTCTACGTACTCAGGAATCTAGGTGTAGCTGTGGAAAAAAATGAGTACTGAGGGATCATCCAGAGTTGGAAACTTGCCATGCAGTTGAAATAAACGAGCAAAGGAATTTCAGACCGTTCGTAAGTGATTGCTATGCTGGACCATGGAATTTGGTAGAACAGGTGAGTGGAGTAAAGACAGGAGTAGGGGAGAGCACGCAGGAGAGAACCCGGAATTGGAGCGCCGCAGATCCAGGCAGCCGATGGAAGGGAACACCCCTGATGGCACAGGCCCCATGCACATGCCGTTTGGGCACATTGTGGCCAATGAGAAATGGCGCGGGTTGCAGCTGGCACAGGGAATGCAAGGAAAAATTAAACTCGTTTTTGAGGATGGCCTGACACCGTAGATTTTTACTTGTCTAGCAGATCCTGCATTCTTTATATCACCGAAGCTGATTTGGTGGCAGGAAATGACTACAGAAAGAGACTTGTTCGAGTTAGAAACTCCTGTAAACTTCAAGGGATTGTAGTAGTTAAAAAAACGCAGATGAGTGAACAGTACTTTCCAGCCGTACAGAAATTCACTGTGCTGGATCTTGGGATGGTGTTGCTTCCAGTGGTTAGCCAGACGGAAGCGTCCTGTCTCATTATCCAGTTGGTTGAAGAGCAAACCAAAGAGCCCAGTAAGAACCCTTTTCTCAGGAAGAAACGGGCTTTGATCTCTGAGCCAGCCCTCCTTCGAACTGTGCAACAGATCCCAGGAGTCGGGAAAGTTAAAGTTCCTCTCCTGCTTCAGAGGTTTCCAAGTATCCAGCAAGTAAGTAATGCTTCCATCCAAGAACTGGAGCCGGTGGTTGGACAGTCAGTGGCCCAGCACATTCATGCGTTCTTCACCCAGTCCAGGTGATGGCTCTTCCCACGGCATCTCCTTTACACCACGAACCACAGGATCTTGTTTTCTTTCACATTAAGAAACAATATTTCCTCTCACAGAAACTAGGGAAGGATGAAGTGAAGCCTGAATTGCCATTCACCTGCCAGTTGTCCTGCCCTGCTTTCTGGGCTCAGGTATTTACTTCAGTTAGTGTGCCCCAGATGGCACTGCCCGCATCCTGCTAGCACGAAGAGGGTTGGTGGACACCTTCCTAAGGGAGTCGGTTTAAACAGGGACTCTCAAGATTCAGCAAAAAGCCAGCTGGGCAGATTTTAATGTGTGACCTTGACCTGTATCTATCATGGAAGGTGGTAGATGTGACCGTCTAAAGGAGACAAACCTACAGTGAATGAAGCACTGTGTACCATAAGCCCCTTGTTCCTTCTGGCAGAGCCACTGTTCTTCAGGTCTGGTCTTAATACACCTGTGCTTTGAGGGTGGCTGCCAGTGTAAACGAACAATTGTACTGCCTTTTTTCTTCCTTCCTTCCTTTCTCCCTCCATTCCTCCCTTCCGGGTAGCTGCACAGTTTGTTTGTAATCACTGAGCATGACTTCTGAACACAGAAAGCCTGGAGTCCAGAGTTCCCATTTTAAAATAAAAAGCCAATGTGTGCGAGGGAAGAGAAAAAAAAAAAAGACAGGAGTAGGTTGTTTCATTGGGGGTCACTGAACAAGTAACCTAGAAGGATGGGAGACTGTGGTCAGAAACTGGAATGCCTGAATAATTCATATTGGAAGCAGAGCAGCTCCAGGCAATGGCTAAGTTTAGGGTGTAGTTTTAGGGGTGAGTGCCTGAGAGGTGTGCAAGGGAGGTTGCCAGATTGGTTAATGCATGGAAGCCTCAGGTATTGAGAGAGGTTCTGCGTGGACTTTGAAGTTCTCCAATATGATGGTAGACATAAGCGTGGAACAGGTGCCAACCTCTTGAAGAAGGGGGCAGATCCAGGAGATCTGCAAAGAGTAGGAGAGGTGGGATAGTGTGAATTTCAAAGGGACAGAGGGTTCACACAGCCTACTAGAGAGACTTGCATCTTGGGGGTGATGTGAGGCTGGTGAGTGGAGCTGGCTGCCAGGCAGCCAAGACAAAATACCCTGACAGTCCTCTCCAGCTTGGTGGGATTCACTGGGATTGTTGGGGAGACAACTGTTGTGGCAGCTCCATGGGACAGGAATCTCCTGGGATAACAGGAAGGCAAGCCATAAAGTCTAAGGGATGTTTTGGAGTAGCAGAGCATCTGTCTCACTGTAGGACACACATCACCTTTTTATAGCTCCATATCTCTGTTTCCCAAGTGTTATTTATATTCCTAGATCTTGATTAATTTTCCCAGCTTTATTATCATGCTCAGCAGGACAGCTGGGGTCTGCCTTCGTCCCTTTTTTGCTTTCCTCCCTTACTTAAAATTTGGATTCTTTCTTTGCCTGTTCTGGCTCCAGCCACCTATATAAACATCTTTCTGGGTCTCAGGCCCCCGGCTCCCCCTAACTTAGCCAATCCTCCATCTGCGTTTCTGTCAATTCTGAAAGCAGGACTTTCCTGAGTCTGGGTCCCCCCTGCTCCATCATCAGCTTCAGGATAAGCTGTTCTTCAAGTCCATGCCTGGGCTTCAGTGTCTAATGTCGAGAGCCTAGACTGAAGAGAGAACAACATATATTTCTTTAAGAAATAACAGCATGCCAGCTGTTTAAGGAACAATGAGATCAGTTTAAGGAACGATTGGAGAACAGAAAGAAAGAGTGCAGTCATAGTAAGAGGTAAACAGGAGTGGGAAAGAGTGTAATTGGAGATTCCACTGGGAGCATTTGGGAAGCTTGAGGTATTTATTCCTAAAGCCAAGAAATGATGAACCTGGAATCTGACTCCTGCCCTGGAAATGCGGAGGGCAAACAAAGATTCATTAACTGTTTCAGGGGTGGAGCCAGGGGAGTGCTGCTGCTTTTGCATTGGCCTGTGTTCCCAGAATTTGCCGTGGTAAGCCATGCATGAGTGTATCCTTTGCACCTTGCAGGAGAGGGAAGCGTCAGCTGGTCTTGAGTCCTGTCCGGTAGGACCATTTGAAGAGGCAAGGAGACCTCAGCACAAAGAAGCTAGGAGTGTGCCATGTGGGCTGAGGAGGGAGTCTCAGGAAACCACCCAGAATAAAGCTGCATCCACCAAGGTAAAGGGGACTGCAGAAAAGGGACAGCATGATGCTCCCTTTAAATATCTAGCAGGCCCATGGGGCACAGAAACATCCAGTCGAGCAAGAACTGTTTTATCCCCTCCTTCTCTGCAGTTGGGCCCAGAGCAGTCAGCAGCTCTTAGGTGGAGAGGAGGTGAGAAGAGCAGAGAGCATCCAGATCATTCCTCCCTTCCCCAGTTCAGGCTCCTTGACTTAAGTGGGACAGAGCTGCGAGGGGAAAATAGTTAAATCTACAATAGGTGCAGGTTATTTATTGTAATGTAGGATTAGACATTGCAATCATTTGAGATTGGTTTTGTATCTTAAACTGATTCTAAGACATCTATGAACTAAGAATGAGCTGAAAAGTCACAGGCTTGCTGCAGCTTTTCTCTAAATGAAAAAGGGTTGGAGGGGTGGTGAGAGACAAGAATAAAGTTGGGTTTGGATAGCAGTCTGTGCTCATGCTTCCTCAGCATCCCTTTTAGAGGCTTATTGCCCCTGCAGTCATCGGGGTACTCCAGCTTTTGTTGCTGTAACACTGTTCTAAGGGAGCACAGTTCCCAAAGAAGCAACGTGGTCTTGGCAGACACAGCTCGGCTCCAGTCACTCAACCACTTACGTAATTGCACGAAGCCCTTTACAGATTCTCAGAGACCTCTAATTACGTCGTCCTCCATCCCTGGTGACTTCCCAGGCTGGCCACCTGGTTCTAGGACATTCGACTATTGCAGTAACCACCTTACTGGTCCAGTTACTTCCACTCCTGTCCCCAGAGCAATTCATTTTCCACTCAGGCAAGTGAGCTTTGTAAAATGTAAGTCAGATATGTCACTTCTCTGCTGAAAATCCTTCAGTGGATTCACAGTGCTCTGAGAACAAAAGGCAAACTCCTTCCCAGGCCCTTTGTGATCTTGCCCAGGCCTCCCTCTCCAACTGCACCTTAACCCACTGCTTCCGCACGAAACTGCAGCCACACGGGCTTTCTTTCCATTCCTCAAGTGTTCCAAGCCATTTCTACTTCTGGGTCATTACATTTGCCACTTCATCTTCTCAGGATACTTTTCCCTGGTGAGTTCATTTTCATCTTCCAGATCTTCACACCAGCATCACCTTTTCTTCTGTGGAAAAAACGGGCTAGATGCTCACCAAAATGTCCTTTCCTGGACACACAGTTAAATTACATTTCCCAGCTCCTTGCATCAAGGTGGGGCTGTGTGCATAGTCCTCCCCAGTGGAAAGTGAGTAGAAGTGTTGTTTCACTACCAGACCAAGACAGTTAAAGAGTGGACGAGCCTTGTCCGTATTCTCCACCTCCTCCTCTGCCTTCCAGGGTGACCTTGAAGCACATGTTTTGAAGATGGAGTCAGAGCATAGAAGGAGTCTGGATATTTAAGTCCCTGCTTAGAGGAGAATTGCTTGACCAAGAATATCCACATTTCTTTGAACAAGGAATAACCTCTGTTGCATTAATGTTTAGCATGATATGCCCTGGCTAATATATCTTCTCTGGCCATCCTGTCCACCTTATCTTGATCACAATACCCTTTTTGTTTCCTTCAGGGTGCTTCAGACATTTAATTAGCTTACCAGATGCCAGTCAACACTTCCCCCAGTCCTATGAATTGGACTCCTAACTGGGGAAAAAAATGCTCACATGAGGAAGTTGAGATACTGATTTTATCAGTTACATTTTGATTGTGACAAAAAAAAAAAAGGAAATCCCCCTAAAGAATATCTTAAACAAATTAGATTTTTCTTAAACCTGATGGTTGATGGTTGTTGGCATTGATTCAGGAATTCAAGGTTGTTAGCAGTTAGGTCTGTGTGATTCTCTTGATCTCTTGATCCTCATGGTCACAAGATGATGTGTTTCGAATAAGCAGAGACACCCTACTTACTATTACCCTTCTCAGGAGTCTCACAGGTAGCCACAGCCCCTATCTTTTTGGCCTTACTTCAAGGGTCCTTCTACATTGTTAGTACTCTGGTGTAAATATGTTACATTATTCCCTATAACATGGCTGAGAGCAATCTGAAATATTACTATTTTAAATATATTTGTCTCCCCTGCCCCTTCCCACATCTCAGTGGCCTGTCAGCGACTCATCCAATTCAAAGCTGTTCTCCCTCCAGCTCAGTGGGGTGGGGAAACCTTCATGGTCTCTTTCTTTCACTCATTCTTTACCTCCTCTATCACTTCTAGGATTGGGATGGCGGAAGGCATGTTAGAGGCAAAAAGGCTAAACTTTGATTTAGTTTAGCTTCATCAGTGTGTTCTACTAAGACAGGCATTTAAATGTTGGCTCAGTGTGTGAGGTATTGGGGTTCTTTGGAGTCCCGCCTTGGGACTTGCGCACTAACTGGTTTGGGTTCCCTCCTTATGATACTCAGCCCCCACACCCCCTCGGCTCCTAAGCTCCTGACACTGACAGTGTATGCACAGCCTCCTAGTGCTGAAGTCCCTCACCCTGGCGGGCAGCCCTCCTGGGAGAGGTTCCCAACAAATACCGTAAGAGTGGTTACCTTTCTGGGAGCTCCCAGGAAACTCATGCATGTTTGTCCTGCGAAACAGCAGAAGTGCAGCCCAGCCAGCAGCTGACTCCCCTTGCCCTGTCCCAGCTAGCCTGACTCTGACCTCTCCATATCTCTCTCTCTGTCTCCAGACCCTCACAAGTGATTCAGGTTACTTTCTCCCAAGAAGCCTCTGCCCCAGGCTCCACTCCAGTGGCCATATGGAGCTGGGTCTGTAAGTTCCTGAGTGTAGCAAGTGTCTTGCTAGAGAATGTAATGCTGAATGAATATAAGGTCTCTCCCTCTCCTGGGAACATGAAATGACTATAAGTGGTTCTGTTGGAGCCCTCCTCTCTTGATTTAGAATGGAGGGAACGGCACTGCTTCCTTACCTTTCAGGGAGAAGTGCTCTCTATTCCTAAAAGTTCCCGTCAATGAAGCTTGCATTTCTAACTTCATGTACGTTAGGAAGGTTGGTGGGCCCTGCATCAGCTTTATTACCTTAGAGTAAATTCTGTGTAGGTATATCTAGCACCCTTATTTAACATCTTCTTACTTGTGCAAGTATTCTTGTAAAATGTGAATTGTTCTCATGCATGTGCTTTATTTATAGCGTATTGCCAACAAATCTTGTCTTCTTTTTTCCATCACTCAACTGTGTTTTTAATATCCATCTGTGTTATCAATCAGGGCCCACTCAGGAAAACAGAAACCATACTAAGTGTTTCACATAGAGGGCATTTAATGCAGAGAATTGATTACAAGTGATAGAGGCTGAGACAAAAGAAGATGCTTGATGTAATTAAAAATTAAGAACTGGAGAAATCAGATAATGTCCTAAGGCCTGGGAAAACGAAAGGGAAGAAGGGAAATAATTACCAGAAACTAGGAGCTCAGGAAAGAGGCCACTTTTGACTGGTCAGTACTCAGATCTTTGTGGGGAGGCTCCCTCCACATATCTGGTGCTTGGACTTCTGAGGAAGGAAATGGCCTTGAGGGTGAGGGAGCAAGGTCTGACTGTTCTCTGACTGCCAGGCGGGAGCTGATCTGCTGCTGGTGTCTCAGAAGTGTAGCAAAGCTGCTGCTGAGTGCAAAAGAAGCTAGTAGCCAGAGACAACTGTCTGCAGCTGAAATACTGTGACAGCAACTGGAAAACAGGAATGAAGACTCTCCCCCCATGTTTCATTTTCAGTTTCCCTCTATGGCATCCCTTTGGCAGAACCTAATGGAACCACCTGCCAGTGGATTCTGGGAAATACACTTTGCAGAGTCGCAGCTGCAACAGCACAACTCCAGAGTGTGTGTACGTGGGGGCTGAGAGGGAGGTGTGTTGCAGAGGGAGATATGGACAGTGTAGGAGCCAAAAGAAAATAGGTGAATAGCCAGTATATTCCATGTAGCTGCTCATACATCTAGATTGTTGCTTCTGTCAGCTGTGAAGTACTTCATAATATGCATCCACCATAGTAAACTTATATATTGGCCTGGTTGCCTCAAATTCTTTGCCATCTGGAGAAATTAAAATCCTTGCAGCTAGGGTTCTGAGTACAAAATAAGTGCCCCCGACTAGATGCACTCATTTGAGATTTGGGAGGTAAGGGTCATCTTCCTGCCGCTTGGCTCTTATTGCTGGAGGCAGGTCTAGGCGCTGGGCTTTCTGCAGCAGCGTCCCACTGAAGCCAGGGACAAAATAGGGTGCCTGCTGTAGGGGCGAAAGTTCAGCATATTCTGGAAGTTCCGTAGGTAAAATGAATCTGCTCTGTACAAATTTGGCTTTAATAAGATGGTTAAGAAGAAAAATTATTGGAAGGGTGTCAATAAGTTACTCAGAGAACTAATGGAAAGTCCAGGGAGTGAGGCTTAGAGAACAGACAGGAGCCAAGGGAGGATGAACAGTTGCAAAATCTAAGGTCAACTTTAGTCTGGTTCAGATGGCACTGCTGTCACCATTGCTACTTGACTTTTCTCTCACTGTTGTTGGTACATAGATTGATGCTGAGAATTGAGTTAATCCTCTATGTTCATGGCACTCTATTAGGACTGGCTCAGAAAGGCCCCTCTCCTGTTCTTTGTTATTTTGTTTGTTTACTTTATTCCTGATTCATACTTCTGCTCCTCTTGTACCCCACAATGTGTTTGTCTTGTGCCCCTGGACACCTGTGTATCTTTGGCAAAATAGATGGTGGTTTGGTATATGCATGCTGTGGCAGAGACTTGCCAGCTGTTCCTCGCACCCATTTTCTTCTTCCTGGGAAATTAGCTGTACTCTTTCCCAGCTTCCCTTATTCTTAAGTGTGGCCATGTGATTGAATCTAGCCAATTGGATGGTAGTGGAACTAAGGTGTGCTACCTCTGTGACTTGGGTCCTTAAATTTTCCTATGCACAGTCCCCCGTGTTATTTCCACTTTGGCCTTTGAGCATATGACCTTGAAAGCTACACACTGAAGATGACGGAGCCAAAAGGTGGAAGGAGCCTGAACATCACTTAGAGGAGAGCCACCCACCAATTAGGAACATCTGTTTTGGATTTCACGTGAATGAAAAATAAATATCTTTTTGAGCCATTATACCCTTGGTTTGTTGTTACAGCGACTAGTAATCTTTTTTTTTTTTTTTTTTTTTTTTTTGCGGTACGCGGGCCTCTCACTGTTGTGGCCTCTCCCGTTGCGGAGCACAGGCTCTGGATGCGCAGGCTCAGCGGCCATGGCCCACGGGCCCAGCCGCTTTGCGGCATGTGGGATCTTCCCGGACCGGGGCACGAACCTGTGTCCCCTGCATCGGCAGGCAGACTCTCAACCATTGCACCACCAGGGAAGCCCTTGTAATCTTTTTTTTTTTAATCCCTTTTAATTGAACACATCAGAAAAGTAAACAAATCACACACCCGTACAGAAAAGTAAAAATGTTAAGCCTAATGGTTTATCACAAGGCCAGTACCTGTGTACGCGCCACCTAGACTAAGAGAAGGCTGTCAACACCCAGAAGCCTCTTTTATGTCACCTCCGAACTTTCTTCTCTTGACTTCGCAAAGTTACCACCATCCTAACTTTCATGACATGATTTCCTTGCTTTTCTTTATAGTCTTATCAGTTGAGCATCCATACCTAAATTGTATATATTTCCATGTGTCTGGCTTCTTCCACTCAACATTAGATTTATGGGATTCATCCATGTGTTGAATGCCGCTGAATTTCATTCATTTTTGTTTCTGTAGAAATATATCCCATTCTGTGAAGAAACCACAGTTTATTGATTGATTCAACTGTTGATGTACATTTGAGTTATATATCAATCAGAATGGGCTGGGTCATGCTACAGGAAATAAAAACCCAAAATATTAATGGCTTAACCCCACAGAAGATAATTTTTTACTATTGATGTAGGTTGGCAGGGACTGTTCCTAGTCACCAAGGTACTCAAGCTAATGAAACTCCATTGCAATACATGCTTCCATAATCACTAGGCGAGAAAAGGGAACAAGACAGATCACACCCTGGCACCAAAAGCTTCACCCTAGAAGCGACACATGTCCTCTTTGCCCCATTTAATTGGCCAAAACAAGTCTCATTGCCATATATACCTCCCTTACAAGCCTACCGTGTACCCAGAAGGAAGAGAAACAGAATGTGAACTGCCTAATGATTAGTTTGTGGTTCCTACAAACAATGCTGCTGTGAACAATCTTGCAAGTGCCTCTTGTGCATGTGCACATGCTTCCTTTGGGAATATAAATAGGAGAAAACTGGTCATAAAGTATGTATATCCTCAACTTTAATAGTTAATGCCAGACTGTTACAAATTTTTCAATTTATACTCCCTTCACCAGGGAAATGAGTGTTCACTTAATCCACATGAGAATTCACTTTATTCCATATCTTTGCTATCTTGTGGCATTGTCTCCCAGTTCCAGTATATGTGTTATGTTATGTCCTTTGGTTTAACTTTTCATTTCCCTGATTACTAATGGGATTGACCTTTTCATGGGTCTTACTGACTGCTTGAAAATCCTCTTCGATCAAGTGCCTGTTGAAGTCTCTTGCCCATTTTTTCTAATGGATTGTCTTTTCTTTGTTGATTTTTGTAGTTATATATATATATATATATATATATATATACACATAATCCCTTTTGGTTATATGTACTGCATGTATCTTCTCCCATTCTGTGGTTTGCTTTTTCACTCTCTTAATGGGTGTTTATTGATGAACAGAAGTTTAATGTAGTCTGGTTTATCGATTTTTCATGGTTAATGCTGTATGTGCCTATTTAAAGAATCATTCCTACCCCAAAATGATGAAGATATCTTACTAACTTATCTTCTGGACGTGTTAGTATTTTGCTTTTCATAGTTCTACAACCCATGTGCAACTGGTTTTTCTGTGTGGTTAGAATAGGAGCCAAGTTTAATTTTATTTCCATCTAGATATCCAATTAATACAAAACTGTTCATTGAAAACAAAATTTTCCTGTTACTCTACCTTTCCATATTTTTCTATATAAGTGCAAGTTTGTTTCTGGGCACCCTAATCCATTCCTTGGTCTGTACGTCTATCTTCACAGCAGTACCTCACTGTTTTAACTATAGTAGGTTTCTAATAAGTCTTAGTATGTGGTACAGCAAGTCCCACACGTTTTTCATCTCCAGAAGGACTATTGTTGGACCTTTGCATTTCCATGACTGTCAAGTTCCCTGAACATCCTGATGGGATTTTCTTATGCTGGATCAGTTTGGTGCGAATTGATACATTTGTAATACTGAGGCTTCCAAGTCTGTGGTCTGTGTGCTCCATTTCATTAATTGCTGTCAATATGTTTTATACATTTATGTGCAAAGTTCTTCGTGCACATCTTTTGTTAGATTTACTCCTAGGCATTTACTGTTTCTTTTTTAAACGTCTTGCAAATGGGATCTTTAGAAATTTCATTTTCTGCTTGCTTGTATATAGAAATATAACCAATTTTTGTGTGTTGACCATGGAGCAGCATCCTTGCTAAATAACCTCACTTACTAACTCTAATAATTTAGCTAAATAACCTCACTTTACTAACTCTAATAATTTATCTGTATTCTTTTATTTTCTACATATATTATATTCATATCATCTCTGAACATCATATCAGTTTATTTCATCCTTTCTAATTCTATATCATTTATTCTTATCCATGCTATACTCCACTGGCCAGGAGATCCATCACTGTGTTCAAGAAGAGTGATGTTGGTGGAAGTCTGAATCATTATCAGACTTGAAGGAAAAGCTTTCAGTATTTTGTCATTGAGTGTGATATTTGAAGTGAGATTCTGATTAATGGTTGTCAGATCAGTAATGTGCTCTACTTGCTATTACTTGTATCATGAATTGGATTTTGAATTTTGTCAAATGCTGCTTCTGAATTGAGATGATCATATATTTTTAAAAATTCTGTCAGTGTAGCAAGTAAAAGATTTATTTCCATATGTGAAATCAACCTTGAGTTTTTGGAATAAAATCAGCTTATTTGATTATATCTTTTTTATATATTGTTGAAATCAGTTTAATAATACTTTGTATAGGACTTTTTAATCTGTGCTCATGAGTGAACATAAGTGATATCTTCCTATAAATCTTCCTTTTCCCACTCAACACAGTGCTTTTAAGTTCTCTTCGTGTTGCGATATGTACCTTTAACTCACTTTAACCTCTTCTTCACATGCTCTAATGGCTTCCCATCTCATTCATAATATAGCCCAGAGTTCTTACTATAACCGAAAAGCCCCTTGTGTTATCTGGATTCCAAGTATCTCTCTAACACTCGCCCCCTTCATACACACCTTTTCAGCCATACTGTCCACTTTGCTATTTATTGAATATTCTAGGCATGCCCCTGCCTCAGGGCCATTGTACTATTTCATCTACCTGGAATATATTTTCACAGTTATCTTTATGGCCTACTTCCACACTATATTTGGGTCTCTGTTCAAATGTCAGTCTATCAGATAATCCCTCTCTCTAGCCAATACTTTTTTTTTAAACTTTTTTTTTTAAGCCAATACTTTCTACTGCCTTACCATGCTTAGTGTTTCTTCAAGGGACTAATCACCACCTTTTAAATTACATATTTATTTTTTTATATAGTTATTGTGTGTTTCCTCACACTAGAATGTAAATTCCAAGAGAGTAGGGACTTATCTGTTTTATTTAATACTGTATCCCTGGGATCTAGTACATACTTGCATCTGACATCTGTTTAGTGTTCCAACATGTATTTGTTTAGAACATTTAGCATAGCCATTCCTCTAAAGACATTTAGATTATCCAAATCCTTGTGACTACAAAAAAATGGGGGAAGGATTTTCTTATAAATGTTCTCTTAAATGTATACAGTGTATATATGAGTCTTGGTTCCAGATTTCAAGTTAATTTGTCAGGCCAGTTATGCCACAATTAACACCTATAAAATCTGAGCAAAATACAAACAAAAAACAATATTTGAAGGCCCTGGAAAGTGGACAAAAGCAGGCAGAAAGCAGAGGAGAATTTACCCATGAAAGACTTTAGCTGCAGTGGGTAAGAATTGTGATTTTTGTGGTCTTTCTGTCTGAAGGTTTTCCTTCCCCACCCCATTTTCCAGCCCCACCCTATCCCCGAGTTCCAAACGCAGAAAACCACAGCCTTACTCAAAACAGCAGAGGACAGAGTTCAAGGCTGGTAAAAATGCTGGAAATTTAAGAGCAGAAATCCTGGAAGAGAGAGTGGTATAAGGGGTGAAACCAAAATTTGGACAAACTCAACCCAAATCTTTGGATGACTACTAAATTACACATGCAAAGGGGAGAATCAAGGGGACCTAGCAAAAATAGCTGGCAGAATCCAGTGTGGAGTCTATCTTCAAATGACAGAAATGCACTGGAGTAAGATGTGCAAATTTGCTGCTATTTTTGCCTGAATACGTTCCTCAATTCATGTCCAGCTTGGGTGGCAGCTGAAGTGTCAGAAGACAGGGTTTGGCAGTGGAGAGCAGCTGGAAATTTAAAAGGAAAATCCCAGAAGCAAAAGCACTATAGAGGAGATGAACCCCCAAAATCTGTCCAAGTCTTTGGCCAGTGACTAACCTATGTAAATGCAGGTGAGATGCCCTGAGGCTAGGTTAAAAATGCAGCTGCTAGAAGCCAAAAGAACTAAGTAGATATGTCAACTGTTGTATGCACAACATAGGAAATATGAAATTTGCATTTTGAGGCCCCCCCATCCCAAAATTCCTTCATAACAACACCAACAACAAATCTTCAGAACATAACAGAATGAAAATTTCCATTTGGTTCTTTCTTGTAGTTTCTGTTTCTACAACATATTATTCACAATATCCAGTTTTCAACCAAAATTACGAGACATGCAAATAAATAGGAAATTATAGCCCTATTATAATTATAAAAATATGAAATTATAAACAGTAATTTATACTCAAGGGAAAAGACACTCAATAGAAACTGACTCTAGTGGGCTCAGATATTGGATTTAGTTGTCACAGAGTTCACAGTAGCTGTTATTAATGTGTCCAAATAATAAAATGAAAATATGGATAAGAAATTCAAGGAAAATATGGCCTCAACGAATATACAGATGGGGAACCTTGCCAGAACATAGAAACTACAAGAAAGAACGAAATGGAAATTCTAGAACAGAAAAATATAAATAACTAAAAGGGGGAAAAAAAGAAAGGATAATACAAAGTACTTGATTTGTACAACAGAGAAAATAGACTGAAAAAATTGATGGGGCCTGTGGGATTATAACAAAAGATCTGACATTGTGTCATTGAAGTCCCAGAAGAAGATGAGAAGGAGGATGTAGCTGAGAAAGCACTTGATGAAAAATATCCAGAAACTTCCCAAGTTTGATAAGAAATCCATATGGATTCAAGAAGCAAATGAACCCCAAACAGAATAAACATGAAGAAATCCATTTAAAACATATATAATTAAACTTATGAAAACTAAATAAAAAGAAAAAATTTGAAACAACTAAAGAAAAATGACACCTTACCTAAAGGGGAAAAACAATTTGAATGACAGCAGAGTTCTTATCAGAAACCATGGAAGCTATAGGGGAGTGGAACGATTTTTCTCAGATTTTGAAATAAAAGAACTGTTAACCCAGAAACTTATACCCAGTGAAAATAAAATATCCTTTAGGAGTGAAGGGGAAATTTGGATATTCTCAGATGAAGGCAAACTAGGAGAATTTGTCACCAGCAGACCTACCCTAAAAGAATGGCTAAAAGAAGTTCTCCAAATAGAAAGGGAATGATAAAAGAAGTCTTAGAACATCAGGAAGGATGAAAGGGCACAAATATATGTGTAAACAAACGTGTGCATGTACAGCTAGCTTTCCTTCTCTTGAGTTCTCTGAATTGTGTTTGATGGTTGAAGCAAAGTTTATAACATTGATGTAGTTCTAAATGTATTAAGACAATTACATTACAAACAGGGAAGGATAAAGGGAAGTAAGGTTTCAATACTTCACTTGAACAAGATGACAACACCAGTAAACCATGTTAAGTAATGTATATATCATGTAGTACATAAAACAACTACTAAAAAGCTATATTAAGATATAAACTAAAAAACACTATAGCTAACTCAAAATGGAGTTCTAAAAAATATCCAGTTAACTCACAGAAAGCAGAAAAAAGAAAACAGACAAAAATCAGAGAGAGTAAACAGAAAAACAAACAAAAAAAGGCAGATTTACTCCCTAGCATATCAATAATTATATGTTAATGAACTGAATACACCAATTAAACAACAAAGATGTGCAGAGTGATTTGAAAAAAAAAGACCAAAATATATGTTGTCTACAAGAAACTCACTTTAAATATAACAATATAGGCAAATTGAAAGTAAGAGGAAGAAAAAGATATATCATGCAAACATTATTTAAAAGGAACCAGGAGTGGCTATATTGATATCAGATAAAGTAGACCTCAGAGGAAAAGATTTTGACAGAGAGAGAAAGGGACATTATATAATAATAAATGGGTCAATGCAGCAAGAAAACATAGCAATTCTAAATGTGTACACACCAAACAGTGTGCAAAGTACATGAAGTAGATCTGATATAACTGAAAGGAGAAATATACAAATCCAAACTTGCAGTTGGAGACTCTCAACAATTGGTAAAACAACTAGACAGAAAATCAACAAGTACATAGAAGAACTCAACAACACCTTCAACCAGTAGGATCTAACTGACATTTATAGAATACTCCACCAACAAAATACACATCATTTTCAAGTACCCATGTAACATATCATTAAGATAGGCCACATCTTGGGCTATAAAATAAATTTCAACAAATTTTAAGATTTGAAATCATATAGAGTATGTTCTCTGACCACAAAAAAATCAAGCTAGAAATCAGTAACAGGAAAATTTCCAAACATTCAGAAGCTAAACAATACACTCCTAAATAATCTGTAGGTCAAAGAGGAAGTCACAAGGGAAATATAAACATACATTGAATGTAATGAAAATGAAAATAGAACATATCAAAATTTGTGAGGCATAGCTAAAACAATGCTGAGAGGAAAATGTATAGCACTAAATGTATACGTTGGAAAAGAGATAAACTTAAATGAATGTAATCAAAGTTCCCACCTCAATCTAGGGGGAAAAAGGGGGGAAATAAATCCAAAGCAAACAGAAGGAAGGAAATAATAAAGGTAAGAGCAGAATTTCATGAAATTGAAAACAAACAACCTGAATAGAACAAATCAATGAAACAAAGGGCTGTTTCTTTGAAAAGATCAATAAAATTACAAACTTCTAGCAAGACTAACAGAAAAGACACAAATTATCAATATCAGGAATGAAACAACAAATATCACTACAGACTGTGCAGACAAATATATAAAGATAATAAAGGAATACTGCAACTCTGGACGTATATTTGACAACTTAGTTGAAATGGAACAATTTCCCCCCAAAAAAAGACACCAAAATATTACAATTCATGCAATATGAAATAAATAACCCTGTAACTATTAAGGAAATTAAACTTGTAACTTTAAAACTCCCAAGAAAAAAGTCTCCAGGACTTCTGTGCTAAAAACTACAACACTGATGAAAGAAATCAAAGATGTAAATAAATGGAGAGACATACCATGTTCTTGGATTGCAAAACTTAGTAAAGACATCAGTTGTGTACCCACATGGGTACAGAGGTTTAAACACAATTCCTATCAAAATCCCAGCATGACTTTTTGTAGACACAGGTAAGATTACAGTTGTTCCCCTACATACGAACCTTCAAGTGTTGAACTTTCAAAGATGCAAACACGTGTTCAGATGTCCAGTCACGTAAGTTAGTTCACATGTCTGGCATACATTGTCACATGCAGCTTGCCCTCCGTTTCCTGTGGCTGACGATCCTTCAGCTCTACCATCTCCCACCTCCTCCCCCTCCTCCAGTCAGTAACTCTCCTTGCCTGTTCACTCGATGCCAGCCCCTGTATGCCAGCTGTGATACTGTACTACTGTATTTTCAAGGTACTGTACTGTAAGATTAAAAATGTTTTCTTTATTTTTTGTGTTTGTTTTTTATATATTATTTGTGTGAAAAGTATTATAAACCTATTACAGTACAGTACTATATAGGTGATTGTGTTAGCTGGTACCTAGGCTAACTTTGTTGGACTTACGAACAAGTTGGACTTATGAACGTGATCTCAGAACAGAACTCATTCGTATGTAGGGGACTTACTGTATTCTAAAATTTGTATGGAAAGGCGAAGGAACTAGAATAAGACAGTTTTGAAAAAGAAGAATAAAGTAGGAGGAATCAGTTTACCGAATTTCAAGACTTAACTACATAGCTACAGTAATCAAGACTGTGTGGTATTGGTGTAGGGGAGGATAGATACATAAATCAATAGAACAGAGAACCCAGAAACAGACCCATACAACCATGCCCAACTGATTTTTGACAAAGGTGCAGACACAATTCAATGGGGGAAAAGTAGCCTTTTCAACAAGTGGAGCTGGAGAACTTGGACATCCATAGGCAAAAATAAATGCTTACAAAAATACTTAAGTTTTAATCTATCTGTCTTGACCTAGTCTCACACCTGTACAAAAACGACCTCAAAATGGATCGTGTACAAAAACGACTTCAAAATGGATCATGGACTTAAGTGTAAAATATAAAACGATAAAACCCTTAGAAAAGAAACGCAGGAGAAAATCTTTGATATCTAAGGCAAGGCAAAGAGTTTTAAACTTGACATCAAAAACATGATTCATAAAAGAAAAAATTGATAAATGGGGACTTCATCAAAATTTAAAACCTTTGCTCTATGAAAAATCCTATTAAGATAGGAAGCTACAGACTGGGAGAAAATATTTGCAAACCACATATTTGACAAAGGATTAGTATCTAGAATATATAAATAACTCTGAAAACTCAAGGGTAAAAAAACCTGATAGCCTTATATCAGGCTACCTTATAGCCTACTAAAGAAATTGAATTTGTTATTAAAAACTTCCTCAGAAAAACAAAACAAAAAAGGTGGCTTTACTGGAAAATTATATCAACCATTTAAATAATATCATTCTGACACAAGCTCTTTTAGAAAGCAGAGTAGGACAGAACACTTCCCAACTCATTTTGTGTGTGACTCTCTAAGACCTAAACCTGGTAGCGAAATTGCTAGGACATATTGTATTTAATTAATTTCACTAGGTGCTGCCAGATTGCTCCCCAGAATACACTAGTATACCCATCTACCAACAGTGCATGAGGATTCGTGTTTTCCACTGTCTACCCAACGTTTGTTACAGTAGAGGCAATAGAATGCCATAGCGAGAATGGATTCTGGAGACAAATGCCTGGATTCAAAACCTGGCTCTGAATACTTTATAATAAGCATGAATGGAGTATGACCTTTAAAAATTGTGAACCACTATATTATATACCTGTAACGTACATAATATTGTACATCAGATATATTTCAATTTTAAAAAGTGCAAAAGGGGGGGGGTGTTGATAACACTCGCAGGATTGTTAAAAGGATTAAAGGAGAGAACCGATTTGAAAGTGACTCCTCCAGTACCTGGCATATGGCGTGTAGGATCTGCTCCCCAAAATGGGTTAATCTGTTCAATCTAAAAAGACTAAACCCTCAAAAGGCCCATGTCTCTACCTTCAGTGCTGACACCAACCAGTCTTCCAGCAGACCCATACTCTCCGGGGATGAGCTAATCGTTCGTCCAAGACCAAAGAGGGGCCACCTTCCCCCAACTCACATACACCTAGAGAAACCCATATTCAGTGGGGCGAACTTGAATCCCCATTCTAACCGGTGGCTCATATCCTCAGGGCCAGTGACAATTGTGCTGGATGTTTACTATGTTCTTTCATGCAGAAAAAAGTTCATTATAAAGTAGTGCTGTCTTAGGTCCCATCCAAGAGGATTTGTCATCCTGAAGTTTTTTCAAGTACTCTTATTCAAAATACCATTCCTTGCATGGCTCTCAAGCACAGGCTTATAGTCATATGGTCTAAAATGGTCCAGTTTTCTCTCACAAAGTGAGAAAAGTATGTTAAGCAGAGTAAGAACTTGAAACCTGAGTAAGAGTACACTTTGCCTAAAATAAGACCCAGGTATGATTTTGTTGTAATAACTACTGACTAAATTTTTTTAAAGAAAGAAGTACAGGCAATAAAGGTAAAAAACAAACAAACTGGCTCTGACTTTATGACCTGAATAACTTACTGAATTTGTATCTCAGTTTCCTGATCTGTAGTATGGAATAATAATAGTACCTATTATAGCTACTATTATAGCTTCCAGGGCTTCTTAGGCATTAGTGGGTGAACTGGCACTTTTTTTTTTCTATTTCAGGCATTTCTCCTATATATCCTATTTCTGAATGAGGATTTCAAATTAGACTGAAAAGCTGAAAAAATATGAGTTTCAGGTGAGCTGCAGAGCATTAATGAATGAAATTTTTGGTCTTTGGATTATTAGTGCATATAGTGTACAGAGCAGGATCACAAACTTCCTCACAAATTTGGATATGCTAATAAAATTTAGCTCCTTTCTCAATTACTGATCTGATTTTCCTCACAAGTCTCACTCCCATTCTCTACTCTGCTGAATAGTAGAAGAGGCTAGAAATAAATTTGTCTCACTCTCTTTAGGTTTCATTTTTTCTCTTTGAAATACAGGCTCAGAATTTCAAATTCTGAGCATTCTAAAATTCTGAGCATTCTACCTTTGCTCCTCTCCAGAGTGGCATCTAGGTGTAGAGAGGAGGGCTTGTGTGGCATTTTGATGTCAGAAGGAAGGGGTCGCTGGCCTAATACTGGTTCTTGGGTGTGCACAAGCTGGAATTCTCTGGGTATGGTTGGCCCAGTTCCACCCCTGGGCATCCTGCCAGAATTTGCTTCTAAAGTTGATGAATTCGTGGTCTTGTCTTTTTCAGCTGTCAGGGCCTTTTGCCCCTCTCTGCCAATTTGGCCTCCTCTCAACAACTCTGTTTGGTGCTGCAGACCCCAGTGATTCTCTGCCTCATATTCCCTCGAGCCTAACAGGTCTCTGTTCAGTTTCCACACCATGTAGGGATCAAGGGACACTTCTTCCTTTCCATGTCACTCTGCCTTCTTTATCCTCTTGGAGCCACAGTACGTCCATGCTGCAGAGCAGTTCCGTTCTAAAGTCCCAGTTAGGGAAAAGGGCAAAAGCCGCTGCCCTCGGTACCTCAGTTTACTGCTGAAGTCCCAGATCAAGTTGATTTTGTCATATTCCTCCCTCCCTTGATTCCACTCCTTCATCCATCACCCCCACCCCTGCCACCCCATCTGTCCAGACAGGATGGGACATGTTTCTCCCCTTTGTCATGTGTCTTACTTCCTCTTTCCTTTCATTGGGACTTTACTTCCCTAATGAGATTTTTTTTTTTTTTTTTTTGGCAACACCTAGCAGCATGCAGAATCTTAGTTCGCCGACCAGGGATCAAACCCAGGCCCTGGCAGTGAAAGCACTGAGTCCTATCCACTGGACTGCCAGGGAATTCTCCCTAATGAGATTCTAATTTATCTGCTAGACAATTTCAACAGTGAAATTGTCAAAGCTGGAACATTTTTACATGCATTCATTGTATTTGAGCTGTGCTGTCACTTGGTACTTATTTTATAATCTCTGATTGACTAAGTTTAATAATTTGCTGGGCATAACTCAAGAATGAATTTCAGGGCTTCCCTGGTGGCACAGCGGTTGAGAGTCCGCCTGCCGATGCAGGGGACATGGGTTCGTGCCCCGGTCTGGGAAGATCCCACATGCCGCTCCATCCGGAGCCTGTGCTCCGCAACGGGAGAGGCCACAGCAGTGAGAGGTCCGCGTACCGCAAAAAAAAAAAAAAAAAAAAGAACGAATTTCAGTCAATTATGCATCAATAAAGCTGAAATTTAAAAAAATAAAAGAAATGCTAGGTTACAAAAAAGAATAAATTTTGGTCTAGAGAAGGATGTGGATTTGTAGAAACTATTCTGTGTTAACCAATTTCAGATGGTTTTACTCGTATATCACTATTGTTCCCTGTTCCCACTGGGGAAAATAGCACTGATGGTAAATATGGACAGAGGGTTCATTTATCCAGAAGGACTTCTTTAATACTCTGCTAATCTCCTCTCCTGAAGGAGTAGGCATGCCCCTGGTTGAGTGTGGAAAGGAAAAGGGAAGAGTTTCTGAGGAAAGGGAAAGCTTTTGCCTCTTTGCTTAGCCTTTCGTTAAAGGAAATCAGTTGCACTGCAGTCAACCAGCAAGTGGGATGACTGTGAAGAGGTTGTGCACTGATGCTCAGTATAAACCTCTGTTTGCATTTCCTTCCACCATGTAGCTTGTACCGAATCATACAGCAAGGGGACTAAGTTGTACCTAGTAAGTTTTGGTGCTTGGGGGCAAGGAGAGGAGCTGTTGTTGGCTTTTAGCTGGTGTTGTCTGCTATACTCTAACCCAGCTTTTGTCAGAGGGGTTTGCCCTGGGGTAGCAAGCAATCATGCAACTAATAATAACTGAACGTATCAAAGCAGAACTCCTGATTCCCTACCTCCAACCTGTCTCTCAAATTTCTCATCTCAGTTAGTGACACCATGATCCACCCAGTTGCTCAGTCATCCTATGGTAGATTTGCCCATTTCCCTCACTCTTCACATTCAATCCATCAGCAAGTTCTGCTGGCTTTGCCTCCAGAATATTTCCTAAATCCATTAATTCTCCATCTCCACTGTTAATGACCTTAGTCCAAACTCCATCATCTCTCACTTGAATTACTTCAATAGCCTCCAAACAAATCTTCCTTCGTTACTCTGGATTTCCTTCCATCCATCCACCCATCATAGAACAGCCAGAGTGATCTTTGAAAAAGCTCATTTCCCAACTAATACTCTCTAATAGATTCCTTCTTTTAAAAAATACAAGCTCATTATCATGAAAAGGCTGTACGTGATCTGCCCCTTTCTATACCTTTCCATCCTTTTGGCTTACTCTGACCCTCACTCACAGTGCTCCAGCTATATGTTCTGTTCCTTGAACACCCCAAGGTTGTTCCTGCCTCAGCACCTTTGCACCTACTGAGGGCTCTACCTGAAACCCTCCTAGATCTTCAAATAGCTCTCTTTCAAATATTCAGCAAGCCTTCCCTGACCACCCAAACTAGATTAACTGCTCCCCTCTAGTCACTCTCTAACACATCAGCCTGCTTTGTTTTTTTTTTTATAGCACTTAAAAGTCATCAAATTTAACTCATTTATATGTTGGCCTTTTATTGTCTGTCTCCCGGCATTAGAACAACCTCATCAGTGCCTGGAAGAGCACCTTGTTCAGAGGAGTGCTCATAACTAATCGTTGAATGAACATATGACTTTGTGTCTTATTTTGCTTTTGTGTGTGTGTGTGTGTGTGTGTGTGTGTGTGTGTGTATGACTCACTCAGGATCCATTCTGGGGTGTGTGTGTGTGTGACTCACTCAGTATGCATTCCGGGGGAGGGGATGACTAGTAGGGCAGGATTGGGGCATTCCCAATAATACTGCTAAGTGCCTGAAGAAATTATCTTGAGTTCTAATGTTCTCCCTTTAAAAATATCGCTTGTGGGTTTAGCACAAGAGCTGAAAGCACAGTCGAGAGCTGGGTAGGGATTCCAAGTCCTGTGTGTTAGCCATCCTGAGATCTGCCTAGCCCCTTGGATACATGACTAACCCCAGGCCCATCTCCCCCACAGTGTACCCACACTCCCCTCTCCCCGTCGCCAGGCACACACCCTTTTCTACCTTCACTGTGAACAGACCAGCTCTCTCGGTTGTCTACACTGTGCTTCCCCCTCAGTGTGTCACATTATCAGTGGGCACACACCTGCATTCCTTATTAAGTCTCAGAAATCTTTCATCAAAGCACTCCAGCTTTATTTTGGCTGAGGGCTCAGGGCAACGGTGGGCTGCACACATGGACTCTCCGTTGGGCACAGGTGGCGGGGCTGAGCTTCGTGGGCAGGGGCAGGTGCATCAGGATCTTCCTGCTGTGCAGCCTAGTGGTGCCGAGGGGCCCTTCCAAGTACACAGGACAGGAATACACGGCCAGGCCAGCTGGGGGTGGCACGTCATTGGCCCCCGGGGCCTGGGCGCTGACTCTGACCGGAGGCAGGGGGCTGGGCTGACTGGAAGAACTGTCCTGCAAGACCCCTGCGAGCGGGTCCCATTCGGCGTTCCGGAGCTGTAGCCCAGTCAGCAGCAGCCCCACCTCTGGAACCTCTGGGTTTGGGCCGTTCACCACCTGGGGGCGCCAGAAACTGGTCAGGCAAGGCTAAGAAGCTGTGGGGTCGTGGTGGAGCGGGATCAGAGAAACAGATGGGGCTAGAGGGAGTAAAACCAAGAAGAGGCAAGGTGGGGTAACTAAGAGGTGTAATCAGGGACTTTAAGGGGCGGAATTGGAAACGAAGGGGCAGCACGAGGATACCTGGAGGTGCAGAGGGCTGTTTAGCTCCTGACGTTTATGTGGGAGCTGACTGGAGCTAGAGCCTTGGCAACCAGGGAAATTCGTCAGGTCAACCCCAGCAAAGGCAGCCTCCCAACGCAGTGACAGCAGCAGGCGGTGCGGGTGGCAAAAGGCTGACAGGTGAAAGATGCGCTCTGGTACTTGGGTTCCCACACCTAGGTAGCGAACCAACAGCTGCCCACGGCGCGACAGCTGTCGCAGCCAGTGCCAGGGCGGCTGAGGCCCGGCAGGCGCGTGAGGTCGCCAAGGCGAGGGTAGGCGGCCAGTCCAGAGAGCGTGAGCCACCTCTGCACAGCGCCGGGAGGCACACGGGGGCGCGCCCTTCAGCTGCTGCAACAGGCAATCAAGGTCCCGTTGCAGCGCGCCCACCAGCTGGCTCAGTTCCAGCACCTCCGTCTTGAGGAAGCCCTCCAGCGGCCGCGGCGCACTCAGCCCCAGCTCCCCCCACCCCGCGCCAGACTCAGCTTGACGAGTGGTCTCTGTCAGCAGAGCCTGCAATGACTCCAGCCTCCGCTTGGCTTGCACCAGGCGTTGTCGCAGCCGCCTTTCCGAGCGCCGGGAGCCTCCACGGGCCGCCGGAACCCAAGTGGGCGAACACCGCTGCAGCGCGCTCAGGACAGCGCGACTCTGGCGTCGCAGCAGCCAGGTCTGGGGGCCAGCACTCAGTCCACAGATCCGGGGTTCAGGTGGCGTGGGCAGTAGGTGCATCTGGGCCTTGCACTCTTCCATAGCATCCGGCTCCCCTAGTTCTTGGGGGTGGAGGTGAGTGAGAGGTGAGAGATAAGACTGTCTCTTCCCACCCCAGACCCGAGGGAGTAGGCCTTTCTCTGACACTCTGACACCTTAAACCATCACCATCCCATAACTGTGAATATTGCCCCCTTCTACACCTTTACTGGTACCTCTGTTACATTCCCTTGAGCAAGGTGGTATTACTGCTCTGTTCCCCACCTCAACGCAGATACCTGACTGGAGCTTACCCGGGCTGGGCATCAGAGTGGCCAGCAGATACTGGGGTGTGTGTGCTTGGGCCCGGTTCCCGCTGCTGGAGCTCAGGCAGGCTTGCGTGAGGCTAGTCAGGACCTCCCTGTCCTTTTCGTCTCCCACAGGACCCCCATAGAAAACTGAAGCTGAGGATGAGGTCAGAGCCCCTCAGTTACAGCCCCTTCAGTTTCCACCACCTCCCAAACCAAAGTTGTAGATTATGTCCCCATCTCAGTGCTCCCCTCCCTACCCCTTTCTGGGCTCTCCTGGGGGCTGGTGACTGCATGGGGGACAGGAGGAGTCTCACCAGCCAGCTCCTGCATGGCAGCTTTGGGATTGCTCAGGCTGGCCCACAGCTGGTCTTGGATCTGCAGGACCTGGGTCAGCGTCACTTGACTCCTGGGGGTGGAGAGCAGGAAGTAGGGTTTCAAAACCATCTATATGCTGAGGACTTTCACATCTTTCTCTCCAGCCCAAACCTCTCTCCTGAGCTCCAGACCCATGAGGGCTCACTAGTCATCGCCACTTGGCGCCACCAATACGACTTCCTTTCAACTGAAATCATCATTTTCCTCCCACACCACCCACCCAGTTGTCCAAGGCAGAAATCTGAGAGCCATCCTTGACTCTTCCCTCTTCCTCACCCCACATTTACTCTCTCCCCACTGTGACTACCCTAGTCCCTCCCACCCATACCATGATCTTGTTCCTCAAGACTGCCAGAGCCTCCCCAAACTATTATGCTGGCCTCCAGCCCTGCCCCATCTGATCCATTCTCCACGCTGCAGCCAGAGTGATCTTCCCAACAGACAGATGGGATCATGTGTCTTCTACTTAAAACCCTTCAGTGGCTTCCCACTGACCTCAGGATCCAATCAGGTCCCTTGCGATGGTCTTAAAGGCCCTCCGCCACAAGCCTCACCTGTCCCCACTCAAGCCCAGTGTGTCCCCTTCAGCCACACTGAAGTCCTCTTTCCTGGTAAGCACAGTTTCTTCTGCTCAGAAAGGCCTCATCTCCACCTGATCTGCCTCTGCTGTCAGGACTCACTTCAAAGTGAGATCCCTAAGTCCTTGGGGAAGCCTTCCTTGACTTCCTTTCCCCCTGCCCTCACATTTTGGAGCTCCCCAGAGATGAATCCCAGCATGTGAAAAATATTCAGTGTTTGTGGAGTGACTGACAGAGTAGGATGGGTAGGGTCCCTCACCAGCACCCCCTGTGAGCCTGCAGCTTCATTCCGTAGCACTGCCGGTGTAGCAGGAGGCCATGTAGGAGGAGCAGAGGCAGCACCCTGGCTGCGGGCTGCACACAGAGTCCTTGCTGGACTAGCTCCACACTGTCGACCAAGACATGGGACAGCTCCAGGGACTGGTCCCAGAAAATAGGCATGGAGTGCTGAGTCAGCACAGCTGGGGGGGGGGAGGAAGGAAAGTGCTGAGTCAGCACAATACAGTTACCTCCCCGCTCCAATCTGAGAGCCTATGGGGGGAAGCTCCTCACCTGGTAAGGAAGCAATAGCCTCTGCAGACACGATAAGCCAAAGACGGAAATCTCTGTGGACAGTGGCCACGTTCTCTCTTGCTTGTTGAGCGAAAAGCGGTTCTAACTCCAGGTCAGAGACCACTAGGGGTCAGACATGGGGCTGAGATCAATCGCTGGGTAAAGGGTCAGACATACGCCTAGAGATCAGACTTGAGGCTAGGGGGTTAGGAGTCAGATACAAAGGTGATTAGGGGATCAGCCATGAGATCTGAGTTCAAGCTCAGGCCCGAGTGTAGGATAGGGTCCTAGAAGCCATCTCTAGGCAGCAAACCCACCCTTGGCTCTGGCCAACAGCCCCAGCAAGGGCTGTAGCAGCTCTTTTGGCCAGCGAGGCATCAGATGACAGTTCTCCAGCACCAGCCAGTGCCCGCTGTGCATAGCCTTGCGGAGAATGCTGACCACAACCGAGACCGGGTCCCAGGCTTCAGAGCCCAGAGCTATCACCTTCAGATGCTTCTGCCCCTGAGGACCAACAGCAAAATGGCAGAGTAACTCAAAGGGATCCTAGGGTGACCCAAGGGACCCAGAGTAATGCCACAGATGACCTGAAAAGTCCCTGAGTAACCCAGAAAGATCCATGAGAATGCTGGGAGGGGAGACCCACACCCCATCCCAGCCCTAAGAGCCCGGTGGCTCCGTGGCCAAGAGGCTAGGCTCAAACCTGCTCATGTTTGGCAGCCAGTTTCTGGATGACGGTCAGGGGATGCACAGTGGCTGTGGGGTGACCAGGTGGTGGCAACAAAATCAGCGTGGGCTGAGTAGCCCGACTGTGTTCAAAAGGTATGGTGGGAGCACGCAGGTTTTCATCCAGGGGCCGGCCCAGGAGGCTGGTGGTGAAGGTTGCCAGAGCACTGGCCAGGCACTCAGGTCGCAGCACACGCCACAGGATCAGCTTCTGGAGGAGGCTGAATGGGTCAGTCCCAGGCCCCGGTGCAGGACCCAGCACTGTGGATGACAGTGACAAGTAAGCCTGCCAAACATTGGCGTGGCCTGCCAGGGATGCACACAGCCCAGCAAATGGGGGCAGTACCTCTAACATCTCACATTCGTGCCAGGCTCTCAGCCCTAGCCAGGCCGGTCGAGCCACACCTGGGACTGGTTTTCTGTAGCCTGTGCTGGGAGAGGCTGCCAGTCCAGGCCAGAGGGCCAGCCTCTCCAGCTCTGGTGCCTTCCTTGCCACTTGCAGCAGAGCCAGAGCACCCAAGGCACCCACCAAGGGTACTTGGGTCAGGCCCAGTGTAGCGACAGTGCTGCCCAGTAGCTGGCGGGTCAGCTGTCTTTTTAACTGCAGCAGATGGCAGGGTAGTTCTTCCTGCTGATGAATCTCACCTTTCATGCTGTTCAGAGCCCGCTTGGTGGCTGCCAGACAATTCTCTGGACTCATACGGAAAAGCGGTTGCAGGTTCTGCAGTGAGCTAAGAGCCTTTATAATGGCCATGCCATGCCAGACCACATGCCGATAGGGTGCCCACAATGCCACCTCCTGCATCCTCAGCTCTTCTAACTCCTCGAATTGGGCACGCAGCCGACACAGCTCTGCCTGGGCCCTCACCATGTCTCGCAGGAACTTGGCTGGTTTCTGATGCCTTGGGTTCTGGAGCAGCAGCATCGTCAGCAGCCGCTCCTGCAAACAGTCACTTGTTGCGTGGATCCGGCCCTTTCCCACGTAGCTCCCAATCAGCAGCACTCACCTCCACCCCCGTACCTGGGCCCCTGCAAAGCTCATCCCAACCCACAGACTGGACCCCCCAAGTACCTCAGCAGCCTCCACAGCTTCCCAGGTGTCCAGGAATCTGATCCTCAGGTCCTGCCAGTGGCTCTCAAGCTCAGGACGCTCTGTGCACAAGATCTCACGCAGCATCTGTTCTTCTAGGAGTTCCATGTTCATGCCCAGGTCCAGCACATTCAGCCCTTTCAGCAATTCACAGCCTAGCACTGGGAATCACATGGGAGATGCTTAACCTCTTCCCCTTGGCAGAGCCAGGGGTGAGACACACACAGGGAGTGTGGCCCCTGCTCCAGTCCTGAGCCCGCTCTGGGCCAGACTGAGTGAAGCTCAGGCCCTGGTGTTCCCACAAAGCTGTGTTGGCAACTTACCCACTGGGCCTCACCTTTTTCCAAAGAACTGAGGGGAAGGGTAGTACTCAGATAGAGACAGAAGCCAGGCTGCAACTGGGGTGGGCACAGCTGTTCCCGCTGCAGTAGCCACTGCAGTTCTGGGCACTCTAGGCCCAGCTCCATGTTGGTCAGTAGCACCGGCAGGCCTGCGAGGGGGAGGCAAGGACACCCTACCCACCATGCCAGCACCTGGGCACCCCCATGCACAAAATCTGGCTCCGACTTGCTCCCCTCTGGCTGACAGGAAGGCTGCCTCAGGGCTCTTGCACAGAGTTAGTGCCCAGGGTAAAGGTGGGAGCTGAGGTCAGACTGGGGTGTTGGAGTCCTGTGGGGCCACGGAGTAGGGGGAGGACCCAGGAGACACGTGGGTGGAGGGGACGAGTTCTCACCACAGGCAGCTGCCTCCTGGAGCTGAGGCCCCAGCTCTGGGTCAGCACCTGAGAGGACTCGGAGTTCAGGAGGGGGCGGGGACTGAGTCGCAGTCCCCGCCCCCTCCTCCTGTTCTTTCTCCTCTTGCTCCTGAGGCTCTTCCTCTTCCTGGTTCTTCTTCTTGATTCCCCTTTCTCCTGCCTTCTGTTCTTTTGTCTTATAACACTCATCGCTCTCATCATCTTCGTCTCCCGTGTCCTCCTCTTTAGACTCTTTTCCTTGATTTCTCTTGAAGCCCTTCCCTGTGGCAGAAAGATGAAGAGGAGCTCTTCTCAGGGAGGGCCTCAGGCTCCTGGGGAGCCCCGTTCACCCAAGGGCTCCAGCTCATGAAGGAAGTTCTGCGAGAAGACATCTTAGGAAAGTCACTTAAGCTCTCTATGACACAATTTCATCATCTGCAAAATGGGGTTGATAGTAGTGAGTACCTCATAGGGTTACTGTGAAGATGACATGGAACAATGCATAGAAAGCACTCTGCTGGTACCTACCAAGCACTCAATAAAGGGTAGCTCTCATTATTGCTACTCTAAAATTCCAGGGAGGGGTTCTAGTCACCCCTGAAATCAGCTCCATTTCTGCTTTTCTGCAGGTTGGTTAGAAGAGTCAGTGCATTTCCCTTTTTGCCTAAGCAAATTCTGTCACTAACAACTACAAGAGTCATCACTAGCATAGAGGTCATCGCCTGGAAGTAACAACTTGTAGGAGAAAGGCCATAGACTGCGGCATTAGGCACGCCATGGATACTGCTGTGCACGAGGTGGCTAGCTGACCAGCAGCCGTCTGCAACCCCCTTCTCCTTTGCCTCCTCTACTGCAGGATCTGGAAAAGATAAATACTTATTTTTTTAATTGTCAAGAACTTTAAGGATTTTTTAAAATATTAAGTGTTCAAGAAGTGGGCAAGTGGAGGTTGCCAGGTCCACAATTTGGTGTGTTCGTTTCCTATTCCTTAACAAGTTACCACAAACTTAGCTAAAAACAACACCCCATTTATTATCTCTCACTTCAGTAGCTTACAAGCCTGATCAGGCACTCTGCTCAGAGTTACACTGGGCTAAAATCAAGGCTAATACACACACACACACACACACACACACGCACACGCACACACACCACATCTTCTTTATCTGTCGATGGACATTTAGGTTGCTTCCACGTCTTGTCTATTGTAAATAGTGCTGCTATGCATACTGGGGTTCATATATCTTTTCAACAAGGGATTAATATCCAAAACATACAAACAGCTCCTATAGCTCAATATCAAAAAACAAACAAACAAACAAAAAACAGGGACTTCCCTGGTGGGGCAGTGGTTAAGAATCTGCCTGCCAATGCAGGGGACATGGGTTCAAGCCCTGGTCCAGGAAGATCCCACATGCCGTGGAGCAACTAAGCCCATGCGCCACAGCTACTGAGCCTGCACTCTAGAGCCCGCGAGCCACAGCTACTGAGCCCATGTGCCACAACTACTGAAGCCTACCAGCCTAGAACCCTTGCTCTGCAACAAGAGAAGCCACCGCAATGAGAAGCCTGTGCACTGCAATGAAGAGTAACCCCGCTTGCTGCAAATAGAGAAAGCCTGCGCACCGCAACTAGAGAAAGCCTGCATGAAGCAACGAAGAGTCAAAGCAGCCAAAACAAAACAAAAACCAACCCAATCATAAAATGGGCATTTTAAGGTCAATTGTTTCACAACCTTAATTACATCTGCAAAGTCTCTCTTGCCATGTAACATCATCATGGAGTAACATCAGAGGACAAAGGTGATGGGGGCCAAATTCTGCCTAGTGCATTTGGATATTGAGATTCCTGGAAGATCTTTTGTTTTCCTGATGAAGGGGACAGAATCGGCTAGGAGAAACTCTGACACGATGCTTGGAGGGATAGCACATTTGATAGCAAATATGGTGGCTTAAAAGAACAGAAACTTATTCTCTCAGAATTCTGGAGGCCAGAAATCCAAAATCAAGGCGTTGGCAAGGCTGCACTTCTTCGGAAGGCTTTAAGGAAGACTCCTTTCTTGCCTCCTCCAGCTTCTGGTGGTTCTAGGAGTTCCTTGGCTCATGGCTACTTAATTCCACTCTCTCTCCATCTTCACACGGCCTTCCTCTGTGGACCTATGCCTTCTCTTCTGTCTCTTGTAAGGACACTTGTCATTGGACTTAGGCCAACCCTTGGAAATCTAGGATGGTCTCATTGCAAGACTCTGAACTTAATTACATCTGCAAAGACTCTTTTTCCAAAAAAGGTCACATTCGTAGGTTCTGGAGGTTAGGATGTGGATATCTCTTTTGGGCGTACACCATTCAACCCACTACAATGTGATAAATGAACATACCAAGGATCATAGGTCAGAAAGGTAGAAGATTCTGGGTGCTTGAAGTCAACACTGAAGCCCTGTACCTGTTTATCCCAGTCCATCTTATAATGTGAGATGAATAAATCCCATGGTGAGCTGGATTTTTGTTACTGGTAGTGAGAGCATTCCTAACTGATACAGCACACTGGGGAGTAAGGGGAAGTGAGGATTTTTCTTTTCCCTACTGGGAAGGTAGTTAGGCTATGTGGTGGGTAAGAAGTTAGCTTATCTCGTGGGACTTGGACCATGTGCTCACTGAACTTTAGTGGATTTAGTAGAAAATACTGGAGCATGCTGGCTACTTCTCTACTTAGATGAGAGAAACAACCTCCAGAAAAAAAAAAGGGAATTCCTTTCTTCTCATATCAAGAAATTTCAGATCACACATGATCAGATACTCATGCAACTTGCTGATTTATAAAAAATGATTCTGTATATCATGTCACATGGAATAGGAAATTATGGGCTATTGGAGGAGCCTGGAAAATCAGGGAAGCCTCCAGGTTCATCCAAAGCACTTCTCTCTATGCATTCCCTGCTTGACAAGAAGTAGCCTCCCTCCCCCTTTTGATTTGCATACAGCCCAAATAGGGGCTCCATTCCATGGTCAGTTAGCCTAAGCTCACTACCGAGACTATTTTCTTACTACAGCTCTGAGGTGAAGGCCAAGGTTTAGATGGATGACAGTTACACTAAGGCTTCGTGGAATTTGTGGAGCCCCTAGAACCAATGTTAAGAGACAGAAGCCAGAAGCCAGGGTTTAAATTCAATAATGAGAATGTATCAAGGTTTCTGGCATCTGTTAATAGCTAATAGAGTCCTTACAAATGAAATCTGCAGGAAAAAAGATGAGAGATTTTAAGGGATTAGCTGGAAAATCTCCCACCTGGTAACAAGTGATCTGTGTCTGCTTAATTTTAAGGCAAATCCTAAGCCCCCATACCCATTCCAATAGGAAGTGGACATTTATGGCATAACGGCTATGAACAGGGGACTTTTGCCCAACTTTCCTCTCACAGATAGCCCTGGGGACAATGGGCAAGGAAAATTATGCTATTTATTCATCAGAACTCAGGGCAGCTGAACTGGCTGTCCAAGAACTCACTCCAGTGAGTTCCATTAGCCAGTGAAATGATGCTAATCATTTGTCTTACTATATCTGTCTAGCATTGTACAGTACATGCTAGAGACCAATATACAGTGTGCACTTCTTACCCTTTCCAAGTTTCTAAACAGAAGTTTATTACAGTTATCTTGATTTGATTTTGCTTCACTTTGCATATCAGGTGTATTGGTATGGTGAGATTCAGCGTGTAACGTAGCATAGGTTACAGAATCATGAAGAGCCACATCCAGATCCGATCAAGAGCAACAAACATCATTCAGAGTTTCAGGACTCAGAATTGGATATAGCAGCTAGATGTTTCTTTTAGGATGTCTCTTATTAGAGAGGGGGTAAATTAATTTATAGATACACCTGTGATAGCTGCATAATGGACATTTTTGTAATGGTGTATGGGAACAACAGAGAGACGGAAAGTTGTGCCGGACAGCCAAGTGATGGACTGTAATAATGATAGCGGTAATATATTGATAGTAGTAATGACTAATGTTTTTGAGAACTTATTATGTATTAGACACTGTGTGAACTCTTTTTTCATGAATTATCTTGCTTAATACTCACAACAATGTATGAGATGGGTATAATTAAGACCCTCATTTTATTGACAAATAAACTTGGGCTTAGAGAGGTTAAATACCTTGCCTGGGTCACACAGCTAGCAAAGGACAGATATTTGACCCAGATAGTCTGCTTATAGAGCCCCTGTTACAGACGAATTTATTATACACCTTCTATTCTAGATGTCCATTGTTCTTACCAGTACTGGGAAATAAACACTCTCCCTTCCCCTAGGAAATGCTCCTCTGATGCTCACCCAGATGGGTCTCTGATCCAAGCAGGACCAATAGAAATATTTCCCCAGAATTCCTGAACATGGGATAAATTTGGGTAGTAAAGCTGTGAGTTGTAGTTCAAGTTTCCAATAGTGCTGAGCAGATCAGGATGCGGAAGATCATGGTCATCCACGTAGATTCAGAATCATTGCAATATGGGCCCCAAAATGTAAATGTGACCTAATTTATTAATATCGTGTTGGCTGGGGACTTCCCTGGTGGTCCAGTGGGTAAGACTCCGTGCTCCCAATGCAGGGGGCCTGGGTTCGATCCCTGGTCAGGGAACTAGACCCTGCATGCGTGCCGCAGCTAAGAGTCTGCATGCTGCAACTAAAACATCCTGCGTGCCTCAACTAAAGATCCCGCGTGCCGCAACCAAGACCTGGCAGAGCCAAAATAAATAATCTTTTTTGTTGTTGTTGGTGGTGGTTTTTTTTTTTGGTACGCGGGCCTCTCACTGTTGTGGCCTCTCCCGTTGCGGAGCACAGGCTCCGGATGCGCAGGCTCAGCGGCCATGGCTCATGGGCCCAGCCGCTCCGCGGCATGTGAGATCTTCCCGGACCGGGGCACGAACCCGTGTCCCCTGCATCGGCAGGTGGACTCTCAACCACTGCGCCACCAGGGAAGCCCTAAATAAATATTTTTAAAAATATATCATGTTGGCTGATGAAATCTGGGATACCCTGGCCATAAAAATTTAGTGTCTTCATGATGAAAGGGAAGAGCACATGTGGCTGAGAGTGTTGGACAGCTCAGACACCCAAGATGCACTGTGTTTACTATCCCTGGCTTTACCTTTGCCTTTGGTGGGACCTGTGGCCAAGCATCCAGCCTCTTCTAGAGGCAGTGGATTCAGCCAGATGAGGGCCTGGTTGCTGGGGTCAAGCAGCAGGGGCCAACGGCAACTGAAGTAGTGAGTGTGACTTCGCAGAAGCAGGCCTGCCAGGCGGGCTGACTTTGCCTGGGGCTTCAGGTCTCGGTCCCACTGTAACTGTTCCGATTCAGAGCTCAGCAAGGCCAGAAGGTTGAAGGGAGAGCGTGTGGAGAGCAGGGGTTTCTTTGGTGGCGTGATGACAGATTTCTGCATCTGCTTCAGTGCCTGTGCCACGTCATCTGGGCCCAGCGGCTCCTGACAGCCCCTACAGAGAGCCAGCCACTTGTCGAGCAGCTCCTGGCGCCGCATTGGTGGGAAGGGACCCAGGTAGCTGATGGCAGCTGAACACAAGACAGCATCTCCGAACACAGTCGTGCAGTGCCCCTTCAACTTCTGGTGTGGAAGGGAAGACCAGAGGGTGTGTAGGCCAGCGGGGAGGGTAGAGGCAGAGGGTCTGGCAGAGAGGGAGCAAGGCAGGGTGTGGAGGAAAGCGTGGCAAGGAGGGCAGAGTGGGACAGAAGAAGGCAGTGAGGGCACGGGAAGAGCAGAGGAGTGGGACTGTGGTGCAGAAATGAACTTTAAGGGGCAGCCTAGGAGGGGCTGGTTACCTGGAGCTCTGTAGTCCAGGAATGCATGGGCGTGAGCAGTGCAGCCTTGATGGGCCACTTGTGGTGATGGCCACACTGAGCCTGACCGAGTTTCTCTGCCACATGCTTGTGGGAAGCCTGGGCATCTTCCAGCTTCTTGGACAGGGCCAAACTGTACACTAGGATCTCCTGGGCCTGGAACTGGTACTGGCCCAGGCGGGCCTGCTCCCGAGCCAGTGTCGCCTCCACCTGCCGCAACAGCAGGCCCGTGGGCAGTCCTCGGCGCTGCGCCAGCCCATAGCACAGAACGGCCCGGAGCCAGGCAGCTAGCCGTGCTGCAGGTGTGCTCACTGCCCGCAAGGCTGCATCGCTCATGCCTGGAGCCTTCAGAGCTAGGTTTAACTTTATCATCTCTGAGTCTGTCATCTTTTCCTTGGGGAAGAACACCAGCTCCTGGGAGAGTGTGTGTTAAGAAGGGCGGGGGAAGACATAGGTGCTCTGAACATTGCCCCACAGCCTTGCCAAGTCTCCCCTCCATGCCTCCACTCTCCTCCTCCATTGCGCCCCACATTCCCTACCTGATAAAAATCCTCAGTGCATAACAGCTGCTTGGCACTGGCCCAGCCCGTTTCGCGGTGGAAGAGGTCACACACAGCATCCGTCACCTGGACCACAGATTCTGGTGGCGCTCGATAGCTCCGTATCTCCTCAAAGTCAGCCACCTGCAGCTGGCTCAGGGGCCCCAGGAATGCCTTGCCCATCTGAATGAGGAGAGATGGGCTCTTGAAGTGAGCTCCCAGAATGTCCTCTTTCTTCAATGTATTTCCAGGAGGGATCATCTTCTCCTAGGGTCTCCTAAGGGATCATACCCCAAGCCATCTTATTACCTTTACCCCCTCCCCCAGGAGACTTCATGACAAGTCAACCCATCCTCTCCTCTGGGCATCCTAGGAGGGGTTGTCCTCTTCCAAGAGAGGAGCAGTGCAGGGCAGGCAGCAGGAAGAGCCCACCTGCTCCAGGAGAGCCTCATGCTGAGCCCGCAGGGCATCCCGCTGCTTGGTCAGGTTCTCAATGAGATTCTCCTGCTGCCGACACTCTGCCAGCTGCCGCTTGTGCAGAAGCTTGTTTTGGTCTAGCTGCTGATGCAGTCTGCCGAGGCTCTGTGAACAGAGTTCAGGCTCTGTAGCTCTAGATCCCGGGCCAGGTGGGAATACCCCAAGGGAAGACCCCATGGGCTTGGACTCAGGCATACTCCTCACTCGATAGTCAGGGTGACCAAGTTGAACTCCAAATAGGCCACAGATACATGCTGAGCTCTGAAAGTGTCATTTTCTTATCTGTGAGTTATACATCTAGTAATGCAGCCCCGAGTGGGTGGGTGCTTCTCCTGACCTACCGTACAGGCCCAGGAAATCTGAATCCAAAGCCTACACACTTAACCACTGGGCTACACTTTTCATCTTACTTGAACCATTAGTGGCATTTGCCACAGAAGACAGCTCCTCCCTCTTGAACATTCTCCTCCCTTGACTTTCATGAGCCCATGTTCTTCTTTGGCTTTCTCCAACTTCTGTGGCCACTCTTTCTCAGTCTCTTCCTCTGCCATCCCTTAAATATTTCTCAGAAAGTTTTTCAGGGCCCCCTTCTCTTCTCAGCCTACACTTCTGGGCACCCTCCTTAATCTCATGTCTCTGATTACCACTTATACCTTAACAACTTCCAAATCTTTATATCTAGCCAGATTCTTTCCCAAGACCCACACCCCCGTATCCATCTGCTTAGTGGGAATCTCCTCTCTGGTGTCTCACAGGCCCCTCAGACTCCACGTGTCCAGAAGTGAACGTATTAGCTATGCCTCATCAGATCTCTTGCAATCTTACTCATCTATTCATGTGTTCTTTTCTCAGAGAACTGTGGCAAAATACATCGAAGTTTCCCAAGGAAGAAACCTAACTGTTACCCTGACTCCATCTCTTCTAGTCCCCCAAACCCAACCCATCTTCAAGGCCTTTCGGTTCCACCTCCTAAACGTCCCTCGTATCTACTCCCATCCCCAACGCCATCATTCACGCCCATGCTCTCTCACTCCTGACCTTCTGCACTGGCTTCCTAACTCCTACTCCCCATCCTCTAACTGGCTTTTCATGCTGCAGCCTAATTGGTTTTCTCAAAGCCAAATATCATATCATCATGTCCCTTAACACTTGCCACATTTTTCATTTGGTTTACAATGCCTCCATGACCAGGAGGCCTCTACTCATCTTTCCAACCTCATTTCCTTTTCCTCTCCCAGCACTCTGCTCTCCAGCCATTCCTGACTTTCAGCTCCTCCAACGTGGCACACATCCTCTTGCCTCTGGGCCTTTGCACCTGCTGTTACTTCAGCCTGTGACACTCTTCCCAAACCCTTTTATATGTAATCTTACCTAACCTTCAGGTTATCAACCTTGATACTTCATTCATTTGTTTACATATTTAAGGAATGCTTTTGAACACCTGCTGTGTTCTACACGTGCCTCTGTGCTACATACTGTGTGGCACTATGCTTTCTCTAGAAAGTCTTTCTTGATACTTCAAAGCACCCTGGACTTGCTCTGTCATAACACACTATTTTGTAGTCGCCTGCATGAGCCTATATCTTCCAGTAAACTAGGCACCACGAAGGCAAGGGCAGTGTCTTATCTTTCTTATTAGGAGGCAATCTAATACATGATAACATTTATTGGGCTCTTGCTATGTGCCGGCACTTTGAAGTGCTTTACATGTAATATCTCATTTAATTCTCATCCTAACCTCTCTGGATCTGAGTTTTCTCATCTTTAAAACGGAAGAAAGGATGGCCTCCTTAGAAAAGTTGAGGCGAAAATTCTATCTATCTAGATGTAAGCATAGATGTAGACATGGACAAAAATATTAATGAGTGCTTGGACAAAAAATATGGAGTTCAATTAATTTTTGTTGAGTACAGTAATAAAATAATGAACCAATTGAATATGAGAAGGAAACGAGATGGAGGGGTCCAGAATGACTCCTGGGATTTAGCTTAAATGACTAAGTGGATGGTGGTGCCATTTCCTGAGGTAGACAACATTGAAAGAAGTACACACCATTATGGCTGTTGAGTGAATGCCCCTGAGACTATGAAAATCTCATATCCAGATTTTGGGGTTCTTATGTTGTGCTCTGATGTAACTGACCCAGGGATCAAAGAATAATAACACCCCTAAGCCATATCAACAATTCCTGGTATTATCCATTTTGGGAAAACGTAAGGCCCAAGACAAGAAACTGGAATTTGGAAAACATGGGAAAGAGGACTCCTGTCCATCTATGAACTTCTCAATTTTTTTGCATCTCAACTGAGTCTTCATGTTTAATCTAAGCTAGTGGCTGATGGTAGGCGGGCACCAGTACTATGAGGACTGCACAGAACACATGTGGAGTAGATGCATGTACTTAGACACAATGTAAGCCATGCCCCTGGAGTTGTGCAACACTGGATGACAACCCTGAGGGCACCCATTAGAAGAGGCGGGTTAGACATTGGGAACTGGAAGCTCTGAAAGACCAGTAGAAAGTAACTCAGATTATCTGCTTATAAGTTGATCACTAGTTTACTTCACTGTAGTTATCCCTGAACCTTCATCAAAAAGTCCTGTGTAGGGGCTTCCCTGGTGGCGCAGTGGTTGAGAATCCGCCTGCCAATGCAGGGGACGCGGGTGCGTGCCCCGGTCCGGGAAGATCCCACATGCCGCGGAGCGGCTGGGCCCG
>NC_041229.1:61640882-61681430 GCF_002837175.3 Physeter macrocephalus | reverse complement strand
CCATGGCCGCTGAGCCTGCGCGTCCGGAGCCTGTGCTCCGCAACGGGAGAGGCCACAACAGTGAGAGGCCCGCGTACCGCAAAAAAAAAAAAAAAAAAAAAGTCTTGTGTAGCAGGAAGGAAAAAGAAATGCAATTTCAGAATTCCTCTTATTAAAAACAAAACAAAAGAAAAAAGTCGCTTTGTTTTAGGAAAACACTATTCACTAAGAGTATTTGACTATAGAAGGTGTGATGACCCCACTGCTACCAGTTTTAGCTATATATGAGTGGTTTGTTTATTCAAAGAAGAAAATTGCTCTGTATAAGAAAGCAACAAGATTTAGGGTTTGGACTAGAAAGAAAAATCTCTTATTACATGAGCACTGTATTTGGGGAGCTCTAAAGGAAAAGTGGGGTGGCTGAATAGCATTGCGGAACAGTATTGTGCAGATGGGAGGAGGAGAGAAAAGTCCGTCACTAGCAAATGCCCTGTAGAGGAAGGTGACAGAGAAAATTTCAGGACACTGAGGTCTAGTATGCCATTTCATCTATTTCTGGTTCTGTTCTAGAATGTAAATTGCCCCCACAGCCATCTCCCATCCGCTGTACATAACAGTGTATATTTTGATAGATACAGTGTATATATTTGTGTATTTGGTGCTTTTGTGGAAGGAAGCCGTGCAGGGACAAAGCAGCATGGGAAGAGAGGACAGCTACAGGAGGTGTGCCAACCATCAGGGATGGAGAATCCAGGAGAAGAGGATTACAGTGAGAGGGGACCATGAGGATGTAATCCTGCCCCATCCCCAACGGGAATCTCTGGAGAGCTTGGGGAGCATACTGAAATTCACACAGTCAAGGTACTAGGGACAACAAGAAGCAGACACTTGGGTTTCATGTGTTTAGAGGAACCAGCTCGATCTCAGCTGCGCCATGGAGAACTTTGAGCCTGAGCTCTAAAGGAGGAGGTGGCAGGAATTAGAGAGATCCCCTGGGGAAAGGGGGACTCTCAGGAGACAAGAACTAAGCCTCAGTCTGTATGGTTCCTCCAAAGTCCCCGTTTGGGCTCTTGCTTTGACCCTACCGTGCATGCCTCAAAATCCTCTCCCCTTTACCTTGCAGGAGTCTTCCAGCTGCTGCTCCAAGCTGACGACCAGGTTGGCGTGGGCACTGTGCTGCTCAATCAGCATCCTCAGCTTTCCCAGGGCGTCCTGGATCCTGAAGACACAGTGTGCCAGTGAGTGGACCTGAGGGAGCAGAAGAAGGTACAGGGGAGGGAATGGGGCCACTCACCGCTGGGCCTTGGTCTTAGTCTGCAGGGTCATCTGTTGCTGCAGCAGCACAAAGTTGTCCAGGAAGTCCAGGAAGGTCTTGGGGGTGACGAGAGGCAACTCCGGGCACAGGTGCCCGTGGTAGCTGGCAGCCGAAAGGTGGATGAGAGCCATGGATTTGGCCACACTGGGAATTGAGGCCTGAAGATCTGGGCACTTCAAGAAGTCTGCAACAGGCATGGCTTTAGCCTGGACTTGTGAGTTTGTAGGGGAAGAAATGACAGAGACCCTCTCCTGGCTCAGGAAGGAGGGCAGAAAAGGTGAAGGGGGCTCAACGAGGTTCTAGAGAGAGAGAGACTGACGGAAGTAATAATCCTCTTTAGAACCTGGTCAAGATGAGTGGCAAGGACAGGTAAAAAGGGCTCACCGTCATCAAGCGGCGGGCTCTGAGCACCCTCCAGGTGGTGCTGGGCCACACTGACCAGGGAATCTTGGTCCCAGGGTTCATAGCAGTCAGTGCTGGCGATGGCCAGTTGAAGGAGCCTCAGGAAAAGGGTGGAAGGCAGCTGTTTGTGGGCCTGGTCATCTCCGATCAGGATGAACATGTGCAGGTGGCTGCACACCTGCTGGTAGAACCTGTGGGGCAAGAGCTCAGATACCATCCTCCCCTTTATCCCTGTTTGCCCATCTAGGTCCCCATCCCAACCTGACACCTAGCCCTGCTCTTCTGTGCCCTCACAGTAGCCCTTAGGTTTCGTGGGGGATCCTGGCCTCTGGCCAGAGTGGAACAAGAGCAGAGCAGCCCCTAGCTTGGGCTTCTTGGCCTCACCTCTGCAACAGCATTTCCTTCGTGACGTGCTGCTTGACACTAAGGTCGTCCCTGGGGAGGTGTTCTTCAATGTTGTCCAGATCTGCCTCTGTGTACTGGTCAGGGAACCTGCCTGAGGTTGCCAGGGCCAGCAGGCGATGAAGGGTAGTGAGATCCACACCCTTGGGCACCAGCAGGGCCACTGGCTGGCCTAACATGCCAGCATGCCAGCTGGCATCCCGTAGACACTGGAGAATGGCCTCCTCTGATCCACGCGGCAGATGGAAGAGGCGGGCCTGACAAATGCTAGCAGCCAGAGTGACGGCAGTACGGCGCCCAGTCCCCTGAGCCCCCGAGAGCAGGAGGCCATGCTGCCTGGGCCTGGCTAGCACCCGGACCAGGCGGGCCACATGCTGGGCCATTGAGCGGCACCGGGCCAGGTGGGGGCTCAGCTGCAGCTGAGCAGCTGATGTGGCCAGCTGCTCCTCCAGGCTCACCCACTGCCGTTCCAGGTACAAGTTGGAGCTCTCCGAGTTGGACCGTAGTATCAGTTCCTGACTGAAGACCAGGTCTGAGGGCTCTTCCTGGGGACAGAGCACTGGGAGCAACAGGGGGGAGATCGCGTCTACCTGGGTTGTCTTCTGCCTCCAGTTCTTGGATCTACTACTCAGCCGGAGTTTGTAGCTGTAGGTCCTTGTGCCTTCCTCCTGGCTTCTCCTCTGACTTAAGCTCCCTGTGGTCACCCTCTTTACTGGTGCGCTGGACGGTGCTGAATCATTGGACAGGGAGCCTGGGCAGACCTGAAGGCCGTACGGCTCCTCCTCCTCCTCGGCCTCACTGCTGCTGTTGCTCAAGTCCTCCCACTGGGCCAGCTCCCCTTCGGATTCCACTTCAGGCACCTTCTCTTCCTCCTCCTCCTCCTCATAGCCCTTGCCCAAGCTCTGGGGCGCTGGCCCACAGCAGAAAACATTCTGAGCTACCTCTAGGAGCAGGTTGGCACAGAAGGAGCGTTCCCTGGGGCTGTCCAGCTGGTCGCAAAAGGTTCTCTGTGCCTCATGCAACCAAAGACGCACTATGTTGCGTGTGGCCGTCATGACTGCCAGGCGGGTGCCACGTAGGCCGGACACCTGGCGCAGGTGCTCCTGGTGGTTGGGACAATCCACAAAACCCCGGGAGCCCACCCTGATGGGCAGCAGCTGCATGCTGCCCAGCAGCTGGCTCACAGAGTGCAGGGAGAAGCGGTAGTGTGGGCGGAGGGGTGAGGGCAGAAAGCAGTTGCCCACCGCCTCCCAGGCCTCCACCGAGGCCCGGACCAGGGCTCTTGCTAGAACACTCTCCCGCTCCACAGAGGGGAAGCTTTCGAGCCAGGCCTGGATGCTGGGCACGTGCCTGCTCAGCAGCGTGGCCAGGGTCATGCTGCCCAGGGCCAGCACGGTGAAGCGCCGAGAGAGGCGTGGGCACAGCGGGAGCTCGCAGAAGCCTGGCACTGTGGCAGTGGCGAGGAAGTTGACTATAGGCTGTAGCGTCTGCACTTCCAAGGTTCTGTGGGCATACACGGTGCCGTCTATGGCCTGGCGCAGAGTCTCCAACACTGGCTGACAGCTCTTCTCTGGGTCTGTGGGCCGTGAAGAATAACAGAGAGAACAGGCGTAAGTCCGCATGACAGTGTCACCCCACTCCTCCTCTCCCTGCCTCACTGAGTCTGCTCCTGGCACACACGGGGTCCTGAGGAATTTTATGCATCTGGTGTGTTGGGACTTGGTCATGTCTGAGTAAGTTCTTCTCTCTGCCTCGCACTCTGCTTAGGAGTGAGTGATTTTTTCCCCTCTTCTGCCCCAAATCCTACCTCTAAGACCAATTCATATTCCTTAACTGAAGGTTAATGAGTAGGAAGGTTTGGAAACTGAGACTGATGGAAACATGATCTGACCACAATAGAGGGAAAAGTGCAGTCATCACAGTCAAACATAGTGGAGTTATATCTCATGCACACTTTTATAAAGTCAACTTTATTAAGAAATTATTTATATAAAATAAAATGTACATATTTTAAATAGTTCAATGAATTTTGACAAATGTGTATGCCTGTGTAAGCACCACCCCAGTGATACTTAGGACACTTTCATTGCCCCAGAAAGTTCCCTCATGCCCCGTCACAGTCAATCCCCTGTCACACTGTGCCAGGAATTTCTATCTGATCTGATTTCTATCACTATGGATTAGCTTTGCCTGTTCTAGAACTTCATATAAGGGAATCATACAGTGTGAGGTTTACCATGTCTGGCTTCTTTCACTCAGCATGATTTTGAGATTCATCCGTGTTTGGTGTGTATCAGTAGTTTGTTCTATTTCATTGCTGAGTGATGTTCCATTATGAAAATGTCACAATTTGTATATCCACTGACACACTGATGGACTTTTACATTGTTTCCAGGTTTTGACTATTCAGAATAATGCTGCCATGAACATTCATGTCTAAGTTTATTTGAGAACATACATGTGCTTTCATTTCACTTGGGTAAATACCTATGAGCAGAACAGCTGGGTCATATAGTAAGCATACATTTAATTTGTAAGAACTGTCACACTTTTTTTTTTCATAGTGGTTGTATCATTTTACACTCCTACCAGCAAAGTGTGAGGGTTTCACTTTCTCCACATTTCACAATTATTATCGGTCTTTCTAATTATAATCTTTCTAGGTGTGAAGGACTGTCCCACGGTGGTTTTAATTTGCAGTTCACTGATGCCTAATAATATCGAGTGCCTTTTCATGTGCTATTGGCCGCTCATATATTTTTCTTTTGTGAAGTGTCTATTCAAGTATTTTCTCCATTTTTTTTTTTTTTTTTTGTGGCATGCGGTCCTCCCTCTGCTGTGGCCTCTCCCGTTGCGGAGGACAGGCTCCGGACGCGCAGGCCCAGCGGCCATGGCTCACGGGCCCAGCCGCTCCGCGGCATGCGGGATCCTCCCAGACCGGGGCGCGAACCCGGTTCCCCTGCATCGGCAGGCGGACGCGCAACCGCTGCGCCACCAGGGAAGCCCGTCTCCATTTTTTTAATGAAATTTTTCTTACTGAGTTATAAGAGCTTTTTATGTATTCTAGGTATAAGTCCTTTGTCAGATATATGTATCATGAATTTTTTCTATGGCTTATTTTTTCATTTTCTTAACCGTGTCTTGAAGGACATAGGTTTTTAATTTTGGTAAACTACAATTTTCGTATCATAAGAAATCACTGCTTCTAACCAAGTTCACACAGATTTTTCTCCAATATTTTTTTAAGTTTTATAGTTTTAGCTTTTGCATTTAGGTCTATAATCCATTTATAATTGATTTTTGTGCATGTTGTGAGGTAGGATTCAAGGTTCATTTTTTTCCCCCCACACAGACATACAGTTGTTTCTGCCCCATTCACTGAAAAGACTATCCTTTTCCCCATTGAATTATCTTGGCACACTTGTTGAAAACCAAATGATTATATATCTGTTCCTTTAAGCTGTATCCATGTCCTTATACCAATATTACACTTTCTTGATTACTATAACTGTATATAGCAAGTCTTGTAATCACTAGTGTAAGCCGTCCAACTTTGTTCTTCTTTTTCAAAGTTGTTTTGGCCCTTCTAGATCTTTAGCATTTCCATATAAGTCTCAGAATGAGTCTGTCAATTCCTAAAAAAAAAAAAAAAAAAAAAAAAGCCTGCCCAGATTTATACTGGGATTACAGTTAATCTATAGAGCAATTTGGGGAGAATGAGCACCTTAACAATGTTGACTCTTCTGATCTATGAACATGGTATAGCTCTTCATTTACTTAAATCTCCTTTATCTCAGCAATATTTAGTAATTTTCAGTGTATATCTTTCACTAAGTTTATTCCTAAATACTTTAAGGTTTTAGATGATATTTTAAATGATATTTTAAAATTTTGATTTCCAATTGTTTGTAATTAGGATATAGAAATAATAATGATTCAACAGATTGACTTTGTATGCTGTGACCCTGCTAAATTCACTTATTTATTCTAATAGTTTTGTAGTTTTTTTTTTTTGATAGATTCCTTAGGACTCTCCGTGTAGTAAATCATGTTATATGCTAGTAGAGACAGTATTTCTTAGTCTTTTCCAATTTTAAAGGCATTTATTTCTTTTTCTTATTGCACTGATGTGGGTCTCTGGTGCACTATTGAATAGAAGCAGTGAGAGTGGACATTTTTGCTTGTGACTGGTCTTATGGAGAAAGTGTTCAATATTTCACAGTTTAGTATGTATTAGCTGTAGATTTTAATGCCCTTCATCAAATTAAGAAAATTCCCTTCTTTTCCTAGTTTGCTGGGAGTTGCCATAAATAGTGTTGATCTTTTTTTTTTTTGGCCGCACCACAGCATGCAGGATCTTAGTTTCCCAACCAGGCATCAAACCCATGCCTCCTGCAATGGAAGCATGGAGTCCTAACCACTGGACCACCAGGGAATTCCCAATAGTGTTGAATTTTATCAAATGCATTTTCTTTATCTATTGAGGTGATGTTACACTTTTTCTCCTTTATTCTGTTAATGTCACGAATTACATTGATTGACTTTTAAATGTTGCGTCAACTTTGCATTCTTGGGATATACTCTACTTGATCATAATGTGTTGTTCTTTTTATATGTTGCTGAATTTTACTTAATATCTCATTGAGGATTTTTTAAAATAAATTTATTTATTTAATTTATTTATTTTTGGCTGCATTGGGTCTTCACTGCTGCACGTGGGCTTTCTCTAGTTGTGGCGAGTGGGAGCTACTCTTTGTTGCGGTGTACGGGCTTCTCATTGCGGTGGCTTCTCTTGTTGAGGATTCCAGGCTCTAGGCGCACGGGCTTCAGTAGTTGTGGCTCGCAGGCTCTAGAGCACAAGCTGAGTAGTTGTGGTGCACGGGCTTAGTTGCTCCACGGCATGTGGGATCTTCCCTGACTAGGGCTCAAATCTGTGTACCCTGCATTGGCAGGCAGATTCTTAACCACGGTGCCGCCAGGGAAGTCCCTGAGGATTTATTTTTGCATTTATATTTACGAAAGATCATGGTCTATAATTTATTTTCTTGAAATATCTTTTCAGAATTTGGTATTAGGGTTATGGTGGCCTTATGAGTTGAAAAGCATTTACTCCATTTTCTGAAAAAGTGTGTGTAAGTTTCCATTTTTTTCTTAAATATTCGATATAATTTAACTGTGTAACCTTCTGGGACTGTGTATGTTTATTATTATGAATTCAAAATTTTAATAGACGTATAGGGCTATTCATTTTATATTCTTTTTCCTCTTGAGTCAGACTTTGATAAGTTGTGTTTATCAAGGCATCTGTCCATTTCATCTAAATTGCTAAATTTATTAGTATAAAGTTTTTCTCAATACTCCCTTATCCTTTTTAACATCTTTAAAATAAAACCTCTTTCATTCCTGATGTTGATAATTTATATTTTCTCATTTTATTTCTTGATTTGTGTTACTTGGGGATTCATTTTATTTATCTTTTTCAAATTTTGGCTTTATTGATATTTTCTATTGTTTGTGCTTTATTCTGTTTCACTGATCTTTATTATTTATCTCCTTCTAATTACTTTGGGCTTAACTCACTCTTCTTTTTCTAGGTTCTTAAGCTGAAAATACAGATCACTGATTCCTAATTTTTCTTCTTTTCTAATATAAGCATTTAAAGCTATAAACTATCTGAGCACTGCTTTAGCTACATCCCACAAATTTTGATGTGTTGTGTTTTCATTATTTTTCAGTTCAAAATATTTTCTGATTTCCCTTGGAGTTTCTTCTTTGATGCATAAGTTATTTAGAAGTGTGCTGTTTAATTTTAAAGAATTGGGGATTTTCTAGATATCTTATTATTACTGGTTTTTATTGTTACAGTCAGAGAAAATATTCTGTAAATTTTAATCCTTTGAAATTTATTGAGACTTATTTTATGCGTATGGTCTGTCTTGGTGGATGTTCCATGAGCACTTGAAAAGAAAGTGCATTTTGCAGCTAGTGGGTATAATGTTCTCTAAATGTCAATATGGTTGATAGTATTTTTCAGATCTATATCCTTATTTTCTCTATCCTTGTTCTATAAATTATTAAGAGAGGAGTGTTAAATCTCCTACTATGATTTTGAAGCATTACTTTTCCAAAAATATTTATTTATTTATTTATGGCTGTGTTGGGTCTTCGTTGCTGCATGTGGGCTTTCTCTAGTTGTGGCGAGAGGGGGCTGCTCTTCATTGCAGTGAGTGGGCTTCTCATTACGGTGGCTTCTCTTGTTGTGGAGCATGGGCTCTAGGCAGCGTGGGCTTCAGTAGTTGTGGCTCGCGGGCTCTGGAGGGCAGGCTCAGTAGTTATGGTGCACGGCCTTAGTTGCTCCACGGCATGTGGGATCTTCCCAGACCAGGGATTGAACCCGTGTCCCCTGCATTGGCAAGAGGATTTTTAACCACTGAGCCACCAGGGAAGGCCCCTTACTATGATTTTGGACTTGTTATTTCTCCCTCATTTCTATCCGTTTTTTTTCTTCACATATTTTGAAGCTCTGTTTTAGGTGCATACACATTTTTGACTTTTATGTCTTTCTGATTAATTGAATCTTTTGATTATGAGATCTCCAGTTCTCTATAATACACTTTGTCTTGAAGGACTTTCGTATTATTAGAGCCACACAACTTTCTTATGCATACTATTTGTATGGTAAATATTTTGCCTTTAAAAACATCTATCTGTGTTTTTAATTTAAAGTATATCTCTTAGAGAGCATATAGCTACTTCTTTTTCATCTAGTCTAACAAGGCTGTCCTTTTATTTAGAGTGTTAGTCCATTTACATTTAATGTAATTACTGATATGGTTGGTTTAAAGTCCACCATATTGAGGCTCTTTAAAAGACTAAAAATAGGGCTACCACATAATCCAGCAATCCCACTCATGGGCATATACCTGGAGAAAACCATAATTTGAAAAGATACATGCACCCCAGTGTTCACTGCAGCACTATTTACAATAGCCAGGACATGGAAGCAACCTAAATGTCCATTGACAGAAGAATGGATAAAGAAGATGTGGTACATATATACAATGGAATATTACTCAGCCATAAAAAAGAACAAAATAAGGCCATTTGCAGCAACATGGATGGACCCAGAGATTGTCATATTGAGTGAAGTAAGTCAGACAGTGAAGGACAAATATCGTATGCTATCACATATGTGGAATCTAAAACAAATGGTACAAATGAACTTATCTACAAAACAGAAATGGAGTTACAGATTTAGAAAACAATCTTATGGTTACCGGGGGGAAGTGTGGGAGGGATAAATTGGGAGATTGGGATTGACATATACATCACTACTATATATAAAATAACTAATAAGGACCTACTGTATAGCACAGGGAACTCTACTCAATACTCTGTAATGACCTATATGGGAAAAGAATCGAAAAAAGACTGGATATATGTATATGTACAGCTGATTCACTTTGTTGCACAGCTGAAAGTAACACAACATTGTAAATCACCTATACTCCAATCAAAAATTTTAAAAAGTCCACCATATTGTTGTCTTCTATTTTTTTTATTCCACTGTTGCTCATTTCCTGCTTTCTTTCACATAACTTAAATATTTTTATACTCCACTGTATTTCCTTTATTGGCTTTTTTAGTTATACTCTTTGTTATTAGTATTTAGTGATTTCTCTAGGGCTAAAAATATGCCTCCTTAACTTCTCAGTACTTAGAAGTAACACTGTACCACTTCACACCTCATACCTAACCTTTCCCACTTCCTATTTCACCTTCCTATTTCACATTTCACAAATGTAAGAACCTTACAATGGTATAATTCAGTTTACTCACTGCTCCACACCCTATCCTTTTACTACTGTTCCAATTTTTTTCACTTCTACGTACATTGCCAACTCTGTCTAACAATATTATTATTTTTGTTCTAAACTGCCAGCTATCTTTATTAGAAATTAAGAGACATTAAGAAATTAAGACATTAATTAATTAATTAATTAATAACATTAATTAATTAATTAAGACATTAATAACATTAATTAATTAATAACATTAATTAATTAATTAAGACATTAAGAAATTAAATGGTTACTTATATGTACCCACATATTTACTGTCCCTGATGCTCTTCATTCTCTTCTGTAGATATGAGTTTCCATATGATATTATTTCCCTTCTACCTAAAGAAAATCTTTTAGCATTTCTTGTAGTACAATTCTAGCAGCAATGAATTTTCTCAGCTTTAATGTATCTGAAATATCTTTATTTCATCCTCATTTATAAAGGTTTCTTTACTGGGTAGAGAATTAGGGTGATAGGGTTTTGTTTTGTTTTTTCCCTTTAGTACTTTAAAGATGTTGTACCGGGACTTCCCTGGTGGTCCAGTGGTAAAGAATCCACCTTCCGGGGCTTCCCTGGTGGCGCAGTGGTTGCGCGTCCGCCTGCCGATGCAGGGGACACGGGTTCGCGCCCCGGTCTGGGAGGATCCCACATGCCGCGGAGCGGCTGGGCCCGTGGGCCATGGCCGCTGAGCCTGCGCGTCCGGAGCCTGTGCTCCACAACGGGAGAGGCCACAACAGAGGGAGGCCCGCGTACCGCAAAAAAAAAAAAAAAAAAAAGATTATAAAGAATCCGGCTTCCAATACAGGGGACAAGGGTTCGATCCCTGGTCAGGGAACTAAGACTCCACATGCCGCGGGGCAACTAAGTCCACGCTCCACAACTACTGAGCTTGCCCGCCTCAGCTAGAGAGGCTGCGTGCCACAAACTACAGAGCCCACATGCTCTGGAACCTGCACGCCACATCTACAGAGCCCACACACCCTGGAGCCTGCATGCCACAACTAGAGATGAGAAAACCCACATGCCACAACTAGAGAGAAGCCCGCCTACCCGCTGCAACGAAAGATCCCGCGTGCCTCAACGAAGATCCCGTATGCCGCAACTAAGAGCCAACACAGCCAAAAATAAATTAAAAAAAAAAAAAAAAGATGTTGTACCACCATCCTCAGGACTCTGTTATTTCTGATGAGAAGTTAACCATCATTTTTAATGTTCATGTGGACATTATGTGTCTTTTTTTCCCTCTACTTTCAAAGTTTTTCTTTCTTTGATTTTTCAGCAAGTTGACTAAGGTGTTCCTCGATATGTTTCTCTTTTTATTATCCTACTTGGGGATAACTGAGATTTCTATATCTGAAAGTCAATATTTTCATAGAAATTTGGGAAAATGTAGGCCATTATTTCCTCAAAGATATTTTTCTGCCCTAGTCTCACTCTTCTGAAACTCCAATTATATATACATTGGATTGAAGCTCTTTTCATAGTCAATATTTTTCCATTCCTCAGGGTTCACTGACTCTTTTTTTTTTTGCCATTTCCAATGTGCTATTAAGCCACCCAGTAAATTTTTCATTTCAGTTATTGTATTTTCCAGTTCTACAATTTCCATTTAGTTGTTTTTAGTAGTTTCCATTCCTTTGCTGAGATTACCTCTATGTCCACTCATTAAGCTCATATTTTCCTTTCAGTATTTGAATGCTTTTAAACTCAACTTCTAGACCATCTCAGGCTCAGTTTTTTATTGACCATTTTCTCTTGACGGTGGGTCACAGCTTTCTGTTTTGTTGTATGTATATTAATTTTTTACTTTATACTGGATGTTTTGGTGGCTTTCACCCAAGGACAGCTTTTACACTGCCAGCTGTATATACTTCACTCTACAACGTTGCTTACAATGTTTTCAGCCTTCCTGTTGAAATCTCTTCTTTGTTGCCATTCACAGATCTGGCAGTACCACCTTCTACTCTTTCTATTATCCACTGACATCCTGATTTCTTGTGTGAATTCACTGAGAAGGCCAAATAATTTATTTGGAAGAAATTGCTGGGTTTTAGCCAAGCAGACTTAAATTTTAATCTTGGTCTGATACTTACTGTCTAGAGTGTCTTGGTCAAGTTATAAAATCTCCCAGTTTCTTTGTCTTTAAAATAATCATAACAAATCTCCATCTTATTAGGCTTTTATGAACACTAAAGATGACATAGATAAAGCATATAGCATGTAGTACTCAATAAATTATACCAAATATTAATAAGTACTTATACCACCTGGTTCAAGTTTCTACATTGCATAAGGACTCCAGTGTCTAGCTGGACAATCCATCTAAGCTTTAGCCCACTGACTTCCTTGACTTCAATAACCTGTACCTATACTTCATTTTTGCCCATTCCCATGGCCATAATTGGAACCTGTCATCATCTGATTTGATGTCATATTGCTTTAGAAACATTAAACTTTAATAACCCAAACTTTCTTCATAATTTCTCCCCTTTCCTTCCTTATCTTTTCTTCTACAAACTCTTACTGAGCACTTACTTCCTGCTGGGTCTATCAAAATGAGTGAAACAACTCTCTGTTCTGATGAAGCTGAGTGGGATGGAAGGGACAGGCCAGTAAACGTACAGTCATAAAACCATATTTGTCATAGATTTTTGTACAGAGCACAGGATGAGTATTGAACCTAGCCTGGAGGCCCAGACTTCCTGGAGGAGATATTGCCTGAGATTATTTGTAAAGAATAAGTAGGATTTAGCTAGATAAATGCAGGAGAGAAGGCCGAGAGGATGGCGATCCCAGAGGCTAGAGGAAGCCTAACTTATTGGATGCCTGCATTACAAAGTTGAATCCAGTTAGAGCACAGAGCATAAAAATCTAGAGAAGAAAGACTCATCACAAGAAACCTTGAAGAGCATTTGCCAGAGTTCCCGGTAATGACTGCCTGAACCAGGGAAGATGGAATGGAAATAGGTGGAGAGGTTTGAGAGAAACTTAGGTGGCAAAATTAAGCACATGGTGACTGGATATTGGTGAGGGAGGGGAAGATGTCAACAAGATTTCTGGCTACAGTGACTGTATGGATGGTGGTACCAGGTACTGAGAGGGCCCATGAGAGCAGGGTTTTGGGGGAGGATGATGAGTTCACAGTTGGATCTGTGGTGTCAATGGGACAACAAGATAGAGATATATAGCAGACTGTTAGATAAACAGATGTGGTGCTTAGAAGAGGATCTTGGAGATGGAGATTTAGCAGTCAGAGCATAGAGATGGTGGATGAGGCCATGCAAGGGACAGGATTATTCAGGGAGCTTACGTAGACTGAGAAGATATTAAGAATGGAACACTGAAGTTTGGTCTGTAGGTGTATGTTTGAGAGTCGAATATTGCTAGGGCTTTTCCAGTCTCAAGAGACGACAATGACTCCTTCCCTCCTCCCAGCTCCTCACCGGAAGCAGCCAGGTGCAGATCTTCCAGCAGGAAGAGGAGAAAGCCTTTGGAATCCACGTGCCGCCCAGGCCACGGGCTGGCCTGTGATTGGCCCTGGACCCCCCGGCTCAGCAGGAGGCGAAGGTGGGTGGGACTGACGGCAGGGTGGATGGGGCTGGACGTGTAAGGGTGCTGTGGCTCCACTAGCACCTCCACAAAGGCTGACTTCCCCGTGGCTGCCTCTCCAGCCAGCAGCACCGGGTGTCCCTCTGACAGAAGCAGGTCCACCACGTACAAGAGCCGTTCGGTCTATAGGACAGGAGCAGGGCTTACTATGGCAGCTCCAGGTTAGCACAGTAATCTAGCCGAAAGTAAAGGTCTAGGAATCTTGTATTAAAGCTGTATTTGCAGAACACTGCATGCATTCTGGAGACTGTGAAAACATTTCAAGGAACGGGAGCAGGTAGGCCTAGGACATGGACCGCCCCAGGATATCTCTTTGAGCCCCAACCCCAGCTACTGCCCCACTGTCCTCACACCTGAGGAGAAGGGTTGAAGGTGCCCTGAGTTCCCTTGATGCGGCTGCCCAGGTATTGGCCAGTGAAGGGGGCCAGCGTCCCATCTTCAGGGCATACATGTAGATCAAACACCAAGGCTGAGGCTGGTAGCTCAGGGTAGTTGGAGAGGCAACTAATAGAATCCCTCAGGAAGGTATCAAAGAGGGGCCAGAGCCTGCTCAGATGGACATTCAGGCAAAAGTGTCAGACAGTTACAACAGTTCCATTTGTGATACACTCACACACTCCACCCTCCCCCAACAATGTCGCCTGGGTTTTGACTCCCATGGGACACTCATTCCATCTCAGCCCTCTGCATCCCCCATCCCCCATCCCTGTAGATACCTGGAGGGAAGGTGGGCTCCAAAGCCCCAGATCAAAGCAAAAAGAAAGCTGCTGACAGCCAGCAAGTGCTCCCTGCGCTTACTAGGCACAGCGTCACTGTCAACCTGGTACCGGTGCAGAGAGCTGCTTTTCGAAGACTTGAAGCTTCGGGCCACAGGATCACTATAGCTGAGGTCCTCTGCAAAGGTCACCATGGCCAGAATCGGAGCCCCAGGTGGAAAAAGGGGAGGGAGGTGGGGGAAGAGAGTAGAGGTTGGCTATTACTTCTCACTTTCAGTCCCCAGGCCCAAGTCCACCTAAGACCCTGGGCCACAGGCTCGAGCTATATCCCAGCTATCCTCAAGGCCACATAGCTCTCAAATCAGCCCTTCCCTTCACCTGGGATATGTGCCTTCTTCTCATCTATGCGCAGGTGTGGGTCAAGCAGACAACGCAAGATGCGGGCCAAGCTGGTGACTTCAGCCACACCTGGGCAAACGGCCTGCTGCCCGTGTACCTGCAGCAGAGAGCTGGCACCCTGGCAGGTAAGGAATCGGAATGTTGCAGGCACCAGCACTTCTGCCAGGTGGTTGAGTTCAGTGACAGTCTGGAGCTGCAGGCGGTACTCCCGGGGCAGGGCTGCCATCAGGACGCTCAGCATACCCCGCCAAGTCTGCTCCCCACCGCACCAGACTAGGGCACAACGGCCCACCACTGTGGGAGACATGTCAGTTGCATCTCCCACCTCCATCAAAAGAAAAGTACCTGGGGATCGTGCTATTTGCTGACCATTGGGGAGGCTAAGCTGCGGGGGGTCACCCAGGAGGCAAGTGATGGAGTCCAGCCAAGCAGCACTGGAAGCCCCATCACATATTATCCAGTGATGAATCCCCACTGATTCCTGCACCTGCCCCCTTGGGCCCACAGTCTTACACCGACTGGCTTCACGAAGCAGCCTGGGGAAGACACCATGGTGCCAGCAGGGGCCCTCCAGCCATCCCAGGAACTCCTGGGGGCTGAGGACACTGGGATACAGGTGAGCAATTTCCACAGGCTGGCAGCTCTGGGTTGAGGGGTCCTCCATGGCTGCCAACCGATTCTGGATCTTAAATAAGCTGCGCCAACACGTGGTCTTGCCACTGCCTGCGGGGCCCAGGAGCAAAACACCTGAGGCCTGGCCCAGGGCCTGACTCAGCTGCTCCAGGGACCCCAAAATATCAGGGCTGGGATGCAGGCCTCCTTGCTGCAACTCCTCCACCAGCAGTGACTTCCTCAGCCTGGGGGTTATAGGCTCTGCCAGCACCTCGTTGGCGGTAGGGAAGAGCCCACAGAGCAGCTTTTGGAGGTTGTGCAGGTGGACCCCATCCAGGATGCTGAACAGTGGGGAGCGCAGCAGGGCACGCAGCAGGGTGGCCTCCTCGATGGCGGCTAGGCTGCGGGGCTGCTCGGACTCGGGATCCTCCTTGGTCACGTTTAGAGCCTGTATCATGTCTTCCAGCACCTTCTTGAGCAGGGGCAAGCGGCAGGGCAGGGGCCCAGACACCAGCTCACACTCAAGGGAGAAGAATTTGGATAGGCGGGTAGCCATGCGGGAGGCGTCCCGTATCCCCACACCCAGCAGGGTCAGCTCTGCCACTTGCCGCAGGTCAGGCAGTGTCAATGCCACAGGCCTCAGTAGTTGGCGCAGGTTGGCAGGCATGGCAGGGCTCAGGGCACGCAGTGTCAGGAGACAGCCATAGCCAAGGCGCATGTCCACGTGATGGTTCTCAAAGAAGCCACTGCCAAGGAGCTGGGGGTGGGTGGGGTCGACGGTGCTGGTACTTCGGGAAGCTTCCTGGTACAATGGGGCATAGAGGTGGCGCAGTTTGGCCAAGCGCTGGCCCAGGGCAGAGAGTAAGCCAAGGGGCAAGTGCTGAGCTGCTTCTAACAGCAGCCAGGCACCACCTTGCAGGGCACCGTTCAGGTAATTGCTCAGACTTTGGGCCTCCATCTGAGGCAAGCAGGGCACCACCACCAGCTGGCGCCCCAGGGCCTGCGCTAGCGTCTTCACCGTAGCTGCCTTGCCCACACCATCAGGGCCCAGTAGGGTCCCACAGGCCACCTCTTCCAGGGCCAATAACAGCACTAGGGCCGGCCGCTCAGGAAGCAGGCTGGGTAGAGACCCCAGTCTGGGACCCAGGTACTCGTAATTGTACAGGAAAGACCGACCCAGCACATCTATCCAGCATGCAGCTGGTGACAGAGAAGTCTCAGTAGGTGCGAGAGACTTGGGACTCTGCAGGGGGCTTTGGGGAGCGGTGTGGGGTGAAGCCAGGCGGTACTTGAGTTGGCGGGCCCAGTGGAAGTCCGTCAGATCTCTGACCTGGTGCTCCTGCAGCAGCTGTGCTATATCCCGGTGAGCCACTGTCATGACCAACAGGGCACTGAGCAGGCTGGTCTGGCGGACAGAGGGCAGGGGCTGCTCACCCTGAGAGGCCCTCTGGGCCCGCAAAAAATTCACCAGTACCTCAAGCTTGCGCACGTGCATGGGGACCGCGGCCAGGGCCTTCCCTTCAAGCAGAGCCTCCTCCATGTTGGCCCGCCATACCACCTCCTCTGCCACCAGCACACACTGCCACGGGAAGGCCTGGACTAGGTCCAGCCAGTGCTGGACATACATCTGCGGGGGCGACTGGCTCTGCTGGGGCAGCTGCCTGAAGGCCTTGTCTAGGGACGGGCCCAGAGCAAGACGGGCAGCCACACAGTCCTGCAGCATGTGCACCAGGGCCAGACGCAGACCCTCCTCCAGGGAGGCCAGCCACTTGGGGAGATCTGGATGCAGAGGAAGGGACCCCGGCAGCTTCACCTCCTCCCCACCTGCCCCGAGCACTGCAAGTGCCTCCACCTGCGTCTGTGGACTTGGGCTTGACTCCCGGTCATCCGTGTTTCTATCAGTTCGGCTGGACTTGAAGCTCACGGCATGCACGTGAGGAAGACAGCGTCGTGCCCATAGCTGGGCCTCACAGGACTCCAGCGGGGCAGCTAGCAGGGCCACCAGCTCACTGCCACTGAGGAAGAAGAGGCGGGGGAAGTGAGCACACATGGCATAGAGCACGCTCTCCAGAGCCACGATGATGCCCTCCAGCTCCACGGAGCCCGCTTGCAGCAGTTGTTGCAGCTGCTGGCCTTGGAAAGAAGGGCTCCGCTTGGCACTGGGCACTATAAGTGACAGAACCAGGGGGTCAGCTACAGAGATCCTCATCAGGGTCCGATACTGCTCATCCATGGCCTCGAAACGGGAGCGCTGTGGTGAGAGAGAAGGTAAGAGTGAGGGCGGCATCCCCCTCCCGCCCTGAGCCCCACTGTCCAGTAGCACTTGTCCCCCCTGCCACACCCCCCTTTCCCTACCAGGTCAGAACTAGGAAACTGGATCTTCATCTCATGCAGAACTTTATTCAAAAAGATCCACTTCTGCTGGAAAGTCACCCACACCTGCAGCAGGGCACCTGTGAGAAGCAGCCAGGGGAACACTGGAGGGAGACTAGGGTTCTAGCTTCTGCAAGGGGGTCCAGCCTGCTCCTGCCCTCTTGGGATGCCCCACTCCCAAAAAACTCTGCTTAGCAGGACCCAGGGACCATGCTCGAAGGAGAGAAAAAACCTGCAGCGTGAATAAAGACCTGGTCACTTCAGCCCAAGAAGTGGCCCTGAAGGAGGTCCTTACTCTGTCCTCACCCACCCCCAACCTCTCTCCCCATCCTTCTGGGCCATCTCACCTCAGGACCCACCCATCAGCCCGGCTAGAGGCCTGCACTCACTCAGGCCATGCATGATAGTCACCCACTCCAAAGCCATTTTGTTTAAGTCTCCTGACTTCTGGATGGCCAGGATCTTGAACAACACCTGAAGACTTTCCTGGATAGAATCCTGCAGGTTGCTGTAATCTAAGGAAGAGTGGGCTCGAGCTGAGCTGAGCTGGCAGTCAGATGGGGTAAGGGCAGGGGTGACTGATACCCAAAATACACTGAAACTCACAGATCTCAAACTACTCTCTAGAAGACACAAACTTTTTTTCTTCTACTCATTGAACCTAGTATGCTCACCAAGAGTCAGAGTGTGTTTGCAAACTTGTTTGTGTGAGTTAAAATTTTAATTCCAGAATTTAATCTTATATCATGTTAACCACTGAAATATGGGTGGCAAAATAGTTGCTGGTTCTATGGAAACTATGGAAGGGCTTCAGTAAACTACTAAAAACATGATATTAAATTAGATATAGGCAAGTCGATTTTTTAAGATTGTGAAATTATAATAAAAATCTAGAAAAGTTCTGGATTCAGATAGCTTTACAAGTGTCCTCACGTCACTTCTCAACTTTACAGAAACTGAAAGTGGAAATAGCAGATGATGTATTAACGCAAGAAAGGCAGTGATCAGCTTCTATCACTTGACTGCAAATCAAAGAAAATCTCTTGTCTTTAGGTTAAAAGGTTAGTAAATAAATGTACATTATATGATTTAAGCTAAAAGAACAATCTTAAGCCATGTATGCATATTTTAAGATTTCCCTGTTTAACTAACTTTTTGAATTCGCCAGTTGGGTTTCAATTAGGCTGGATAAGAGAATTTCTCCTTTACTTCCCTAATTATACCATCTTGAGTGCCCGTACATACGCTGCTCCCTCAGCGTGGCATGCCCTTCTCCCCTTGCAAATTTGGCAAACTCCTACTCCTTCAGAAGTCAGAATGAGGCCTTTGCCTAAGGGAAGGGAAGATTTCTCTAACTCTCCCGGTCCTTTGATGTTGGTCCTCCTTCTGAGATGCTACTGCCCTCAGTTAGGTGCTCTGTCATGCACCTGTCTCTATTCTCTTGTCTCTCTCTCACTGGACTGGGAGTCCGCAAGGGACGGGACTTCAGTCTGTAAATCTCAGAGTCTCCTGCATTTGGCTCAGAAGAGGCAGGTGAGTTTGACGAGGGAATGACAAAGGAGTTAATGAGTGGGTGCAGTCTAGAGGACAGAGCCTTGAAAGCTGGAGAGACGTGACCATGAGGAATTTCTTAGCACACCCAGAAAGGGGAGGACCTTTGCTGAAGAGGCCAGGCATTGGGTGGGAGGGAGTGGATGGGGGGCTCCCAAGAAGATTAAGACTGCACGAGAGCTACATGGAAGATATTGTCTCAGAACAGACTGATGGCTCAGGCTGTCCAGGGGGGAGGGGGCCCTGGCTAGAGAAGCCAGATCCGGCAGGGCTTGGGGGATGAATACGCTTCCCAGCAGCAGGGGCTTTCACTGGGCCACGAGGGCCGGGTCTCACCTGAAAGGATGAAGGTGCCACTATCCTTGCCCACTACCTGCCACTGGGGGCTGCGGGGAGCTTGTCTCTTGGAGCGCTCTGAAGCTGGGGGCTCATACGGCACATGAAGGATGAAGTTGAGCAGTCGCAGCTGTCGTGCTTCCCAGGTCCGCTGCAGCTGCAGTAGGGCCTCTTGGGCATGAGTCCGTATGTTTTCACACCGCCAGATCTGGAACAGTTGGGTCTCAGGAACCAGGACTGGCTAATGGCTCAGGGGGTAGACTTGGAGCTGGGACTCGAGGGCCAGGGCCCAGGAGAGTGGAGGTCTCAGAGATGGAGAGTGGGACCACCAGGCTTCAAAGACAGGCCACCAGCATCACACTGTGACCTAGGGCTGCTGCCCTGAAACCCACTTTTTTGCAAGGCTCCAGCTGAGCAGACAATGCCTCAGTCAGCTCATGCTCTTTTGGGCCAGGGTAAGTGTTGGGGGACACCTGCCATCCTGTGTGCCCACGACTTCAGGGCTGCCACCCACTTCCTTCCCCTGGAAGGGAAGGGACATACTTTCCATCACAGAGCGTCTGGAACCATCCATCGGATCCCCATAGCCTCCAGGCAGGCTAGCAATCTCAACCCCACACCACTACAAGCCAGTACCCACTGCCCCCCTTGTCTCAAGGGCCTGCTAAGCCTTAACTGGCTCTATTAGAGCTTAGCAAACAGGCCCTGGGCTTGGACCACCTTTCCTCTGTGGGCGGAGAGCGGGGGGGAGCCCACCTGTTTGATTCGATCTGTAAACTCCAGCAGGGGACAAGAGAGCAGCTGGCCCACTGTTAGGAGCTCTATGTTGTGGAGATCGCCTAACCCTAAGCCTGGAGGGGGAGGGACAACAAGTCAGAGCAACTCTCGGTCTTTGGCAGGGTCCAGCCCAGCCCAGCCCAGCTCCCAGACAGCACGTCTCAGAGCACGACACAGAGGCAAGGGCCCAGAACCTAAGGTCCAGAGCACAATTCAGAGTCCAGAGGTAAGACTCCAGCCCAGCCCAGCCCAAGTCAGCAGAGAGGACACACATGGTAGTGTGAGAGGTTAAGAATGCTTGTCCCCGTGGGGGAAAGGAGGCTGTGGTCCGTGAGGGAAGGCCAGGGCAACCTGGGGAGGAAAGGTGTTTCCAAAAAGAGCAATAGGGAACTTAGTTGTCCCATTGTTCAAACCCTACGTCCTTCCCTTCCCCTCCCTTCTGACTCTACCCAAACCCACCTCGCAGAAGGGCTTGGAAGTTGACGTTCTGCAGCTGGAGGCTGCCCAGCCTGGTGAGCGATGGCAGGAGGCTGCGGAACTCCTCCAGCATGTGCATGCAGCGCTGCAGAACTGGGCTGTGCAGCCCCAGGGTTGCAGTCATCTGGGCTGCCTCTGTCAGCCAGCCATCTGTCTTCTCCTGGGCCATAGCCAGATTGAACTGTAGGGAGAAAGGCACATTGGCAGCTGGAGAGCCTTCCCCACCCCGACCCCTGCAGACTCTCCACTCCCAGGCTGGGGGTCCAAGGAGGGTGTCAGCACCTTGGCAAAAGCCATGCATTTCCATTCGCTGATATTTTCAGAGATGACTCGGTACAGGTGCCAGATGCGCTGCTGCTGCACAATAGGACGGCTCCCACAGACTGGCAAGGGCACAGGACTCTCATCCCCTGTGGGATAGGGCTTGCTGAGGCCTAGGCTCTGTGCAGGGCTGGGGGTGGGCGCATGATGGGGGATGGTCAGTCAAGAGCCCATAATGACAGAAGGGAGGGTCCTGAAAGTGCCAGGGACAGGGCGGGCGTGGTTGTCCAAAATTGTTCAGTACAATAATCCAAGGGAGAGTTAGTCCAAGGAAAGAATATCTAGGAAAATGTGATAGTGATGAAAGGGAAGGATTCCTCTTCTATTAGCCTCTGTCTCACTTATGCCACTCCGGCCACGCCACACTCTTTACTGTTGCTCAGATACACCAGGCATGCTCCCTCCTGCTGAGGGCCTTTGACTGGCGGTTCATTCTTCCTGGAACACACTTCCCCAGAAAACCACATGGCTCGCTCCCTCACCACATTAAAGCCCTTCCTCAAATATCACCTTCCAAATAAGGCCTATGCAGCCCACCTCGTTAAGAACTGCTAGCCACCCTCCCTGGCATTCCCAACCCCTCCTAACCTGCTCTACTTTTTTTCTATACCATTTATCACTTTCTAACATATTCCATCATTTGGTTCTATTTTATGTTTATTATTTGTTGTCTTTCTCCCCCAGCTAGAACGTTCAGTTCATGAGGGCAGGGGTTTTGTCATTTGTTCATTGATGTACTTCAAGCATGGTGCACAGTAGGCACTCTGCAAATATGTGTTGGACAAATGAATGAGTTCAGTGAGATGCATATGAAAAAAGACCTGGCCCACAGGGAGGACCATAAGGGGTAAATGGTGATGCTCCCTATTGTGTCTGTCTCTGACCATTATCCCCTCCCTTCATCTCACAAGCTTCTGCATTAGTTCTTAACCAAAATTTATATTCATTTTTGAGATTATGTGTCAAAAGTAATTTGTTATTAATAATAATTATAGTACTGAGGTTTGCAATTTACTTAAAAGACATCAGACCAGATTCAAGAATATTGCAATAAAACTGTCATTCTCATTCACTTGAATTCCACTGTACCTTCTCGAGTGAGAGAAAAAGTAAAAAAGCTACACCCAAATGCTGAGAATCATGCATCTTACATGATGCATCATCCATCATGGAGGTCTGAGAATCACTAGGCTATCAGAGCTCTGATCTAACCAAAAAACAAAACAAAACAAAACCCAAAAAATCACACACACAAAGTAAATTAAACTCTTTAAATCTTCCTTTGTCTGAACTCAAAAGATCCAGCTAGAAACCCATATGATTTTTTTTTTTTTTTTTTTTTTTTTTTTTGGCTGCACCACGAGGCTTGAGGATCTCAGTTCCCAGACCAGGGACTGAACCCGGGCCAGAGCAGTGAGAGAGTTCCGAAGCCTAACCACTGGACCACCAGGGAACTCCCCCCATATAATCTTTGATAGCAGTTGTCTTAACATTAAATATTGAACAAGTAAAGAACTCTCTTTGTAAGAAGGAGCAGATATAGTATCTCCAGACACATGAGAAGATAAAGACAAACTTGAGGATTGTCTATTCCATAAATTCCATTGCATTTTAAAACTTTTTATTTGGAAATGCTATCAAACTTTTTAAAGTTGCAAAAAAAAAATAGTAAAAAGAATTCCTGTATACCTTTTATCAAGATCACCTTTTGTTAACATTTTACCCATTCTCTTTACCATTTGTGTTTACATGCTCTGTGGGTGTCTGGGCAGGTGTGTATACACACACAAACGCATAATTCTTCTCTGAACTATTTAAAGTAAGTTACATATATCATGTCCCTTTACCCCTGAATACTCAAGTGTGTATTTCCTAAGAAAAGGGATATTCTCTTCTACAACGTTGGTACAATTATCAACTTCATATATTACATTGATATGATACTTTTATCTGACCTACTGTCTGTATTTCAATTTTGTCAGTTGGCCTAATAACGTCCTCTATAGCATTTTTTTTCCCCTCAAGGACAGCATCCAGCCTAGGGTCAAGTACCATATTTACTTGTCATGTCTCCTCAACTTCTTTTAATCTGGAACATTTCCCCAGAGTCTTTTGTAACATAGACATTTTTGAAGTAGACAGTCCCCTTTCTCCCTTTTTTGTTAACAGAAAGTTTCTTGTGCTGTGTTTGTATGCTTCTTTTCATGGCTGAGGTTGTAAAATCACTCTCAGCTGGACTGTTGAATCGGTAATGTTGTGACCTCTGGGTATCACGTCTGGAGGTACATGATGTCCATTTGTGTCTCATCTGTCCCTCATTGGCGATATTAATTTTGATCACCTTCAAAATGTTGCCCAATTTCTCCACTGAATTATTACCTTTGCAACTAATAAGTAGTCTCTGAGGGACACTGTCTAAGACAGTGCAAATATTCTGCTCCTCATCAAATTTGCGCCCGAATTTGGCATTCATTCATGATCCTCACCCAATCCAATATTTACCATGCTGGTTGGCAAAATGATGATGTTCCCTCTCCAGCCCTCCCTTCACACTGCCCAGCTGGCTCTGGCATTCTACTGTAAGCACAAGTCCTCGTTTCTCCCTCACTGATTTATCTACTTAGTATTAGTATGGATAATACATTCCTGTTTTTTTCAGTAGTTTACTTTGTACTTACAATGGTGGTCAAATTGTCCCAGATTTGTCTAGTTGGCATCTCTTCTGTGTCCTTGTGCCATGTCCCATCACTTTAAAAAAGAACTTAACACTTCCTTACTTTCTGGCTTAAAAAGATATTCCACTCTCATCTTGTACCTACCCTGCCATGGCCCTGGAATCATTCATTCTCTGAGGAGCCCTGATTCCTTTTAGTGGGGAATGGTATTAGAAACTACGATCTGGGAACAGTGTGGCTCCTTGCTATTGGAGTGTATTTCCTTCTTGGTCTCTTCAGTAGACAGAGCTAGGAAATATGTTCATGTATACATACACATACATACACTTATATACATATACATGTGCACTTAATCATACAAATACAACATGTGTATGTGTGTTTTAAAACGCAATGGAAATTTCAGGGACTGCCCTGGTGGCATAGTGGTTAAGGATCCGCCTGCCAATGCAGGGGACACGGTTTCGAGCCCTGGTCTGGGAAGATCTCACATGCCGCGGAGCAACTAAGCCCATGAGCCACAACTACTGAGGCTGCGCTCTAGAGCCCACGAGACACAACTACTGAGCCCGTGCACCGCAACAATAGAAGCCACCACAATGAGAAGCCCGCACGCCACAACGGAGAGTAGCCCCCACTCGCCACAACTAGAGAAAGCCCACGTGCAGCAACAAAGGCCCAACACAGCCAAAAATAGATAAATAAATAAATTTTTTTTAAAAAAAAGAAAGAAATTACAGAGTAGACACCACAGAAAATTGAAGCTTATAAGACAAATTCACATTTCCCCAGAACTCAAAAAAAAAAAAAAAGAATAAAAGAAGTAATGATGAAGAAGGTGAAAGAAATGGAGAAGAGATCCAGGAAATCCAACATACAAATAAAAATTCTGAAAGGGGAGCAGAGCAATTGTAAGAGCCATTATCAAATAATCGAAAAAAAGATTACCTACAAAGGAAGAAAATCAGATTGATATCAGATTTGTCCAAAATGATAAATGTCAGAAGACAGTGATGTAATATCTAAGTCTGGACAAAAAATTTTGTGACTTCAGAATTCAATATTTAGCCAAGCTGTGATATAAGGACATTATACAGTCATTCTTAGCCATAAGAAGTTTAGAAATTTTAACACCTCCAACTCCCTTCTTAGGAAAAAGAAATACTCAAAGAATTATTGCAGCCATCCAAGGAAGGAGTGAAAATAATGAAAAGATGTGGTACTTTAAAAATAGGCAGTGGGTAAATAAAACCATTAAACCTTAGATATCAAAATAGTTGTTAACACAGTTATAGAACAAAGCAAATGTCAAAGGTAGTAAGTAAAATAAAAGTTACGTAGTGGAAAATAAAGAGTAGTATTAATGGTCTGGATCTAAGATCCTAGATTATTTTAAAAAACTGGGAGTTTGGTGAGGAGACAGGGATGGAAGAAGGAAGTAAAAGCAATGCCGTGGGGTTTCCTGGGCCTGACCCCACAAGGCCTGAGTCCCCTACTCTGCTTTTCCACAAACATCCCAACCACTAGCAGGAAAGGTCAAGGTCTGGTCTACATCAGTTAGAGTATAGGATGAGGGTCTCCCAATACTTGACCAAAGCAAAAGCCCCTTGTTTGAGGATGGTCCCAGGGTGTCTTCCACCTCACATTTGGTCAAATGGCCCTCCCTGGGATTGAGGATCCCACAGGCAGAGATGGTAACGGTTGGCAGTTGGCCAAGAGGCAAGTCAGAAGCAGTGTGCCCTTCCAAGGGATACAAGTGACCGACAGAAGTGACTGCACCTGAGAAAAGAAACTGGAGCCTACAAAGTTCTTTACCTGCAGAGGGGAGCCAGCCTAGCTGCACCCCTGCACAGAAGGGCTAAGGCGAATAGTTCTGTCCCGGTCTCCTCCTAGGGGCCGGTGAGGCCTTTAGCAGCCACCTCTCTCCACCACACTGGCTGGAAGCAGTGGCCGTGGAGCATCAAGACCCATTTTTATCTGGGACCTGCTGCCTGGTGTAAGACTGGGTTGAACAGGGCTACACGAAGGCTAAGGACTACGATGAGGACACCTTTACATTTCTCCTGCACAGGCTTTTAGCCCTCTGACCCCATCACATTCTGATGGAACGCTCACCTATTTGCCTTCTCTACCAGACTGTGTGCCCCCGTATCCCCACCCTAAGCACAACCCTTGACATAGCCAATGTATTTAGATTTTGTCCTGCAATTTTCACATATAAAAGAGACTAAAATGAAGGTATGTGATTCCCAAGACTTGCTTAGGGTCACCCAAGATGCAGGTCCCTGAGTCCCAACCCTGATCTCAGTGGGAGGGGGCATCCCAGGGTGGCGATGGAGGGGGCGGGACCCTCGGTACCAGTGAGGGTGGTGTAGGCGTGGTGCAGTTCACTGAGGCCACTGGCTGTGTTCTGGAACTGACGCTCCAGGGAGACGAGCTGGCGTTCAGTGCTCCTCTGCTCCTGCGCAGGGTCCATGAAGGGGCCAGACAGGGCCTTCCCAATCAGGCCCTCCAGCTCCGCCAGCGCCGTCGCCATCAGCTGCTGCAGCTTAGGCACGGTGGCATGTCGCTCACTGAGCAGGAACCCTGAGGCCTGGCTTTTCTCAAACTGGAATGACTCCCATGTGTCCAGAAGCTGCGGGGCAGGCAGAGGGCAGTCAGGCAGAGGTGGTTATGGGGGAGGGGCACTGGGCGAGATGGGAGAGATGCCTTCTCACCGAGATGTCCAGTGCCTCATTCTCAGCACTGAAGACGCCAGAGTGGCTGCGGACGAGCTCATAGAGTGACCGCGTATATTCCATTCGCTCCTCCAGCTCTGTGTACCGCTCGTTGGCCTCATTTAGCTGCAGGGACTACACTATGAGACCAGCACTCCCACAGCCCTTTACACTTCTCTAGGTCCATCCTGAGGGGAACTCCCACCTGCTAGAGGCTCCAGGCCCCAGCAGCCACCTTTTAACCAACTGGGATCAGGGCAATCTGGGATCAGATCCCACATCTGACCTAGGTCTCCCTGAAGACAGCACCATTCCTCCCCCATCAGATCGTTGCCCTGATGGCAGGGTATGGATCCCTACTTGACTGTACAGAGAGCAGAACTCGGTCTCTGGAAGCCAGACTTTCTCTCTCTCTCTCCAAACACCAGGGCCTCCCCCTCTCATGAGGATATTGAGGCCACGTGAACAGGATGAGAACTGATAAGGGCAGACCACACACGTGAGCGCCAAGCCCCATCGAGAGCTCAGCTGAGACTCGAAGGGACTGTGCTGCGCATGCGAGCGGGGCGGCCCTACATAAGCTGGGAAAGGAGAATGGGGAGAGCCCACCTTCTGGGAGCACCACGTGAGGGCGTGGATGTCTGAGTTGATGGTTTGGAAGGCCTTCGTGAAATCTGTGAGCTCTGTTATTAGCTGCTGACCGCGGCTCCGGCATTCGTTCTGTATCTGTTCAAGAATGTCCTTCCTGATGCTCCCCAGCTTGGATTCTGAAGACAGGAGAGAGTTAGCCATGAAGGGGTGAAGCGCCAGGGCAGCGTGGCGGGGCTGGAGTGGGAGCAGGTGGAAGGGGCAGCCAGAGCGTGAATTCCTTCCCTCAGTCGCTGAACACTTACTGGACCCCTGCTTGGTGTCCAGTCAGCTGCAGTGCACTTGGGCCTGTGCTGGGCACCAGTAGACAAGAGTGATGAGTGAGACAGAAAGTGTTCCCACCCTCAGAAGCTCACAATATGGCAGCAGAGACAGACATATAAGGGGATAATCACATACCAGTGTGATAAATGCTCTTCAAAGAGCCCTCAACCTGGCTCAGTGAAGGGGCAGGAGGCCTGAGGACGCTGGGGAAGGCCTCCTCAGGGACGGGGACATTGGAGCTGACTGTATTGAGTGGTTAAGGCTTCCAGGGGCACGCCAAGTGGATGAAAACGTGTGCAAAGGCACAGGGATGCCGTGTCCATGAAGAGCAGAATGCCCCCCACTGATAAACATTTTCTCTCTGAGGAGTCTTCCTGCCTCTGCTCTAGTAGAAGAGGTACCGAGAAGAGTGTGTAATCTGCCTTTTGTTTTTAAGGATTAAAGGAAAGAGGCTGTCAGGTGGATTTGGGGCTAGAAGATAATCTTGGAAGCTGGCTTTGGCAATATGAACACCTCCACTGTCGCGGAGGACAGGAATAATACCAGCATGATACCTCGTCAAATCTAAGATACCACTGATTGTAAGAAGCACCATTATTTTACATACACCACGAAAAAAGAAAAAATGATGCCATCAATTATAATACACCTCTTAAGTTCAGAGATGTTAAAACATGCACAGAGCAGCAAAATACAATGTAGAAATAGGGTATGGAGTATGCCACAAAATATAGTATAGGGTGCTTACTACGTGCCAGACACAGTGTCAACTACTTTACCTGTATTAACCCATTTAATCCTCACAAAACCCTTTGAGGTAGATACTATTATTGCCCCTGTTTTAAAGATAAGCAAAGTGAGACTCAGAGAGGTTAAATATCAACATCACACAATGCTAGAGCAAGGATTCAAACTCCGGCAGCCTGGCTCCACTGTGTTATATTTTATGCTTTGAAGGGTGAAAAGGAAATTAACTCATCCTCCATGAGCATCTCTGCAACTGGAAAGTAGGACAGTGAGTTCCAGGCACAGATAATTGAGACGTACAGGGAATGGACCTGTTGGAGCTTTGGAGGAGGTAACGAATAGGACTTGGCACCAAGAGCTGAGACTGAGAAAACCAAGACAAGGGAATTTCTGAAGGGGGGGTACCCAAGGTTGAACAGAACACAAAGATGTGCACTTATCCTTTTTCAAACTATCCCATTGACCTATGACAGTAGCTAGGCCATTGCAGTGGTGCCGCTTTCTGACCAGCAGCACGGGGCCAGTGAAGACAGAGAAGAGCTCAACAGTGACACTGTGTGGTATAAGGGAGCAATGGACTGATAAAATACCAGGGCTCCTCGGGGTTGGAAGTTGGAGATGGATGGGAAAACACATCTGAGAGAGATTTAGGAGGCAGAAGAAAGGAAAGGATTTGGTGACAGGCTGGACGTGGTGGAGTTAGGGAGAGGGAAGAGTAAAGTAGGAACTCAAGTTTCTGGTGAGGCCAACTCATAACAGTAGGTAATTCAAGTAACAAAGTCGCACGATAAGAAGATAGAATTAGATCAGCAAGAAGGATGAGAGTGGACAGAAGGGAATAAGGTGAAATGAAAAAAATTAAGCATCTACTGCATGCCATACTCAATGCTAGGAACATTGCAAATAATATCTCATTTAATCCTCCTTCCCATAACCCTGTGAGCGACTACATTGTTATGCCTATGTTACAAATAAAGAAACGGAAGCTCAGTGATCTGAAGTCATGCAAACCGGTAAAAAACAGAGCCAGGATTCTGAACCCTGTGCTTTCATCTCTCCATCTGCTCCTCTTGAAGAGGCCAGTTGAACCTGGACTAAGGACCAAGAAGCCAACAAACTAGAAAGAACACTGACTTCCTGAGCAAGAGTGGAGCAAAGCCTGCCCAAAACAGGGTCAGAAAGAAAGCAGGCCAATCACAGGCCCTCCTGTTCCTGCCTTGCCAGCCTGAATCCCCTGTGCATTTAGGAGCGAGGGCTGGGGAAAGAGCGGGGAGTTCTGAGGTCTAGAAGATACCTAAGGAGGTGTGCGCTTTCTTCTGTGGAAGAGCAAAGGCAGGGAGGGCTAGGCAGGCAAGCACTTTCAAGCAAACTCTTTCAGGCCCAGCTCCAAGGCCTCCCACCTTATAAAGAAAGCAAGCCTGGGGACTTCCCTGGCGGCGCAGTGGATAAGACTCTGCGCTCCCAATGCAGGGGGCTCGGGTTCGATACCTGGTCAAGGAACTAGATCCCACATGCATGCCACAACTAAGAGTTCACATGCCACAACTAAAGAGCCTGCCAGCTGCAACTAAGGAGCAGGCGAGCCGCAACTAAGGGGCTGGTGAGCTGCAACTAAGGAGCCCGCCTGCTGCAACTAAAACCTGGTGCAACCAAAGAAAGAAAGAAAGAAAGAAAGAAAGCAGGCCTGGAGGCCATGGATCTGAGAGTATCTAGTCTCTGCAGGAAGCAGACACGATTGGTTACTGCCATTCATGGGTGTTAGGTGACAAAACCTCTCTGTTTCCCAGAAGAACAAATCACCAGCTTCCCAATCTTACCCCTCTGTGTGTTTCTCCACAGCCATCTCCTGCGTGGAGGCACTCAGCTAGTAACCAGTAGCATGAGACATCCTTCCCATGGAAAAGGAGGAAGAGAAAAGAGGAACAAGACTAGGTCTTAAACCAGATATCTCAGAGACCCAGGGAGACCAACTGGGCCTTGGCCTCATGGGGGTAGGTAGACACATGAGGTGGGAAACTGAGGTGGGCTGAGTGGGGAACAGACAGCAGAGTGGGCTTGAGCTCCACTTTCCATGTATCACTATGGGGAGATACCCCCTTGCAGGGTGCCCTTATGCTCATGTGACATGAGATAGTCACAGAAGAGCAGAAGTCATGGTGTGATGTGTTGTGGCAGAAAGAGGGCCAAATAAAACGTTCCCAAGTCCACCACAGCTCCCAAATGGCAGGGGATACAGGAGATAGTGGAGAGTTGATAGCCAGTGGGCCCAGACAGGGTTCCTGTGTTGAGGGGCGAGGGACCCTTAAGCAGAAGCTATGGGGTGGCCAGCCTAAGACAAAGACTGGATGAGGGGTTCACTAAAACCCTAAGGATATGTAATGTCAGCAGGAGCCAATGCAGAGCCGAATCAGCAAAGGTAGACACTCTGGGCTCCTATTAGCCGGGAGAATACACGCCAGCTACACCAGCTCAGGACACAGCTGCACAGGAGCAGCAAGGTCAGAAGGAGGGCAGAGACCTCAGGGAAGTCAACAGAAGCCAGCAAAGAAGAGCACACAGCCCAGAAGCCCTCTGTAATGCCGGGGGCCACCTTGGCGAGGAAAAGGAGTAGAGGACACTTGAAAATCAAAACAATCCAGAACCGTAGTATGAATTTTGAATTGACCAAATACCCAAAATAGACTGAATTAGACCAAAAGTGCTGGGTTTTTTTGTTTTGTTTTGTTTTGTTTGCGGTACGCGGGCCTCTCACTGCTGTGGCCTCTCCCGTTGCAGAGCACAGGCTCCGGACGCGTAGGCCCAGCGGCCATGGCTCACGGGCCCAGCCGCTCCGTGGCATGTGGGATCTTCCTGGACCGGGGCACGAACCCGTGTCCCCTGCATCAGCAGGTGGACTCTCAACCACTGCGCCACCAGGGAAGCCCAAAAGTGCTGTTTTAAATTTAAAAAAAAAAAAAAAAAAAGTGCACTTTCAATTGGAATACAGTTGTCCCTTCGGGGGATGGGTTCTAGGATCCCTGAGGATACCAAAATCCACACATTTTATAAATGGCATAGTGTTTGCATATAACCTATATATGTCCTCCTGTATACTTTAAATCATCTCTAGTTTACTTATAATACCTAAAATGACGTAAATGCTATGTAAATAGTTGTAAATACAATGTAAATGCTACATAAACAGCTATCGGTTCAAGTTTTGCTTTTTGGAACTCTCTGGAAATTTATCCACAGACACAGAACACGCAGATTGGGGGGGCCAACTGTCTCTTTTTTCACCATCAGCAGAATTTAGGGCTACAGACTAAGCCAAGATCAGTTAAAGAGAGTAACTTTTTATACATGCAAATTGTAGTGTCGATTTTGACTGCTGCATGTGGGGAGAGGGCACCCTTGATTCCTGAGAATCTCTGTAAAGAAACTGAGTTCTCCTAGTCTAAGGAGCAGGCTAGGATTTTTCTCAGTCACATTTGGTTTGAACTACTTCTGCGCCGTAAGAATAGACAGTGCTAGGTGACAGGGACACAATTCCTAGGGAGTATGGTGAATGAGTAGAGCCAAGACAGGCAGAGAGGCTGTCCTCTGCAGTGATCACACCTTCAGTTGCAAAGGGAAGGGCCTGGGACCTGGGGCTTTGGGAGGCTCTACAGGTCCAATGAGGGGCCTGCACCAAAGGTCCCTGGAGGACCCTGAAGGCCCAAGAAGGGCTGTGCAGATAAGGTACAGAAGGCAAAGGAAAGGAGGGAAGATAAGCAGCACTTACCCATCTCTACCTGTATGTCACGGCAGCTCAGCAGCAGCAACCTGCCTTTTGTGATCAGCTCCATAGGTATGCTGGAGACACGGGCCTGCCAACCATTTAGGCAGCTCACCAGCATCGCGTAGTTCTTGACAGGACAACCTCTCATAGACTCCAGTTTCTGAGGCCCCCAGGCTTGCAGGAACTCATAAATGCCTTTCATCCAGTGATGGTCCCTGCAGAATTCCTGCACCTCCCGCAGCATGCCCTAGGGGCAGACAAGGTGTTTAGGGCAGAGGTGGGTGGCTAGGATGGGAATAGGTGGCCACCGTCCCATTCTTCAAACCTCTGTCCTCACCTCCAGCAGGGCCTGTTGTACAGCCAGTGCCTGCTGGATTCGAGGGCTGTTGTCCAGATCCTCTTGCAGCTGCTTATAATTGCGGGGCAAGTACTGACCACGCAGCCGGTGCCCACAGACCTCCAGGGCTTCAGTAACTGTGTGAGACTTCCAGGGCCACACCAATCCTATACTTGGACCGCAGAAGATGTCCACAGCGTCGCTGGGCTGGCCCTGGAACTTGGGCATCATGAAGTCCGTGTACGAGTCCTCCTCTTCGTGTTCTTCTAGTGGGGTACATGCCATAATTGTCCCTGAGTGTCCTCCAGGGACCACACACAACCTCTCCCTCTACCCTGAGTGTGTACATACACATTACACTCGCATACAAACACACACACACACACATACTTTCTCTGTTCATGAGTGAGTTTACACATACATCTACATCATAAACACAGTACCAGACCCACCGAGGGAATTTATTAGTTAGGGTTCAGGTGCAGAGAACAGAATTCAGTCTAGCTAGTAAAAGCAGGGAGGAAATTATTATAGATTATTACATGGGTTGTGAATAACTGCAAGAGCTGAAAAACAAAAACACTCTAGGCCAAGTGTCTAGGGCTCTGTGCTGCCTGGCAATTTGGGATGTCATTGCCATACCACCAGCTACATAAGCACATGATCATAAGCGATTACGAGCGCCACCAGCAGAATGGATGGCATATGCCCTGCCCCTCTCCCCTACTTACCTCAATTCTGAGCTGAAGTCACATATAGATCTAAATCACATATGACTCCCAGCCACAAGGGGGTCTGAGAAACACAGTTTATAGCACTCTAGCCTCTGCACAACAGAGGAGGAGGTGAGAAAGGAAGCTGAGCAAGCCAGTCCTCAGTATCTGTCTTAGGAATATCCTTGAACTTGGCCTCCCCCTTAATTTTTAGAAACTGTTTAATTGCCAATTTTAGTATTTGTGTTAAAACTTTGCACAGAAAGGGAGAGGAAGCATCAAAATGTTCAGAAATTAGATCCATACTGCCAACACCTAAACACCACAGTGCCTGCAAAGGCCCATCCTCAGATCTCTTCTCTTCCCCATCAGTACTCACTTTCTAGGAGAGCTCATCCAGTTTCATGGTTTTAAATACCACCTATTTGCTCTGAAATATATGTCTAGCTCAGATCTCTCCCTGAATCCCAATCCCACTTAAACAACTGCCTAGTCTACATCTCTACTTAGATGCTTAATATGCACCTCAAACTTTTAACAGCCCCAAATGAGCTCTGATCTCTATCCATCCCCCACAGATTGCTCCTCATGCAGTCCTCCAACGTCAGTAAACGGGAACTCCATTCTTCCGGGTGCTCCAGTCAAAAACTTTAAAGCTATCTTTGACTCTTCTCTCACATACAACACAGCCAGCCATCAGAAAATCCCATTGGCTCTATGTTCAAAATATATCCAAAATCCAACCGATTCTCACCACCTGTACCACTGCCTTCCCCTCTTTCCCCAGCCCAAGTCACCATCAAATCTCACGGCATTATTGAAATACCCTTCTAACTCATCTCCCTGCTTTGGTCATTGCCTCTATCACTTTGCAGTCTGCCCTGCATAACCAGAATGATCCTTTAAAAATAATGCCAGAAGGGGTCCTAGGAAGATGGTGGAAGTGGCAGCATAATTTTGAAATCTATTCCAAATTCCCACATGAATTTGGTATATAAAATTGACAGAGCAATTAGACAGTAAAACGAAAAACCCATCTGGATAACATTTTTTAACAAAATGAAGACAAAGGATCCTTACAAACACTAAAATATAAGTGGGTAGGAATAAACCACCTACAGCCTCAAGACCCAAGTGGCATCGCCATTTATGGGGAAGGAAGCAGAGGAAGAACAATGGTACAGACTGACCTGAGACTAGGAAAACTCTGCAACAGCCAACAGACATTTTGTGGAAAGAAGAGGGCTAATTCGAGAACAGCAGGTAAAAATGGAAGGGGATTTGCCCGCTCCAGTAGCAGGTAGGTAAGGTCCGTAGAAGCTTTAGCAGTCTATGCCCAATGAGCTCCTAAAACCAACCAGCGAGGGCTCCCTTCTGGGACAGTGCTCAGCACTAAGGTGAAACTGCTGGGGGTAAAGTAAAAAGTGAGCAGAATGGAAGCAATAGAGAAAAAGAAAAGGTACAAATAAAACTGGGAGAAACAGAAACCAGGAAACCTCAGAAAGTTAGCCCCCATTTTTTGAACACTACAGAAAATCAACAGAAAAGGAAATCGAAAGGTTAGAGAACCAAGCTGTCTCCTAAAAGTTAGTAAAAGAGAACTTTTCAGAAATGAGTAACAGAAAAGTAACCAACATCAAACCCCATACAAAGCTAGTATAAGGAAAAAGCGAACAGGGAATAGAATAACATCTTTATAGACAATGAAAGCATGTCAGGAAACAGATCAAAGCAAGCCCATTTCAAAACAAGTCAAAAGACACCAGGAAAATGGCATAACCCATGAAAGAAAACCGCATATCAGAATTAGAAAAACTCAGAAATTATGCAACAGAACTCAGGAAAGAATTAGAAATAAAAGAAAACATAATTTTGGAATGGAAACTGAACTAAAAGGAAGATAAGAGCAAAAAACTTAACAGGTAAATAATGTTTTAAGAAAAATAGAAGATAAAAATAAGGATAATTACAAAATAAAAAAGAAATAAGGATTAAAAAATATTTCAAGAGAAAGGAACATACATTGGGGGAAAAGTGATAAGGATCCAAAACACATGTAATAAGAGTCCCTGAAGAAAAATCCAAAGCAAGGGAAGAGAACAATACTAAAAACCTTAATTCAAGAATACTTTCCTGAAATAAAAAAGACTTAAAGCTACATTATAAAGGAGCATACCTGAGAATACTATCTTAGAATGTTCAATACCAAGACATATTCTACTAAAATTACTGAATTTCAAGGAAAAAGGAAAAAATATTTTAGGTATCTAGGCAAAAAAAAAAAAAAAAAAGCAAGTGATTTATAAAGGAAATAAAATTAGATTACTATCAGATTTTTTGACAACAACTTTTAATGCCAGAAGAAAATGGAGTAATATCTTTAAGATATGGAAAGGAAGAACATATGAAGCAATGATTTTACAACTGGTAATACTAACTTTCAAAGGGTACAAACTATTATCAACATAGAAGAACTTGAGAATTCTGCTCCCACAAGCCCATCCTGAGGAATCTAAATAGAGAATGAACTTTGGACAAACAAAATGACTAAAAGAGACATCAACATAAGGACTGCTGGTGAGCATAAATATATTGTTACTTGTAGAACTAAAATGAGGTTTTATTCAATAGTAAAATTATTAAAAGCGTAAGAATATAGCAGAAATGACAATGTAGAGAATGCTGGTGATTCTCTTGCTTGCCAGGAGGAGAGAGCCTATCTGAAGAATGAAACCTTGGAAGGCATATTGTTTGACCAACTAATAGCCATTCGCTTCTCCCTTCTTCCATGGTGGTAGAGCCTATCTTCCACGAGAAACTAAAAATATCAGCCATTTGATTTCCCACACCTAGATTTTTACAATGAGCTGTAACAGTGCATCTGCTGGGGAGTTTCTGGAGAAGATTTATTTTCCTGATAATAAGTGAGAGTCAGGCAAGGAGAGCTTTCTCTCTAACCTTGCCTCCCCTTTTTAAAACATGACTTTGCTTGAGAATGGGATGCATGGAGCTGCAACTTGTCTTGCAACTACAATGTAGTAGCCTGAGGATGAAAAAATATTTTTAAAATTTATTTGTTTATTTATTTATGGCTGTGTTGGGTCTTCGTTTCTGTGTGAGGGCTTTCTCTAGTTGTGGCAAGCGGGGGCCACTCTTCATTGCGGTGTGCGGGCCTCTCACTGTCGCGGCCTCTCTTGTTGAGGAGCACAGGCTCCAGATGCGCAGGCTCAGTAATTGTGGCTCACGGGCCCAGTTGCTCTGCGGCATGTGGGATCGTCCCAGACCAGGGCTCGAACCCGTGTCCCCTGCATTGGCAGGCAGATTCTCAACCACTGTGCCACCAGGGAAGCCCCGAAAAAAGATTTTTGATTGCAGCCTCCCCTAGCACACATACCCTTCCAAGAGGATCTGTCCTTACCTAGAGCTAAACCCAGAATGGAATTGGGGAAGGATATAGAGACCCTGGTACTTGATGACATTTCTGAGACACTGAACCAACCATGGAAGCTACCTGGAGACTTCTTGTTATGTGAGATGATTGTATTGTTTAGGCTACTCTTAGGTCTTCTGTTACTTCCAGCTGACCGCATTCTCAGTGATTTAGAATTCAAACTCACAAGTAAGATCAAAGGACTAAGAGAGAGAGATAAAGCCTTGATGACATTGCCTGAGCCCTGAATCCAGCTGAGCCTGAATCCAGCTGTATTCATTAATTTCTTAGTTATAGGAGCCAGTAAAAAATCTCCCCTTTTCCTTAGCTAGTTTTGAGTTAGGATATGTAATCCAAAACCAACTTGCACATTTAGGCCCATATAATAGATGTTTATAGCCAGGACAAGCATAGCTGAAGATTGGAGCCTCCTCCACCATATACACCCTTCTAAGAGGATATGCTCTGACCTATAGCGAAAACCAGTTAATTTGTACCATGACGCATTGCTCTTGCTAGATCTTATGGATACATGACTCTCTGTAGGGTAGGCTGAATCAATCATATTTCTTGTCTGGAAAATTTGAACTAAGTCACACAATCAGGAAAACTTAACTGAAAGATCATATATAGAGTCAAGAATGGAGTTGGTGCCATAGAAAGTCTAAGTCATTTGGAAGCAATGGTTATAAGGAAGCAGAAAGTTCAAAGGAAGCAGGGACAGCTAGTGTTAGGAGAGAATCAGGGGAATTGGGAAGAAGCACAGACAGAAGTAGAGATGAAAGGATAATCACCAATTTGAGAGACAGGGACTCTCTTCCTGACTTTCTAGTTTCAATTTCTCTGAAGTTTGGTGCTGCTCCAACTTTTCTGCCTTTGAATTTGGTAACTCTCTGTTTCGTGAGCTCCAAAACAAAGATGGGGTTGAAGAACTGTGATTCAAGGTGCCAAGACCCATGAGAGCAGTCAGGCAATATGATGCTATACAGTCAATTCATGTGTGCTTCTGAGCAATGGAAAGAAAAGCTAGTGCATTTTTAATATAATTTGGCGAATGCAATATCCCAACAGAACAGAACACTAATGACTTCGTAGCCGAAGTAAGAGTGAAATAAAGAGACCTGATATCAAGTAAATCAAAGAAACATAAGTTACCTGTCACTGCTGAGTGATTTGGGCTTCCATTTAAAATATATATGTTTTAGTATAATACATATGAGTCACGTGGAGCTGCATTTTAAAATATCCATCCAACCTGAAAGACCTAAATAATGATAGATCTTTACAGTAGGTTTCCTTGAATGAGTAACTCAGACATTTCACAAAGAGCAAAACATCTTGTCAAACATATTTATAGGACTTTTCATCGTTTCAAAATTTCTACACAGTGGCAAGAAAAAAAACTCCTTCTCCTCTCATCTATGAATCCGCTCACTGTTACATTGCTTCCATCTATACTTCCAGTTGCTGGTCATACTGTTCACACCTCACATTCCCAAGAGACCCTCCCTGCCATATGCAGCCCCCTGGAAAAATATACACTAAGGACAGTTTCGTTCTTTGCATTATATCTCTAAGCTAACTTCAACACCATTACAATAAAAATCTACTTCAAGAGATTTTTATAATAAAAATGAAGCAATCCTTTGTGCCTTTTCAGGGTTACAGATTTATCTTACCACACATATCAAAAAATATATATATTTTTAACATCTTTATTGGAGTATAATTGCTTTACAGTGTTTAGTTTCTGCTGTATAACAAAGTGAATCACCTACATGCATATGTATATCCCCATATCCCCTCCTTCTTATGTCTCCCTCCCACCCTCCTTATCCCACCCCTCTAGGTGGTCACAAAGCACTGAGCTGATCTCCCTGTGCTATGCAGCTGCTTCCCACTAGCTATCTATTTTACATTTGGTAATGTATATATGTCCATGCTACTCTCTCACTTCATCCCAGCTAACCCATCCCCCTCCCCATGTCCTCAAGCCCATTCTCTACGTCTGTCTTTATTCCTGTCCTGCCCTTAGGTTCATCAGAACCATTTTACTGTTGTTGTTTAGATTCAATATATATGTGTTAGCATATGGTATTTATTTTTCTCTTTCTGACTTACTTCACTATGTATGATAGACTCTAGGTCCATCCACCTCACTACAAATAACTCAATTTCGTTTCCTTTTATGGCTGAGTAATATTCCATTGTATATATGTGCCACATCTTCTTTATCCATTCATCTGTTGATGGACACTTAGGTTGCTTCCATGTCCTGGCTATTGTAAATAGTGCTGCAATTTGAACATTGTGGTACATCACTCTTTTTAAATTATGGTTTTCTCAGGGTATATGCCCATTAGTGGGATTGTTGGGTCATATGGTAGTTCTATTTTTAGTTTTTTAAGGAACATCCATACTGTTCTCCATAGTGGCTGTATCATTTACATTACCACCAACAGTGCAAGAGATTAATCCTTTGTCAGTTGCTTCCTTTGCAAATATTTTCTCCCATTCTGAGGGTTGTCTTTTAGTCTTTTTAATGGTTTCCTTTGCTGTGCAAAAGCTTTTAAGTTTCATTAGGTGCCATTTGTTATTTTAGTTTTTATTTCCATTACTCTAGGAGGCGGGTCAAAAAGGATCTTGCTGTGATTTATGTCATAGAGTGTTCTGCCTCTGTTTTCCTCTAAGAGTTTTATAGTGTCTGGCCTTACATTTAGGTCTTTAATCCATTTTGAGTTTATTTTTGTGTATGGTGTTAGGGAGTGCTCTAATTTCATTCTTTTACAAGTCGCTGTCCAGCTTTCCCAGCACCACTTATTGAAGAGGCTATCTTTTCTCCACTGTATATCCTTCCCTCCTTTATCAAAGATAAGGTGACCATATGTGTGTGGGTTTATCTCTGGGCTTTCTATCCTGTTCCACTGATCTATATTTCTGTATTTGTGCCAGTACCATACTGTCTTGATTACCGTAGCTTTGTAGTATAGTCTGAAGCCCAGGAGTCTGATTCCTCCAGCTCCGTTTTTCTTTCTCAAGATTGCTTTGGCTATTCGGGGTCTTTTCTGTTTCCATACAAATTGTGAAACTTTTTGTTCTAGTTCTGTGAAAAATGCCATTGGTAGTTTAATAGAGATTGCATTGAATCTGTAGATTGCTTTGGGCGGTATAGACATTTTCACAATGTTGATTCTTCCAATCCAAGAACATGGTATATCTCTCCATCTGTTGGTATCATCTTTAATTTCTTTCATCAGTGTCTTATAGTTTTCTGCATACAGGTCTTTTGTTTCCTTAGGTAGGTTTATTCCTAGGTATTTTATTCTTTTTGTTGCAATGGTAAATGGGAATGTTTCCTTAATTTCTCTTTCAGGTTTTTTATCATTAGTGTATAGGAATGAGAGAGATTTCTGTGCATTAATTTTGTATCCTGCAACTTTACTAAATTCATTGATTAGCTCTAGTTGTTTTCTGGTAGCATCTTTAGGATTCTCAATGTATAGTATCATTTCATCTGCAAACAGTGACAATTTTAATTCTTCTTTTCTGATTTGGATTCCTTTTATTTCTTTTTCTTCTCTGATTGCTGTGGCTAAAACTTCCAAAACTATGTTGAATAATAGTGGTGAGAGTGGGCACCCTTGACTTGTTCCTGATCTTAGAGGAAATGGTTTCAGTTTTTCACCATTGAGAACAATGTTGGCTGTGGGTTTGTCATATATGGCCTTTATTATGTTGAGGTAGGTTCCCTCTATGCCTACTTTCTAGAGAGTTTTTATCATAAATGGGTGTTGAATTTTGTTGAAAGCTTTTTCTGCATCTATTGAAATGATCATATGGTTTTTCTCCTTCAATTTGTTAATATGGTTTATCACGTTGATTGATTTACATATATTGGAGAATCCTTGCATTCGTGGGATAAACCCCACTTGATCATGGTATATGATCCTTTTAATGTGCTGTTGGATTCTGTTTGCTAGTATTTTGTTGAGGATTTTTGCATGTATGTTCATCAGTGATATTGGTCTGTAGTTTTCTTTTTTGTGACATCTTTGTCTGGTTTTGGTATCAGGGTGATGGTGGCCTCATAGAATGAGTTTGGGAGTGTTCCTCCCTCTGCTATATTTTGGAAAAGTTTGAGAA
>NC_041229.1:61629301-61640471 GCF_002837175.3 Physeter macrocephalus | reverse complement strand
TCCCTTTTGTTTCTTGATGAGTCTGGCTAATGGTTTATCAATTTTCTTTATCTTCTCAAAGAACCAGCTTTTAGTTTTGTTGATATTTGCTATTGTTTCCTTCATTTCTCAAAAAGATATTCCGATCTTGGTAGGATATTGCCATAGTAAAGTTAAAGTAAGAACTTCAAGGTAATAGTTCCTGAACTTGACACCTCAGATGAGAAAAATGATTATCTGATTGTATTTCTCAGTTTTAAGCTGAAGAATATTCCCGATAAGACTGTAAGAGCATCCGATAGTAACATTAATAACCTCTTTTGGGTCTCAAAATGTTCCAGTTCTAAGACTGTCCTCTGGAAAATGTCATAGAACGTAGCTTATAAACAGAGAATATGTTACAAGCACTTTATTAGTAAAGCACTGGGTATTCTTCTAGGGACTAGAATCTAGTAAATATATAATTTTCTGTTATAAGGGGCTTATTTTTCATATTTTTGGGTGTAAATGGAGGTACTGAAATCATTTTGTAATTTGGTTAAAATGCCATACAAATTTTGCCTCATTTAAGTAAAAGATTTCTCAGATGAATGTATTTCTTAAAGACTACTTGTAGTGTTTTACCTGCTACATGTTTATTGTATATTATATTAATTTTCATAAAGAACTTACAGAAAAATCCCAAATCAGAACTTTGATTCTGGTTCCTCCACGATATTAACTTGATTTTCCATGCTGATCTTGTTTTTTTCCTTCAAATTCTGATTTTGAAAAATCTCAAACATGTAGAAAAGTTTAAAGGTTCTACACACTCCTTTCTTTATCTATCCACTTAGACTCAACAATTATTAACATTTTGCCACATTGCTTTTCTTGTTTTTCTTTCTATTTTTCTTTTCCCTAAACTATTGGTTTGGCCAAAAAGTTCATTCAGGATTTTCCATAGTTATGGAAAACCCCAAATGAACTTTTTGGCCAACCCAATACTTGCAAGATATGAGTATTGTGACACTTCACCCCTAAATACATCAGTCCCTGATGCTTTTCTAAAAGTAGAAGGGATAACCTAAGACATTGCAAGTGAATATTCTCACTTTCACTAGAATTTAGAATAAAAGTTTAAGGGGTTTTTGTTTGTTTGTTTTGCCAGTCAAAGGAAAATACTGGAGCATATGCATAATGTGAATTAGTACATCATATAATGAGGAAGCACTATGAAATGTATGATTTACTTAAATCTTTAATACTACTACTAATAAGATACTATCTGTAACATGTACTACTATGTGCTGAGCACTGTTCTAAACATATTACTCTTTTATTCTTCAAAACAATGCTGCAAGTGAGGTATTTTTGTTTTCCCATTTTACAGATTAGTGAACTAGCCTGTCTGATTTCAGAGCCCTTCCTTTTTCCACTATACCAGGTAAAACAAACATCAATAATCTCTATTGATTAATCTAGATTCGCTTGAGAAAAAAATGTGCCGCAACTGGTGTGATTTGTTAAAGACACAGGCTCGGGAATTCCCTGGCGGTCCAGTGGTTAGGACTCCGAGTTTCCACTGCAGGGGGCACTGGTTCGATCCCTGGTCGGGGAACTAAGATCTTGCATGCTGTGAGGCGTGGCCAAAAAACAAACAAAGAAAAGAAAAACACAGGCTCCTTTCAATGACCCTTTTTCTTCCTTGTCACCTAATTCCTAAAATTAACCTGGTGTCTTTACATCATCTTAATGAAAACGTACTAGTTGAATGGGAAAATGAAAAAGCACCTACATGTCAGAGGTGACTGAATGCATTTAATGGTTTTATCTATGACAGCGTGAGTATTCCAAATAAAGGGAATGTGAAGGTGTATTTCCTCCGTGATGATTTACTAGTTTGAGGATTGATAATCAATGATAACTGGTAACTATAAAATAGCTCAATAATACTAATGAATTATTCTATATGAAATGAAAAAGAGCTGCATGAAATAAAGCAAATATTGAAGAGGCAGAGTTCTTCAAACAAGTACAAATTAACTTAGCAATCAAATCCAACTGTAAATGAAATGCCATTATGACATTAGAGAAAAACCTCATGGAGCTAGGACAAATCAGAGGACAATGTATTCACACTCTTTCATACACCTCTCACTACACTCATGTGAGTGCACACACATACACATAGGCACATGCACGAGTGAGCAAAAACATGCCTCCACTCTCCTACCCCCCAACACATGTGCAGACCCAGGTTAGAGCTGCTCCATCCATGCCCAGTGCCTGACTCTCTGGCCATTAGGACACTGCACGTGTCCTTCTCCCTCCTTCCACCCTTCCTCCCCACTGCCTAGGGCTCCTTAAATACCTTCAAAATACAGGGAATCCCAGAAGGTCTTCGGGTCTGTACACTGCATTACCTTCATGCCAAGGTACAGAGAAGAGGCAGAAATAGCAAACAATGAGGGTTCAGACCAGACTGAGAGCTTCTGATTACACAGAGGATATAGGAACTGGGAATTCCTACAGGCAGCCCCCTGTCCAATCCAGAATACCTTCAGGGCAGAGACCTTCGTAGACCTTAGGCCCCCAGTTATAATCTGGATCATATTTTCAATACAGGGCTCATGTGACAGCTGGCCACAACTGTCAAAGACCAGCTGCGCTGAGAGAAAGGGTTTCTGCCTTGGGGCCTGTAAAGGAGGGTCAAGAGAGGTTGTGGGGCTAGATGTCAGTATCCACTCCCTACCAGCTGGCCCCTGACTGCCCGCCAGCCTCCACACATGCCACCCACCACCTCACTTGCAAGATGTTGGCCACAAAAGAGGTTATCTCGTCCTCTATGATGGACACGAGGTTCTGGCAAATCATGTAGTCTACCAGGCGGGCCAGTTGTCCCATCTGCAGCAACCAGGCTTCTGCTTGCTTCAGCTTCTGCTGCAGCTGCTGGCACTGCACCCTCTGAAGGTATAGGGAGCCCTGGCCTGGCCTGATCCTCTTGCAGCTTTTTACTTGCTCCTGCAGGCCCTGTTGCATGTGGTATGTATCCTCGTGAATCTGTTAGAATAGACAGTGGAAAATTCACTGGAGCAAGGGGGATGGAGACCAAACTGGCCACCCACTGGCCTGTTGCAAAGCTCTCAGGTCATGGACCCTAAAACCTAGATATACACATGAATGGCTCCTTTTTAGTAGAGATTGGCCCTGGAAATCTTTAAGTGACCAGAGAAGATGTGAAATGGAGAACATACATTGAGAGGCTACAGTGCGTTATTTTGATAGGCCAGGCCTGTCTGCTAAAAGCCCCCAGGATGGAACTCAAATAGAAAATTTGTGCATGTATAAATAGAGAGATTCACAATGCATAGATTAGACAAAGAAAAAGAGAGACTGGCTAAGTAAGGTTCAGCAATTATTCCAGGATATGGAGTCCAATCACTAGGCCTGGGTGATGTGGCCTGCTGACCAGCACAACACTGCCTTCTGTGAGAGTAGAAGCTGTCTCTGGCTACTGACATAGACTTTCTAGTGGGGGACAGGGAATAGGGTTAAAAGCCTGGGGACCTCTTTGTGGGTTCTTCTCACAACTGGGAAGTTCCTCAACCTACAAAGGCTGCTGATAGTTGCCACCTCTGGGCCTGTCCTGTTGAGGAACAGAGGAGAGACACCAGAAAGACATATTTGGCCAGATGGACCTTTTGTCCTTGCTGCTCTCCTCTTCTTTCTGATGCTCAACAGAGCTTGTGATTAGAACTACAGGTGTCTGTGGATTGTATTCTGCTAACTCTGAGCTCAGATCCCAGTCTTCTGAGATCCAGACACAAGGCAGTTGAGACCTAAGCTAGGCATGTCACATACGGACATGCCTTGGACTTGGCGAGGTGTCCTCTTCTGCGCTCTAGCAATACTCTCAATACCCAGTGCTTCCCACGTCATAGTCCTTAGTCCAGTGCACCATTATCTATTCGTGTGACTCATCCACTACACTGTAAATTCTCCAAGGAGGCCTCCGTCACACCTTATTTCATGTCTCCACTGCTTAACACAGTGCCTGGCATGGCCAGTTCCACAGTAAATGTTTGTAAAAAGAATGTACCACCTCACATTGCAAGGGCTTACTGAGTGACAACTAGGATAAAACCATAAAAACAACAACAACAATAATTATTGGGTTGGCCAAAAAGTTTAGGTTTTTCCATAACATCTTATCAGTATATGTTTTTAAAACCTCATCATTAGGGGCAATATCTTTAGAGTTCTAAGGAAATTTTTAAAACCTAGGATACTGTATCTAGCCACCGTATCACTGAAGTTTGAGGATGAATAAAGACATTTTTAGATATACAAAGACTAAAAATTCACCATCCACAGATTCTCTCTGGAAAAAAAATAAACAACAGTATATTCCTGACAGAGGAAAATGAATACAAGAGGATAAAGCGGTCTACAAGAAGCTCTGATGAGCAAAAAACAATTTGTGAAACACATTGTTAATTCTAAATGAGTAGCTATAAAACAAGAATGTTCATAACAATCTAGAACTAAATTTCCAGGAGATATCAATAAAAGCATAATGAGAAGGGTAGAGGGTGGGGAGAGGAAGAGAGGAGAAAAGGAAATTAGAAGAGTGCTAAGGTTTTATTCTGCTTAGAAGAAAGATACAGACACAAACTCAACTTGGCATTCATTCAGTCAACAGATATTCACAGAGCACCTACTATATGGCATACGCTATAGTAAGCAATAGAGACATATTAGTGAATGAAACAGATTAAAATCCCTACCCTCTTGTTGGGGGGCATACAAGAAACATAATAAATAAATAATATACAATAAACATATAAATAATAAATTTATATTGTATGTGAAAATTATAAGTGCTGTGAACAAAACAACAGAGCAGGAAAAGAGGATCAGGAGTGCTCATAATAAAGGAGCTTTTACAATCTTAAATAGGGTGACTAGAGAAGGCCTCTCTGAGTGGGTATTTTTAGGAAAAGACATGAAAGAAACATTGTTATAAAAATATAAATTGAACAGCTACCTCTGTTAGGCAGGTGTATAAATGTCTTACATAGGCATTCAGCTGCAAGGAAGAGAAAACCAGAAAAAGTATGGCTTAAGCAAGTAAAGGTTTATTTAATGCAGTAAGAAATCCATGGATGGCATATTGCCCCAATAATATCAGTCAGAACAAAGCTCCCTCTATCTTCCTCTTCTTCCATCCTCCATATGCCTTTCACCCTCATCATGGTGAGATGGCTTCCCCAGCACCAGAAATTTCATCCAAGGGTTAGGCAATAAGACAGGAGTAAAGGTCCAAAAAGATATTCCAGTTGGATCTGCCTCTTTTTAAAAGTTTTCCCAGTGACTTCCACTGAAGTTTCATTGCCCAGAACTGAGTTACAAGCCTTTCTCCAGGTAGGAGTCTAAGAAAAGAAATAAAATCAAGATTCTGAAACTAAGAGAGATGAGTAGACACTGAGTAGTTCCTGGGTAACCACGAGAAGAATAAAATGTATAACATCCAAATCATAAGAGGATAGCAATAGCAACAAAAATGTAAAACAACCCATCGAAGGAGAAGAAACACAAGGAAGAATCAAACAGAAATCACAGGAAATAGAAAACACCAAAATGAGATGGGAAAAACAAATCCAAGCCTGTACATATACCCTCAGACTAAACGTTTTCCAGCTCTTTCTAAGAGATATATATAAAACAAAGTAACAAAGGGAGGTTGAAAACAAAGGGATAGAAAAAGACAGTTCAAGCAAATGCTTGATGCTGTTAATATCAGACAAAAGAGAACTCTAGTAGAAAAGTAGTAATAAAAGTGAAGACATTTTCATATCAATAAAGTTATGAATCTTTATGCACATAACAACATGATTTTGAAATACATGTTGCAAACTGAAAGAACAAGGAGACATTAATAAATCTACAGTCATAGGAGGGGATTTTTAATGTATATCTCTCAGTGACCACTAAATGTGATGTATGATTCTGGATTGGATCATAAAGCAGGGAAGAAAACATAGTAAAAAAGGACATTATTGAAATAATTGGCAAATTTTAATAAGGATTGTGGGTTAGATGGTAGAACATATCAAAGTGAAATTCCTAATTTTTTATAATTGTACTATAGTTATAAAAGAAAATGTCCTTGTTCTTACAAAAAACACACTGGCACATTTAGGGGTAAATGGACTTGATGTCTGCAACTCACTCTCAGATGGTTCAGCAAAATAACGTATATACACATAGGGAAAGAAAAAGAGCATAAATGATAACATAAAAGGGACAAAAATAACCATCTGGGTGAAAGGTATATGAGAGTTTATTACACTGTTCTTGCAACTCTCCTAATAAGTTTGAAATTATATCAAAATTAAAAGGTACACAAGGAAGGAAAGAAGGGAGGAAGGAAGGAAATGGGTTTATCCCAGTAATGCAAAGGTGGTCTAACACTGACAATTCACCATATTAACAGACTAAAGGAGAAAAATCCCATGATCATCTAAATAAAAGCAGAAAAAAAAAATCACTGGACAAAATTCAATACCCATTCATGAAAAAAAACCTCTTAACAAACTAGGAATTGATGGAAACTTCCTTAAAAATTGGTAAGAGTGTCTACCAAACACTCGCATTTAATATCATTATTTATTTGTTTCTAATCTATTTGAGTTATTCAGTAATGCTACATTTTTTTTTTTTTTTTTTTTTTTTGTGGTATGCGGGCCTCCCTCTGTTGTGGCCTCTCCCGTTGCGGAGCACGGGCTCCGGACGCGCAGGCTCAGCAGCGGCCATGGCTCACGGGCCCAGCCGCTCCGCGGCACGTGGGATCCTCCCAGCGAACCCGGTTCCCCTGCATCGGCAGGCGGACGCGCAACCACTGCGCCACCAGGGAAGCCCCAGTAATGCTACATTTTAATGGGCATCAGCAGCATGTTTTTATTTAGCACAGATTACAAGCGTGGTTCTGTAACAATTCAGTTGCCAGCTGTGTTGATTACTCATCCTCCCTCACTAACCACCCCCACCTTTGGGGTGACTGCCAACAGGGACAGGTTCCATTCACTCCACATAGCACCACAAAAAGAGGGAATTGTTGCATTTGCTTTTCCTTCCACTCTTTTTATGGTGATTTTTTTAAACATTAACTTTAATATAGACACATTTATTATTTTTATGGTTTATAATTTTTATATTTTAAGAAACTCTGAGATGATAAAAATATTATCCCATAATATCTTCTGAAAGCTTTTTGGATTTTTTTTCATACTTAATGTCTTTTATCCACCATGAATTAATTTTTTTCTTTTTTTTTGGTTGCGTTGGGTCTTCGTTGCTACACACGGGCTTCCTCTAGTTGCGGTGAGCGGTGGCTTCTCTTCGTCGCAGTAAGCGGCCTTCTCTTTGTGGTGGCTTCTCTTGTTGTGGAGCACGGGCTCTAGGCGCGCGGGCTTCAGTAGTTGTGGCTTGCGGGCTCTAGAGCGCAGGCTCAGTAGTTGTGGCACACGGGCTTGCTCTGAGGCATGTGGGATCTTCCCGGATCAGGGATCAAACCCGTGTCCCCTGCATTGGCAGGCGTATTCTTAACCACTGCGCCACCAGGGAAGCCCCACCAGGAATTAATTTTTGTGTATGGTATAGCAACTATTAGAAAACAATAATGCTTTAAAATACCTTTTATAATAGCAACAAAAAATATCAAATATCTAGTAATAAATCTAATGAAATATTTTCGAGACCTCTAAAGGAAACCTACAAAACCTTGTTAAGAGTGATTAAAGAGGGACTTCCCTGGTGGTGCAGTGGTTAAGAATCCTCCTGCCAATGTAGGGGACACGGGTTCGAGCCCTGGTCCGGGAAGATCCCACATGCCGCGGAGCAACAAAGCCCATGCGCCACTACTACTGAGCCTGCGCTCTAGAGCCCGCGTGCCACAACTACTGAAGCCCGCACGCCTAGAGCCCATGCTCCACAACAAAGAGAAGCCACCGCAATGAGAAGCCCGTGCACAGCAACGGAGAGTAGCCCCTGCTCGCCGCAACTAGAGAAAGCCTGCGTGCAGTAATGAAGACCCAACGCAGCCAAAAATAAAATGAATTAATTTTTTAAAAGAACATTAATTTAAAAAAAGAAAAAAGAAATCAAAATAAATCAAGAGATCCATGTTCCCGGATTAGGAAACTAAATATTGTTAGGATATCAATTCTCCCCCAAATTGATCCATAGATTCAAAGCAAGCTAATAAAAAAGTTTCCAGTAAATTACTTTGTGGAAATTAACAAGCTGACCCTAAAATATATATGGAAATTCAAAGAACCTAGAATAGCTAGGGAAATCTTGAATAACAAAAAGCTGTAGGACCTAACAACACCAGATATTAAGAATTATTATAAAGCTACAATAATTAAGATAGCATGACACTGACAAATAGATAGACAAATAGATTAATGGTACAGAACAGAGTCCAGAAACAGACCCACACATACACAATCATCTGATTTAAGAAAAAGACACCACTGTCATTCAGTCGGGAAATGGAACTCTTTTCAATAAATGAGAAAAATAAACCTTGACTCTCACCTCACACCATGCATACAAATTAATTTGAAATGTATCATACACCTAAATGTAAAAGATAAGGTAATAAAATTTCTAGAAGAAAACATAGGAGAATATGGGGTAGGCAAAGATTTCTTAAACCCGAACCCAAAGGACACTAACCAAAATAATAATAATAATAATAATAAAATGAACTTCAAGAAAATTAAGAGCTTCTGCTCGTCAAAAGATACCATTAAAATAGTAAAAAGGTAAGCCACAGACTAGGATAAAATGTCCACAATATGTATATATTTGATACCAACTCATATCCAGAATATATAAAGAACTCCTACAAATTAGTAGGAAAAAACCCCAGACAACCCAATCAAAAATGAGCAAAGGTTTGACACTTCAGAGAAGAGGGTACCAAAATGGCCAATAAAAATATGAAAGGATGCTCAACATCTGGTAAAGAAAAAAAGTAAACTATTAAATGCAACCACACAATGCTTCTCTTGGCGTCCTCCCCTCCATCGCAGGTAGGGGTGGTTTGGAGAAGATGCAGATAGACAGAAGCTAAGAAAAAACAGCCAGTATTTTTTAAACTGCATTTTCTATCTTAATGGCAATGAATGCTTAGAATACAACAGTGCAAAAAACTCATAGACAGGTTCTACCTTCTGCTACAGGTTTCCAGCTGTAGCCCAGAATTTGCTTTTAAACTCCAAAGTATAGTTTCCACCTTATGAACCCCTGAATTACAAACATCCTTAACATAAGGAATAAACTTCAGAGAAGAGGGTACCAAAATGGCCAATAAAAATATGAAAGGATGCTCAACATCATTGGTGATCACAGAAACACAAATTAAAACCACAATAAAATACTACTGTACACTCACCAATTTGGCTAAGATTAAAAACCTTTACACTCCCAAGTGCTGATGAGATCACAAGACAACTATAAGTCGGATGGGAATGTAAACTGGTACAACTACTCTAGAAAACTGTTTGGCACTGTAAAACATACATAAACCCTATTCCAGCAATTCCACTCCTAGAATATATACCTCAAAGAAATGAGTGTTTATGTCCATCAAAAGACATACAAAAATGTTCATAACAGTTATTCACAGTAGTAAAAAACTGGAACCAACATAAGTGTCCATCAATAGGAGAATTAACAAATAAATTGTGGTACATTTTTATAGTAAAACACTATATAGCAATACAAAAGAGTGAACCACTACTACCTGCAATGTTATGGATAAATCTCACTAACATAATGTGGAGTGGAAAAAAGCCAGACGAAAAAGAGCACATGCTGCCTGATTCCATTTACATGAAATTCCAAATCGGACAAAATTAATCTATGGTGACAGAGGTCAGAGTAGTGGTTACCTTTGTGGAGGCACTGATGAGAGAGGTACCAGGGAGCTTGCTGAGGTGCTATAAATGTTCTATATCTTGACCTGCTGGTAGTTACATGGGTGTATACATATGCAAAAATTTCAATAAACTGTACTTAGGTGGCATGTACCACAGATACAAAGTAGGCACACGAAGGAAGAACTCCATGACTGGATGCTTCTACCAGCCACAGTGGCCTGTCAAAGGTTCAAGATATGCTCAGAGATGAGCATAGCAGCACGAAAGATCAGAATTCCAACCCTCAAATTCTCTAATGCTCCTGGCACGAACAACTGAAAAAAACAGACGTTGTTATGTTCCTTTTCCTCTCTGCTCATGGCCTTAGGAAAAGGTTGAGTCCAAGTCTCTGCCTACCTGTTATTAATCCATCCACCTAGAGCAGAGACTGCTGTTGCTGGACAGGACAATGGCTCTGAGCCAACTGCAGAGTCCAGAACACACAGGGAAGCTTAAGCCAAGAGAAGGCTGAAACACTGGCAAGTTCAGCTTGGAGAAAAAGCTCACAATAAATCGGAGCCTCTTACCAGATGAAGGATGGATGTGCAGAGATGCAGGCAGCGATGGAGCAGCCGCAGAGCGTTGTGGTTTTCTTTGGCTAGAGCCCGCCGCAGGTCCAGCAACTCATAGCACTGATCTGCTTCATGGGGGAGCCAGGACACAGAGCGCAGCTCCTGCAGAAGCCTGGAATCAAGGACTAAACTGCTCAGAGCCAGTGACTCTGCCCTCTTACCTTGGACACCTTTGACTTCTTCCTAGCCCAGCTCACCTCAGAATGAGCAAAGGTTTAGAGAGATTATAATATTCCCAGTGACCAAAAGTGACAGCCTCCTCTTGAGGGTTCTTTGGAAGAGTTTAAGCCCAGGAAGTTGCTGGCTGGGGAACTCTTTGGGAAAGGCTTGGGGTATGTGCAAACGTTTTTTGTTTTTTTCTGTTTTATGTATTTAATTGTTTTTTAATTTAATTTTATTTTTTTATGCAGCAGGTTCTTATTAGTTATCTATTGCAAATGTTTACACTGAGTTACCTTTCTGCCAGGAAAGAGGGTCAAAGAGATCCCAAGGTGTGACTTAGAAGGAGAGACTGCAGAGGCTTCTTCCATGGAATAGGGGAAGCCAAGGGCCCTAACAGTCTAGATGGACAGGTAGGTTTTATTTTATTTTTTCTTTTTTCTCTCTTTCTTTCTTTCTTTCTTTCTTTCTTTCTTTCTTTCTTTCTTT
>NC_041229.1:61616029-61629278 GCF_002837175.3 Physeter macrocephalus | reverse complement strand
TTTACAATTGTGTGTTAGTTTCTGCTGTATAACAAAGTGAATCAGCTATATGCATACATATATCCCCATATCCCCTCCCTCTTGTGTCTCCCTCCCACCCTCCCTATCCCACCCCTCTAGGTGGTCACAAAGCACCAAGCTGATCTCCCTGTGCTATGCGGCTGCTTCCCACTAGCTATCTATTTTACATTTGGTAGTGTATATAGGACAGGTAGGTTTTAGAATCAAAGGTGAGGAACCTCCAGCTTCCCTATGGGGAAGTTTCATCCCTTCATGAAACTTCAAACTTCATTATTCATTCCCCAAACAACCACCCTGAAAAATCTACATCTCTAAATATCCTTGAAAAAATGAAGGACGCCCCCTAATAAGCAGAGGATGACCATAATGAGTATAATTTATTCAGTACCTATTGGGGCACTGAACGTGGTACTTTATATTCACAATCTCATTTAATTCTCACTACAGCTGTGAGTAGCAGAAATCTTCCTCTCTTGTTTTCAGATCAGGAAACTGGGGCTCAAAGAGTAAAGTCCCTTGCTAGTGTTCAGGACTTTAATTCAGATCTGTGCGGCCCAATTATGCCATGATGATTAAGCTAGACTGGAGGATACCTAGAGCAGAGGTTGCAAACTGGTAGCCCATGGGCCGAATTCAGACTGAAAAGGTTTTTATATGTACCACTAAGAGTTGGCCAGCACAGTGTTTTGATAAAAATTTTCACTAACCAGGTAAAATTGAGAGATTTGACAACAAAATGTGGATTCCCAGGTCATCCTTAAAAAATAATGCGGCTGACACACTGGACCCATATTCCCCATGGCAACAGTCAGTTGGAACTGAGTAGTGGCTGTCCTCTTTAGGTGCAATCTCCAAACTGACTGCAGTCCCACACTCCCTAAAGTCTTGAATCGAACCCACTGCATTTCTTCCATAGCTCCTCCTTGGGACCTGTGGGCATCTGAGCTTGCAACTCCTATCACAGAACATAACTGGAGTGGTTGAAGAGTTGTGCAGAGAAAGCAAGAAAGTACTGAAAATAGGAGTAACTAAGCTTTTCTTAAAAAAAAAAGAATCCAAGTAATACCATAGTAAAAGCAGAGTTTCAAACACCTGCATTATCATCCTCAAATCTGATATTTAATAATTGTATGATCTGGGGCAAGTTGATGTAGAAATTAATTAATACATAGAGCTATGTTCAGAATATATTATTCAGAGAAAATAACTGGTTACTTAACAATATGTAAAGTATGATCACGTTGGTATATGTGATGGAAAAAAAGACTACAAGGATATGCAACAAAATGTTTGTCATGGTTATTTGTAGATGGTGAGACTGAAGATTTTTTTCCTTTGTGCTTTTTCTTTGTATTTTCCAAATCTTCTACAATGAATGTGTTGTTACTTCTTGTAAAATAATTTTTTAAAGTTCATTGAAGTTGTGTTTGGAAGACCTCACCTGCTAATATGGAGTAGCCCCACTCCAAAGTGGGGCACGGCAAAGAGCAGATGCTTCTCTAGGAAAGTCCGGTGCCGGTGCAGCCTCTGCAACTTCACACCCTTCTTCCAGCTACAGATCAGAGGGCAGTGACAGTGGCTGTTGCTCTTTGTGACACTTCTTCCCAAATCCCATACCCGTCATTACCTACCAGGCCAAGGCCTTGCGTAAGAGGAAATACTTGAAGAACGGAATGAACTGGAGCTGTTGCCAGAGGACAGAGCGGTGGTGCCAGGTACCCAGCGTCATTGCCTCACTGCCCTCCACAGGATGTACGTGCAGGACCCCAAAGGGAGAGAAGATGTAGTGCTCAGAATTCACCTTGTTGGGTGGTACCACCATCAGGCTGTAAGGTCTTTAAGAAAGGACACAGATCAGTGGGAGCCTTGCAAACTTGTGCAGACTCCAGGGAGGGACAAAAGGAGGACAGGAAGGGGGAAATAAGGAGGCAGGAAAGAAGGCAGAAGAATGTGGGAAGAGGGGAAAGAGAGCAGAATGATCTTCAGACCAGAAAGATGGAATATTAAGAAGAAACAGAAGCCAAAAACAGGTGGGAAGAAAGAAAAAGACCCCTAGCCAGTCCCAAGAAGTTCCTATCTCCAGACCCAGAGAGCTAACATCCCATCGAATCTAAGACGCCATCAACTGTAAGCTCGCAGCATTTTAAAAATTATTTATTTATTTATTATTTAATTTATTTAGGCCATGCCAGGTCCTCATTGCAGCATGCATGCGGGATCTAGTTCCCCAACCAGGGATTGAACCCGCGCCCCCTGCATTGGGAGCGAGGAGTCCCACCCACTGGCCGACCAGGGAAGTCCCAAGTTGCAACATTTTCTTAGGAAATGCTAAAATTAAAAAATGCCGCCAATGTGATATGCCACCAATTTGTAAGATGCATCACAATTTCAGAGATGTTGAAATGTGGAAAAAAATGTGCATCTTAGAAATGATAAAATATGTATATCCCTAGATGCTGAAATAACATGCAGAGATAATCAGGGAATGCTGTTTGGAGTAACTGAGAACGGGGAAAAGCAAGAGTAACTAGAAGACTAGACACAGGCCAATAAAGAGGAAAACTGCCACCTAGTGAACCAGACAAGTACCTCCAGAGCCATCTTAAAATCCTACTAAGTTGTCTTATTTCAAGAAAACGCACCTACATCCCACATTAAATACAATTTATATGTAACTATATAATAGTTGTACCTAGTTGCAGAAAACTAGTTGCCATAATGCTATGTTTGGGCACATTTAATAAAGTATTTATTAATTTTTAAAAATATTTAGTTTTGGCTGCATCGGGTCTTAGTTGTGGCACGCGGGATCTTCATTGTGGCATGCGGGATCCTCCGCTGTGGCACAAGGGCTCCTCATTGTGGCGCAGGGGCTCTCTAGTTGTGGCACGTGGGCTTAGTTGCCCCGTGGCATGTGGGATCTTAGTTCCCCGACCAGAGGTCGAACCTGCGTTCCCTGCATTGGTACCACTGGACCACCAGGGAAGTCCCAAGCATTTATTAATTTTTATCTTGCAGGGTTTTTTTTCATAACTTGGAACCAGTAATATTTTTCAGCACTAAATATATTTTTAAGCCCTTTAAAGGCAGTGTGTCCCAGGTCCCATGCATATAATGCCTAAAAGACGAAACGGCCCTTCTCTCTCTTGCTCTAGAATACATAGCAAACGACTCAAGGGCATTTACATGGATACCAGAATAAACTCACTAAGTCAAGTCATATAAAAACTCAAGTACTATTATCCCCAAATTACAGATGAGAAAACTGAACAAAAAGAGGTCATAACTTTGCACAAGGCAGTTAAGGAAAGAATACAGGATTTAAAAACCAAATCTACCTGACTCAAGCCCCCTCTCTTAACCACTGGGTCATTTGGCATCCCACAGGATAACTACCTACCCTAACTGAAGCCTGACTTCCCAAGGGAACACTCCTTCCCCTGTGGCCTTCTTAATGGAGGCTACTCTTCCTGCACAGGGCCAGGAGTCAGGGATAGCTGAGCAAAGACTCTAGGGAAGTGAAGGAATATGTTCTCCCCTAAGTATAAATCAAAATCTAGGACAGGGAGTTCCCTGGTGGCCTAGTGGTTAGGATTCCGGGCTTTCACTGCTGTGGCCCAGGTTCAATCCCTGGTCAGGGAACTGAGATCCCACAGGCCACGTGGTATGACAACAACAACAAAAAATCTAGGACAAATACAAGAAAAAAATTTTTAAATAAATTTATTTATTTTATTTATTTATTTTTGGCAGCATTGGGTCTTTGTTGCTGTGCACAGGCTTTCTCTAGTTGCAGTGGGTGGAGGCTACTCTTCGTTGTGCTGCATGGGCTTCTCATTGCAGCGGCTTCTCTTGCTGCGGAGCACGGGCTCTAGGTGCGCAGGCTTCAGTAGTTGTGGCATGAGGGTTCAGTAGTTGTGGCTTGCGGGCTCTAGAGTGCAGGCTCAGTAGTTGTGGCGCACGGGCTTAGTTGCTCCGCGGCATGTGGGATATTCCCGGACCATGTATCGAACACATGTCCCCTGCATTGGCAGGAGGATTCTTAACCACTGCGCCACCAGGGAAGTACCAAGAAAATTTTGATCAATGCAAATACTTTGAAAGAAAACCTGGTACATGGCAAATAAATAAAGTGAAACAAAAAATGCCAGTTTCCACTTTTGCTGATGGTGCACTTGAAATTTGGACCAACACTCCCACTTGAGAACAACTAGAAAAACTGGGCAAAGTATCTGGATAAAATATGAAAATCATCAGAGAACCCACAAATTAAATCCCCTGGGCTTCCAGCTGGGACCCTGGTTACAACACAGGTTGAACCAGAAAACACCTCCCACCTCCCTCCTTGGTGTGGGCCCCCAGCTGCAACTTCTGCTGTTTAGCTTTCTGAGTCTGTTGAAAGCTCAGCTCCTCTTCTCCATCTTTCAGGAGCATATAGTAAAACTGACACACCATTGCCTCTACTGGAATCTCTGGGGAAAAGCAGAACCAAGTGCGAAACTCACTTCACTGGGTCCCTTCTTTGACAGATGCTGGCCCTGTGATTATTCACTGCCTTTTTAGTTCGCTTGCTCATGGTTTCTTGTCTCTCTCTGTGCCTAATTGTCTTTGATTGTGCTGCTTCTCTGACTATGACTGAGCTGATAGTTGAAAGCCCTAAGCTTGTAATTTTCTTTCTGTAGGCTCTCCACCATGGTCAACAGGCATCTCATCCAAAATTGCTACCATTACTATCACTACTGCCTGACAGTCAAGTGTAGCAGCCACTAGGTGTCAATAGGTAGGTTATCACTTTCAACCACAGGGACTAATTAATTGTGATGACACTATAGGTCATGGATTACTAGTATACTATTTCCCATTCACAAGGAGGCTGGTACTGTCCAAGGCCAAGGACATTACCAAAATAATATCAAAATCCCATATTTGAGGATTGTTTCCTGGGACCACTCATAATATCAGGTACTATATCAGAGTCTGGTCAGGAAAACAGAAATTGCATTAGGAATTTCAACAAAGTGAATTTAACGGAGAAAATGTGTTTTAGAAAAAGTGTTATAGGACACCTAAAAAGCAAAAAGGGAATACTAAGTGCAGAGACAATAACTGCAGGAAATGGATGCCAGCCCTAGAACTAGAGGAACAGAAGGAAGAGGTTTCTCTAAGAAGGAGATGCTGCCTGGCTGTTACTAATATATAAGGAGTTTGGAGGGGCGGGGGGTGCCTTGCAGAGCGGTGACTCAGAACTCTGATGGGAAGATGCTATCCAGCTGGCGTTGGTCCCTCTCAGGATCAGAGGAGGCTGATTCAGAAACTGCCAGCTGCTGCCAGAGTGAAAGACATGGAGAGCAAGCAAAGGAAGGACAAAGTCCCTTCTCCTCTTATCGTGCTGTCCAGTCTCCTTCTAGCATCCCCTATTAATCAAACCCAACAGGAAGCTAGCTGAAAAAGGAGAAATGAAGTTTGCAGTCCCAGCCCCAGTATTACAAAGCAGGGAGAGAAGAGCAGAACTAGAGCCAAGAGACAATTGCTTAATAACTGGCACAATGCTCTCAGTGAACTTTCGTTAAATGAACTGATCAGTAAATCAATGGATGGTACAGCTCATTAGTGCCACCTAAGTTCGGGAGAAAGAGGTCAGCGTATGCAGGAAATAAGGCTCCCTGGGAGTGGGTATCAGATACTGTTTAACAGTGTGGACTTCTGAGTTAAGACAGTTCTAGGTTTAAGTCCTTTTTCCATCACTTACTATGTGGTCTTGGACCAGTTACTTAACCTCTCTATGCATCAGTCTATTCATCTCATATATGGAAATAATAATGGCACCTATCTGGTAGGTGGGGATTAAATGACACATGTATATAGGAAAGCTTGATTAATGGTAATTGTTATTGTTATTTCTGGGAAGAGGAGAGACTTGAATAAAGCATTTAAAAATACTAAGATTTGGATCTAATGGAAGAAAGTGAATGAATGCCTCTCAAGTCATGTGGATTGAGACTTGTTTTTATCGCACAGAGATAAAATTAGGATGAAAATGTAGAAGTTAAAAGAAAGTAGTCTAAGGAACAGGATGCCTTGCAAAACACAAAGCTTCCCTGAGAGTGTAAAGATTTAAACAAACACCAGGATTCTTGCACTGGAGTTAGAAGAGATCACCATTAAATTCCCTTCTGAGGCGATGACCAAATGTTTCTATCACTCTAAGACAGAACAAAGAAGACAGAGAAAAAGGTAGAAAAGAATGACTAAGACAAAAAGCTATGAGAGCAAAGGGGAGCAAGAGAAGGTGAAGAGTGGAGAGGAGGCTGAGGAGAAGGGAAGACAGAAGGAAACCAGGAGACAGAGGAGAAATGAGAGGGGAGAGGAGAAAGATAGGAGAGGAACGGGTCTGGAGAGGAGGAGGACGGGGAAGACAGCACGGCAGGAAGTCAGGGAGCAGGAGGAGTAGGACAGGGGTCTAGGCATGCGCTCTCACCGAAAGTAGCGGCTGGGAGCCACGTTGAGATAGAGGAAGTGGATCTTCTTCAGGTATCTCTCTGTCTTCATTACGGTCATTATCTGGCTACCCAGGAGGGAAGTCTGCGGTAAGAAGCCAGTGCTTCTTTTTTGGAAGATCTCCTCCTCAGGAACTTCCGAGTCAAGCTGAGACCTGTATGATAAAAAATCAGGAGAGAAGAGACAGAGCTAAGTGGTCAGGTGGCCACTGTCAGCCAGTGAATGAAGGAGCTAGATCAGGTGCCTGAGAGGACCTGATGTGACCTTGTCAGAGCCTGTCGACCATCTACACCCGAAGGTTCACATACTGAGCAAATACAGTCCATGAGGAGATACAGTCAGGCAACTATATTCGTATACCTGTGTGTGAATAACCTCTCCCTTTCTGATAAGTGAATAATCATTCTGGATTGATTGTGATTACTATGACGCCAGTATTACATAATACTGAGTAAAAGTAATGGGAATACTTGGCTGTCCCAACTCATCACCTTGCAAGCCCACGGTCCTGGATTTCTTCTCTCTGGCAGCCTTCCTAACGTTCTTGATCTCCTATCTTTGCCCCCATTATACCTGCTTTCCAACCCTGCGTGATCTCCATGCTTGTGATTCTTTCTTACTCTTCCTCCATCATCACCCAACTTCCAGCTTCACATCCATCTCTTCCCAGCCGGGATCCGATGATGCATCCTTCAGCCCAGTCAAGCCTGCACCAGTACCATCAATCTTCCTACACTTCTACCACACCAGTCGATAAAATTGGTATTAAAATTAATTATTCAAGAAGCCAAAAGTCAATTACCTGGACTAATAATTTTGGTTAGAGCACAAAAATCAAACAAACCAAATACTCTCTGAAAAATTAATCAGTCAAACTATATTCGTGTCATTAATTGACCCAAATCTAGATCAACAGAACAAGTTACCCCAGGGATACAATGCAATCCTATTCTAAAGTTCACATCAACAGTAGGGTTTATGATTTTGACGTCAGATCAGGACATCTTAATGGTATAACTGCTATTAAAGATTCATTTCCTCAGTAATTAAAGTGCTACATGATCTAAGTAGGTTCAGAAGATCTCGGAACAAAGGAATATCATCTGCTCCTCTATAGATTCCTCGTGTCCAGTCTCACCTGTGGGCTCACTCTGCTCGATGTCTCAGTACAAGTCCGCAGGGAGCTACCCCTTGCAGTGTCCTCAGCTGCTATTCCAGGCCTCAACCTACCCACCCCCCCACCTATGCCCAGCCCTGCTGAGCTCCCAGTCCCCTCTCTGCCTCCATCTCTGCCCAGGGAAAACTGAGGCCCTCAGCCATGAAATAACTCCCTCAAGTTCAGCTGCCTTTCCGCACATTTATCTGTACATATTTCCATCCTAATCTTGTCTCCTAATTTGCGAGGAAGGAGTGAATTTCTTCTCTGCAAGGCTTGTTCCTCCATTTGTGCTCGAGATCACTTATCCTGTCTTCATGATGTATTTTTTCTTTTTTTAAGATTTTTTTTTTTGATGTGGACCATTTTTTTTAAAGTCTTTATTGAATTTGTTACAATATTGCTTCTGTTTTTATGTTTTGGTTTTTTTGGCCCCGAGGCATGTGGGATCTTAACTCCCCAACCAGGGATCGAATCCGCACCCCCTGCATTGGAAGGTGAAGTCTTAACCACTGGACCGCCAGGGAAGTTCCCTTCATGATGTATTTTCAATCTCTTCTTCTTTGACTGTTAGCCTATATTTATTCATTCGCTCTACAAATATTTATTGAGCACTTACTTCTCAAGCACTGTCTTAAAGACTATAAACATCTCTCCATTTTTTTGAGTCCTACTCAGATACCACTATTCTTTCAATCTGCTGTCCTAATCTGTCTCTTTCCCTTTCAAGCCAAGCTTCATGAAAGAATAACAAACGTGATTTCCACTTCTTCACCTTCCATTCACTCCTGTACGCACTACAATCTGCCTTCCTCCTCAGAAAACTCCACTGAAACCACTCTCACAAACCTCTTCCTTATTGCTAAATTCAATGAGTATTTTTCAGATTTTTCTTACTTGCCTCGGTAGCACTTAACACTACTGACTGCTCCCTCCTCCTTGAAACTTTCCTCTTTATTTCACCTCCTAATCTTCAAGATATTTTTTTTAACCCTAATCTAAACCCAAACTCCTCTGATGTGCTTTCCCCACACACTCCAGAGAAGCAGCCAGGGGAAAGGCAGTGTTCTTTGATTTTTATAGCACTTAACACAAATTGTAATATTTTACTTAAATCAACTTACTTAACCTCTATCTCCCTTAACTAAGCTGTAAAACCCCAGGGAAGAGCTTGAGTCTATTTTACCACTTCTGTATCCTCACCATCTAGCAGTTCCTGATATATATTTGATAACCAATAATACTTCTTGAATGTATCAGTGCCTGGGAGGCCAGTCCTGGGGAACATGGTACAAATTAAGTCACATTAGCTAGGCCTCAGAGGTTTACCGCCAGCTCCAAAGAGAGGACAAAGAACTTGGCTTCTTGCCAACATCTCAGCCCATTTCTCACTCAAGTTAGGTTCCCCCCGGAAAGGAGACTTATACTTAGGGCACAGGGAAGATCTTTGAAAAAGAAGAGTCTGCTGGGGTTACTGAACGCATACACTGTTGGCACTGGCCACCTGTTATCAGGCCCCCAGGAGCCTGCCTATCTACCTACCATTAAGACTTCAGGAAAAACTTGACCCAGGCATTAATTTAGAGCAAAAACTTAGAAAGCCAAGCTAGATTAAAGGTAAAACTACCCTTCGTCCCAGACAGTGAATATGTCACAGACAAGCTGGCCAGAGGACAGGGAGAAATTCCAAGATTAGAGTTAGAGAACTCTCAGAAGAGGGGGTCTCTGTAGGCATTCTGAAACCCTGAAGAGAGCAGTGAGAGCCAGATTGGGGAGAAGATCCCCCCTCCAGGGGCCAGGATTCCCTCATTTGCAGGGCAGGAAGAAGGCTCTGGAAGGTCAGAATGAAAGTCCTATCTGTCAGTGCTGCCAACTGTAATGTGCCTTGGAGCTGGCTTAGTTCACACAGACATGAGTGGGAAGGGTCCTCAGACAAGCACTCACCTAGGAGCATCCAGAGGGAAGGACCTGGATCAAACATCCAGCACCCAGCCCTAGGTAGGCCCAGAGGCAAGACTCAGGGGTTACGAACAAGTGAGAAAAACAACTAAGCACTATATGAAAAAGAAGTCTAGAAACTCTGGAAACTCAAGCTATTGTCTGAAGCTTTGGCTTCCTCATCGTTGACTTTTGATTTTCATTCATTTCTGCATTTCCCTATGGGGATTAACACTGAGACCACTGGGTTTATTTTGCAGACAGAAAGGAAGAGGGTTCTTTCTCTCTTTTGCTCAAAGTCCCAGACTAGGTCCCTCACTTACTTAGTCTCTCTTCTTCCGACAGGCTCCTCTTCTACGTTGTCACTGTCACTGCTTTCATACTGTACAGGGATGTCCGTCGCTAGTGCCAAGGGCAGGAGGCTAAGGCCATCAAGCCAGTGGGCCTCTTCCAGGGCCACCTCAGTACCAACAATACCCAGGCTGTGCTGTAGCTCAGGCAGTGTCAATGGTCGTAGCCATGTGGCCAGCCCCTCCTCTACTTGCTGCCCTCCCCACCGGGCCTGCACAAAAGGGCAGGCTGGGCATGGGGGCCCGTGATGGAACCTCTGCTTCTGGGGATAGCAGTCAACATGGGAGGTGCCCTCTAACAAAGAGGTGTCTCGGGGAAAGGCCTGGTCTATGGCACCTAGCAGGTCCAGCTGGAGCTGGGCCTGGACCCAGGGTGCCCAGTGGTACAGCCGCTCCAGGAAAGGCAGCAAATCAAGGTGACCAACAAGCAGCGCACGATACGGAGGCAGCAGACCCAGCACTGCGTACATGTAGTACCAAGCTGCAGGGCTGCCATCCTGCAGCACTGCTGCGAACAGAGTTTGGAGCTCGGCTACCAGGAGCTCCAGCACTGCAGGCCGCCCTGGCTGAGTCACTGCCTTCAGGAACTGCCTCTGTTTTCCCTGACAGGCCCAGGGCTGCTCTGCTTTGTCTAGGACACCTACAGAGTGCTGAGATACAAGGGCTTTAGATGACGCCTCTTCATCCGAGACCAAGAGGAGCCAGGCATTCAACTGCTGTCGAACTGACCCTGCCCACTGCTCAGGATCCGACTGCCAGTTCCAGGTTCCTGGTTGCTGGATCTCACCTGCTTAGTTCAGCCCAAGAGAGGGCAAGAGAAGGGGGCTTAGGCTCTGGGCAGGGTCAAAGGGATTGGGAGAAAGGGGAAGGGAGGGCCTTAGGACAGGAAAATGGATGGAGCTGCAGGGCAGAGCTAGACCAGCAGAGGGCCTTTCCTGAGACCCTCAACCGACCCCACAGATTCCCCCCAAGACTGGTAAAAAGCAGGCCCAGGACAGAGGTAGGGCCCTCCCTGCACAAAAGTCCCCTCCCACTACCCAGAACACTGTCCCCTCACCTGGCCTAAGGGGCACAGGAGGCAAGGGAAGGGAAGAGAGCGGCATCTGCTGGTGAGGTTTCATGGGGAAGTGCCTGCTGGAAAAATGGATGAACTTAGACTTGGGTCCTAGGCACAGGCTCACTCTACTCACAGCCACCTCCACCCAGAGACTGGACACACACGTGTGATCACTTGTAGACACAAACACCGAAAGGGCTCACTCAGAGGACCTTAGAACAGCAGGGAACTGTCACTGCGACTGGAGCCTGGCGATCGCCTGAAGGGAGGAACAGGTCGTCACTCAGAGGCAGCAAAGCCCCAGTCCCATTTGCCCATGGCTGAGGGATGTGTTGAGGACAGAACGCAGAGGAGTGGGTACAGAGAACTACTTGGTTGGATGGAGTGGGGTGCGGGGTAGAGCGGAGGGGGCCGGGCTGGAAGGAGGAGGAAAGGAGAAGAGGAGGGGAAGGGAGGGGAGGAGGATCCGTAGGAGCACAGGAGAAGGGGACATGCCTGGGGGCAGTGGCGAGAGTGGGTGCCTTGGGGGCGGTGCGGGGAGCGGTGCGAAAGGAAGCTGATCCCCAGCAGCAAACTCACCCGCAGCCCCACCCCTCCCAGCGGTTGGAACAGTTACAGGATCGCTTGAGGCCCGAGCCTCCTCCTTTGAGAGAGCGGGTGAAGCCAGAAAGGGGCGGGGCCTAGGGGGGAGGGGCCGAGCCCAGGCCGAACCTACAGGCTGCCTACCGGCCTTGGGAACAGGCCATCTGACCGGTTGGGTCTGGAAAAGAGCTACGTGGTTGATTTGGGGAAGTCGCAATCCTGAGGGCCTCGTGGGCAGGTGTAACGCACGTGCCTGTTTATCTATTACTGAGCTTGTAAGCTGCCACGGGCACCAGCAAGCTGTCTTTGGGACACTCCCCAACCCAACACCCACTTGCTCGTATCCTCACCCCCTGCAAACAACCCAAACAAGACAAACTCCGTGATCACAGGGAGCTCAAAATTGGGTTTGGAGGTGGGGGCAACGCCTGAATGATTACAATGAATAGAAATTCAGCACGTGATAGAGTCCCACCTCTGCTTTATAAATCTGATAAGAATCCCAAACTTAAAAACTTAAAATGTCCAAAACCAGACTCCTAACTGCCTCCCTCCCAAATAAACCTGTTCCTTTCACTGTCTTCCCCATCTCAGTAAATAACAAGTCCATTTTTCCAGTTGCTTGGGTCAAAATTTAGCGTCACCTTTGGCTCCCCTCTCCCCCCACACACATCCCATGTCTAATGCTTTAGCAAATTTTGTTAAGCTATAGCTTCAAAATACATCCAAAATCCAACTATTTCTCACCACCCTAAGAGCTAAACCTTGGTCTAGGCCACTATCACCTCTCACCTAGATTATTCCATAGACTTCTAACTGGTCTCTTTGTTTCCTCCCTTGCCCCTACAATCTGCTCTTTTCAGAGCAGCCAGTGACCTTTTCAAATACAGGCAGATCCTATCACTCCTCTGCTCAAAACTCACTAATGCCTTATCATCTCATTCCCTCAGAAAAGCCTAAGTCCTACACAGCCTACAAGTTGCTATCTGATCAGCTGGCTGCTATGTCTGTGGCCTTTTGTCCATCTATCCCTATTCACACCACTCCTCTGTGCCTGGATCACACTGAGCATGCTCCCCCCACCCCAAGAGACTTCATACAGTACATCTCTGCTTACGGTTCATTTAGAAGACAGAGAAGTTTTCTGTGGCTGTGTAACCAACTGCCACAAACTAAGCAGCTTTAAAACAACATCCATTTAGTATCTCACAGTTCTGTACATTGATGCCCAGCATGGCCTGACTGGGTTCTCTGCTCATGATATCATAAGCCTGAAAGGTCAGCTGGGCTGAGTTCTTGTCTGGAGGCTCTGGGGGAAAATCCTCCTCCAAGCTCATTCTTGTGTTGACAGGATTCAGTTTCTTGTGGTTGTGGGACTGAGGTCCCTGTTTCCTCCTGGGCCTCAGGGGCCACTCTCAGGTCCTAGAGGCCACCTGTCTTCCTTGCCATATGGCACCTTCATCTTCAAACCAGCAACAGGCCTCAAATCCTTCTTATGTTTCAAATCTTTCTAACATTCTCTTCTGCAACCAGCCAGAGAAAACTCCCTGCTTTTAAAAAGTTCATGTGGTTAGGCCAGGCCCACCCGGATAATCACCCTTTCTTACAGTCAAGTATGTCATATAATACAACCTAATTACAGAAGTA
>NC_041229.1:61590292-61615529 GCF_002837175.3 Physeter macrocephalus | reverse complement strand
ACCCTTCAATAGTTCCCCATCACCTTCAGAATAAAGTCCAAGTTCTTCAATGTTACCTTCAAGGCCCTTCATGAGCTGGTACCTGCCCGTTTTTGTAGCCTCACCTCTTGCCACTTTCCCTCATTCTACTACCGAATCACGATGAGCCGTGTACTCCCACTCTCATCTCTACTGTCCTACAAAAGTCAGCAAGGTACCCCTGTTTTAGGGCCAGATGCTTCTCTTCCTTGCTCCCAAAGCACCACTTGCACGCTTCAGCGCTAACTGCGCTAATGGTGATTGTTTGCCATTACTCTCCCGCCACCACCCCAGCTCCACTAGACTGTGGCTCCTTTGCAGTAGAGACTGTTTTATTCATTTCTGTATTTCCCATACCTGATACTATGCCTGGTGCACAGTAGGCCCTCACGAGCATCACAGAAAAAAGGAGAAGTGGGAGGGGGTTGGCTCGGGATAGGAGTGTGGTCATCCACCCATTCATTCAGTCACTGTTGAATAAAAATACTTAGAGTACCTATTGTGTTCCAGGCCCTGTAGTAGCTCTCGTGAACACCATGATGACAGTCCCTTCTGAGGCACTCAAGGACCTCAGAGTGTAGGGAGATACGAACATATAATGACTGATGTAAGTGCAGTGATAGTTATACATAGGTTATTTTGAGAGGAAAGGGGAAAGGGACACAACCTAACCTGAAGGAGGAAAGGGAGGGGAGGTTCTTGGAAAAGGTAAATAGAGGGATAGGAAACAGGAATGGTGAGGAGCAGTAGAGCTCAGTGGTTAATGATTTGGGTTCTTAGTTCCCTCAGCTGTTCAAAGGGATAGTGATAGCCCCTACTGGGCTGATACGAGGATTAAGTGATGTTAAGTGCCTAGCACAGTAAGTGGAACATAGTTTGTTTCAGGTATATAATCCATTTGTCCACTCATTTGACAAATATTTCCTGAATTCTGCCAGGCACTATTTTAAGAGCTGGGGATACAGTGACACACAAGAATGACAAGATCCCTGCCTCCGTGGACTTAAATTCTAGTAAGGGGAAGACAGGCAATAAAGAAGTAAACTTATAAGCCAGATAAAAACAAGTAAATGTATGAACTAGAAGGGCCTTCTGGTTATGGGCTCTGAAGAAAAGAAAACACTAAGGATACAGATAATTACTGGGGAGGATGAGTGCTTTAAATGAGGACGTTGGAGACTTAAAGTGGGACCAGAGTTCAACAGTGACGTTTTAAATAAATTTCTATGGATTCAATTAGACGAGCCCAAGCCCCTACCTGCTACAATTGGTAGGAAGTCTGTTTCCAGTCACTTTAGGGCTCTTCCACTTCCTTAGGTTGTGCAATTATACCAGGGGGTTCACACCATCTCAGTGTCTCTCAGACTGTATATCTCTGCTGCTGTTGCTCCTTATGACCACACGATGCCACTGTTGGGGTACCAGTGTCCTGGTTGGTGCCTCCTCCTACCACCCAGAGGTCGGCCTGTCAAGCTCTGTGCCCTGAACCAGAGGTCTTTCCATGAAGGGTGGCTCTGCAGTAGCTCCGTTTCCTCTGGAGAAATTCAGGGCTCCTCCTCCAGGCTTCCAAACCTTAGTGCACAGACCATTCAGCTTCCCAGCAGCCACTCATTTCAAGGTTTTGCCATCACTGAGGGGCTGGTCTGAACAGGCACATCTCTCTATCCCCAAAGAAGAATAAATCCTTGTTCCATTTCAAATCCTTGGAAATCCAATTTCCCCCTTTCAACCCCCGCACAAAATTGAGAGCTCAAATGCACGTTTCTCACATAAAATAGCTTGATAGCTCATTGGGAAGCACACCAAGGCTCAGAGATCCTGGACCCCGACCCCTAGGAATCCAAAGGCTTGGCTAACTTTGGTGGGGGATGTTACTTTTTATTCCTTCCTGATGCTTCTACCGCGGCAAATAATAAAAATCAAGTTAAAACAAAAACGACTTAATTTTTTTATAGTTCTCTTTGTGACATTGCATTCTTCATTGTCGCTGCTATCATTATTATTACTATTACTATAAACTGAAGGTAATGGAGACACTGACACAGAGATCCAACTTGTCATCCAGCATATGTGGCATTTAGGTGGCTGCTTTAACCAGGGGGAAGGCACACTGGTGGATTACCAAAATTCAGAGACTCGTTCTCAGTTTTTAAGATCAGAAATGCAAATTTATTGTGTGTTCCAGCATGACTAGGCTGAAAGGGATTAATCAGCAATAACCAAATTCAGAAAACACTGATTAACTTGAGTGCTGAATTCATTAATTTCCCTGAGAAGTCTAACTGGTAAGTGAACTAGAATAATCTATCTGGCTAGTCAGAACATTTTCCATTCTGCAAGAAAGTCTACATGGGAAACTGAAGTAAGATCTTAAAGTGTAAAGAAACAGAATAGGGCTTCCCTGGTGGCTCAGTGGTTAAGAGTCTGCCTGCCGATGCAGGGGACACGGGTTCGAGCCCTGGTCCGGGAAGATCCCACATGCCATGGAGCAACTAAGCCTGTGCGCCACAACTACTAAGCCTGTGCACCACAACTACTGAGTCTGCGCTCTAGAGCCCACGAGCCACAACTACCGAAGCCCGTGGGCCTAGAGCCCGTGCTCTGCAACAAGAGAAGCCACCGCAATGAGAAGCCCGTGCACCACAACGAAGAGTAGCCTCCGCTCACCGCAACTAGAGAAAGCTGCGCACCGCAACGAAGAACCAAAGCAGAAAAAACAAAAAAAAGGAATAGTGAAAACAGGATGAAGATAATGGGCAGGATTATCCAACCTGCCTGCTTTTTTTCTGCTGTGATATTCCTGCATGGGTGAGACTACATTCCTGGTAGGAAGTGTCTTCCTCTGTTAAGTACTGGAGATCCTTTTGACTTCCCTTTACTGAGAGTTGAATCATATAACTTCAGCATTGAAGAGAACTAGAAAGCCATTGAATCCACCTGCATTTCCAACACTTAAACATCCTTTACCATTTTACAGCCTATCTTTAGCTGGCTTATATTTGAAAAAGTCCAGTGACAAGGAGCTCACTGCCTCTTAGGCAACTCTAGTTTTGGACAACTTTAACTGCTAGGAAACTTTAAAAGATCACAATATGTCTTTATGGTTTCCCATATGTGGCAGTTGGCCTCACTTCTGCAACATCTGTACACCAAAATTCCTTTATTTTTATGATGTGCGTGTCCTTGGAGTCCAGCTCCAGCAGGGCACACAGGACTGACTTATGTAGGATTTCTCCCACCATCTCTTCCTTAGGCTAAACATTGCTGCTTTTATTCAGTCATTCCTTGTGATATGTTCCTTCCAATCTTGGCCTTTCTTTGGTGAATTGCTTTAGTTCATTTGTATCCATGTTAAATAGAGAGGTGGCAAAGTACATGGAAAAAACATCGTCTTCACAGCTGAACTTTATTGCTGGTGAATGGGAATTCTCTTTTTTTCAGGTCTGTTAGGAGAATTCAATAAGGTTTTTCATGTATTCATTCATTCACTTGATATTTGTTGTGCTAGGTGATAGGGATGGATGGTGTATTACACAGACAGGAGTGCTGCCCTCATGGAACTTATATTAAACTGGAACTTATGTTAAGCTGGAAATTGTAATAAAGTTTTAAATAGGTGCTATAATGAGAGAAATATGAGGTCCTATAAGAGCCCCAGAAATGGGACCTTTTATCCAGTAGGGTGGCAGTAATTACAGAGGAGTCATTCCCTCCAACCTGATTTCCTCTTTTATTTTTTTTCTGTCCTGTTGTATTATTTCTTATTATGCAAGTTTCTCAAGTGACTTTTTGGAATGACCTGATATATAATAAAAAATAGTCATCTGAGTATCTGCTTGACACAATAAATTGAACACATCTAAAACTGTGCTCCTCTTTTCTCAAAAGTCATGATTCTCCTCCATTAATCACCTTAGAAAGTGTTACAATCAAAGACCTGGATTTCACCACCCGCCGAAATCCCTGCATCCAATGAGTCACCAAGTCCTGCATATTCCTTCTTAGTAATTCTTGTGAATTTTTCTCTCATAAATAACTAATAAATTTGGGTCCATTAGGAGGATTTGAGAAGAAACTCTACAGGCTGGAAGGCAGAACAGAGAACCGGAGAGAAGTTGAATATTGTACTTTTCTCCCGGGCAAAATGGAGCTAATCATACCTCCTACCTTGTAGGTTTGTTGTGAGTTAAATGGGTGGATACATGTAAAAGGCTCAGAATTGTGCCAGGCATATGAGAGCTTAACTTTCACTGTTGTTTGGTTATGGTCACTTGATTCCTAAATTCAGTCAATCCTGAAACCAGGTTTACCATGGACATTTTCATTTATGTGAACTAATAAATATGCTTTTTGTTTAACCCTAGTTTTAGTTTTTTTGATGTATTTGATTTTCCCCTGCAGCTGAAAGATTCCTAATAGATACAGTCTCCTTGGCACTGAAACCAACATGAAGGGCGAGGGCAGCATCTTATCCTTGTATCCTCAGCACTTAGTGCAGGACCTGTCACAGAGTAGGTACTGAATATTTGGAGAATAAGCAAATTTATTCCATTGAGGTGGTAGGGACACAAGAACGAACAAGAACCTGCCCTCGAGGAGCTGGCTCACAGCTGAGCCTTGTTTGTTGTCCTTCGTTGGAGCTCTGTTGCATCCTCCCAGGCAGACTAAGGCTTAGTAGAGACAGTACCTGGGGCCCACAATCCTTTCTGGGCCCATGACAATGCTTTAATTTTTTTAAAATCAGAAGGATAAAAAAGAACTTTTAGGTAAAAGAAACATTTTAATATATGATGTTAATATATTCATTACACAACACAGTTGTAAAATGTAATTAAAAATGTGGTTACCAGAGGCAGGGGGGTGGGGGGCATGGGAATTGGATGAAGGTGGTCAGAAGGTACAAACTTCCAGTTATAAGTTAAATAAGTGCTAGGAATGTAGTGTACAACATGATCAATATAATTGACAGTGCTGTATGTTATAGATGAAAGTTGTTAAGAGAGTAAATCTTAAGAGGTCTCATCACAAAGAAAAATTTTTTTTTCTATTTCTTTATGTTGCATCTCTATGAGATGATGGATGTTCACTAAACTTATTGTGATAATCATCTCATGATGTATGCAAGTCAGATCATTATGCTAAACGTATACAGTGCTATATGTTAATTATGTCTCAATAAAACTGGAAGAAAACAATTTTTTTAATGGAGGAAGGAGCTTGCCATCTGCCATTTAATTTTCTAGTTTCTTTCCTCCTTGTTTTTAGGGTAACTTTATTTAAGTTCTGTTCAATTTTTTTTTTACATCTTTATTGGAGTATAATTGCTTTACAATGTTGTGTTAGTTTCTGCTGTATGACAAAGTGAATCAGCTATACATATACATATATCCCCTCCCTCTTAACCCTCCCTCCCACCCTCCCCATCACAGGAGCATAGAGCCGATCTCCTTGTGCTATACAGCAGTTCCCCACTAGCTATCTATTTTACACATGGTAGTGTATATCTGTCAATGCTACTCTCTCACTTCGTCCCAGCCTCCCCTTCCCCCGCCGTGTCCACAAGTCCGTTCTCTACGTCTGCGTCTCTATTCCTGCCCTGCCACTAGGTTCATCAGTACCATTTTTCTAGATTCCATATATATGTGTTAATATATGGTATTTGTTTTTCTCTTTCTGACTTCACTCTGTATGACAGTCTCTAGGTCCATCCATGTCTCTACACATGACTCAGTTTCGTTTCTTTTTATGGCTGAGTAATGTTCCATTGTATATACATGCCACATCTTCTTTATCCATTCACTAAGTTCAGTACAATTTTTTAAACTATTGCTTATCATTGAAAGAGGTGATTTCTTCTGGACTGTATTTGGAGGAGATTCACTGTATGGTAAATGAGCCAGGGCAATGATCCAGGCTAGCAGGAATTCTCCTTATGACACAGAGTTTTCAGTGTGACTTTTTCTCTTTTCTTTAGCAATTAACAACGCAGAGTTTTCCTTCTGATCCCTGAAATTACTTGCTGCAGGGCGGTGGTCTGTTTGATTTCTTGGTCAGCTCTGCAAGTTCTACTTGCGTAAGCATCCAACTCATTTCAAGGAAGCTCAGGCCTGCAGCCCATGGACTCTGTTCTCATTGCTACAAACTAAATTATGTTTCTTCTGCACTTCTGGATGTGCCCATTCACCGTGTGTTCTGCCAGCTCTGTGCGTGAGTCTTTGTGGTTTGCAGTTGTGATCACCCTTGCTTTGATCCTCACTGCTATTGGCAGCACTTCCTATTTGTGGTTTGGGCTTTCAGATGTTTCCTAGTTTCATCAAAGATGCACAGAGTTTGCATTTATGTTTCTCTTTCCTACTTTAGAATTTTTTCCAAAATGATAAGATGAGGAGAAAAATACACAGTGCAAATATGGGGCATCATGTAACAAATATGCACCATTTCCCTCCCCCATGATGGTTTAAGAAACTTAAAATTGATTTTATAGAGTATAGATCCAAACAGGGTGTTCAAATCATCTGAATGTAATGCAAATATCTCTGAAAATTAAAGAAAAATATAACCTCATCCAGGGAAACACTAAGGATCATGAAGCCAGAGCATTTAGCTCCTCAGATGGCATTCTCATGCAACTAACAGAGAATAGTAACTCATAGATAAAACAGACAAACCCTTATTAATGGAGTTTTACCTTAAATTCTCCAGCTTTTACAATTTGGGGGGATTAAAGTATAGACAACTTTTCCTTAGAGTCATAACTTGATCCTGCTTACTTTTTTCCACACACACACACACACACACACACACACACATTTTAAAACATTTTAATATTTACCTTAGTTGAATTCCAGTTTCTAAGGAGACCTTTGGAGAACTCTCTATTGATGTCTATACACACATATATATCCATATTTTAAAACATTTTAATATTTACCTCAGTTGAATTCCAGTTTCTAAGGAGACCTTTGGAGAACTCTCTATTGATGTCTATACACACATATATATCCATCTACATATGGATGAACACACACACATACACACACGTATATATATGTATATATATACACATATATGTATGTATACGTATATATATGTACACAAACATACACATATATTTCTACCTCAATGTTATATTTCATAAATTTCCAAAAAACAGTTAGGAATGTCAAGTTAGAACTAAATTAATATAATATTAAAACACAATCAAATCATACTAAAATTATTAGAGGAAGAAGTAAAATTACATTTCTGAAAACTTAAATGAGCAAGTTTGTGTAGAACAATATCTACAAATCCAGCTAATCTTCACAAAATCGCTCCTCAAAAGATATTTCCGTTATTATCTCGTGTTATCATTTGCATTTAGTTCTCCAAATATCAAGCCAGACATTATAGCTTTTTTGTTTAAAAGCAAATAGAGAACATTTAGAAAACTTTATTCATAAGAAATTTAAGTCGTTTCAGCTTAAGTATAATAACTGACTCTTTAGGGATTCCCTGGCGGTCCAGTGGTTAAGACTCAGCGCTTCCACTGCAGGGGGCACAGGTTCGATCCCTGGTTGGGGAATTAAGATCCCACATGCCGCGCGGCGCGGCCAAGAAAAAAAAAAAGAAATAACTGACTCTTTGCATGGATTAAAACATGCCCTTTCCATATCCCCCAAATGCATCGTCTGTAATAATTTTCTTAATTTTGACAGAGATAAAACATACGGCCATCTTTAAGAATTAAGGCTCATAAATGACTTGTTTTACCAATAAACATTTTTCTATTGTAATTAGCAACATCAAATAAGGAAATGCCCAAATTGAGAGATAGTACATCTTGCAGTTCTATTATATTATATACTTTTACCACTATACTTTTGGATTTAAAACAAAACATTTAGAATAAAAGTTGCCAAACTTGGAATTGTACAAATTAATTCAAGAAACCTCATACAGGAATTTGACTGAAATGGGAGTTGTGATAGAGTCCCTCTCCTTCCTGATTCTGAAGCATCAGTTTCTAGGTAGAATTTTTGACTGGCTGAAAAGACCCCATCCATCCTTGTCTCTCCCTCTAGAATTTATCTGTAGGAGAAATTTATTTTTCTTTTTTTAGGCCATTTTGTGCAGCATGTGGGATCTTAATTCCCTGACCAGGGATCGAACCTGTGCCCCCTGCACTGGGAGCATGGAGTCTTAACCACTGGACCACCAGGGAAGTCCCATGTGGGAGAAACTTCTTGATAATTATTTGGGTATATTTTGTTTTAAGTATCGTTATTTTTCTCCCTGATATGTTGCCTGATTCAGTTTATCAAGATCATACTTATTCATGAAAAAACTATTCTGAAAAAAAGTCACGACTTTAGACATGATTTAACTCAGGATGGCATTTTACTTTCCTCGAATGGTGTCCATATTACTTCAGTATACTTGAGAACTATAGTTCATTTTGGGATACACAAAGCTGATAGTAAAAAAATGTTTTCACAGGCAAATCACACATTTAACCAGAATGGCTAATATTTACAATTTCTCAGCTTTTCACACATATAACTCACACATTCGTTCTGGTCAAAATGCACTCTTCAAGAAATAAGTTTCAAAAAGGAGTGTCTCATATTTATGAATGGAAATTTCATGTTCGCAACTATTTTCTTAAAAAAAATTTTTTTTAAGTCTTTAATTTGTTACGATGTTGCTTCTGTTTTTTTATGTTTTGGTTTTTTGGCTGCAAAGCATGTGGGATCTTAGCTCCTCAACCGGGGATCAAACCCACACCCCCTGCATTGGAAGGCGAAGTCTTAACCACTGAACCGCCAGGCAAGTCCCTATTTTCAAACATTTGCTCAGAAGGCATCTTTTAGAGCAAACACATTTTGGAAATGTCACATTATTTCAAGATCAGAATACCCTTTCCTGCCCCAAACTCCTGGAAGACATTTCTTTCCTCCATGGACAGAAAGATTAAAAATATGCATTTCAAACAGAATAATTCAAAGCTAAAATCATCAGTTTATAATTGGGCAGGTATAAGTGCTTACAACTTCAATATTTTAGTTTGTTTCCAGTTTCCACTGTCACCACTCTCACATCTATTGACTTCTATTCAATTTCCTTTTGCTAAGTTAGGATTCTTCGTTATTTTAGATCCTCTCTATTTTAAGTTGACACATGGAGAGACATTTTCCATAAAGTAGGAATTATTATTTCTTTGATTTGATAGACTTTGCCTTTAAAATTTGCAGAACATTGTGTGGATCTCAGGTTGTTGATGTACCCAGGGATATGCTAAGGGATCAGAGAATAGAGACAACATTAGCAAAAGGAAAAAAATCACAAATGGTATCCATTAGGGAAGTCCTTAACAGATCATGTCACCACCACCACAAATGGGAGAACAGGTTTTTGGCACTGAGAACTTGCTGATCCCTAGATGATGGCATAGACTCAGCAGAGGCTATGGTGAAAACTGTGGCAGGGGGCTTCCCTTGTGGCGCAGTGGTTGAGAGTCCACCTGCCGATGCAGGGGACACGGGTTCGTGCCCCGGTCCGGGAGGATCCCACATGCCGCGGAGTGGCTAGGCCCATGAGCCATGGCCGCTGCGCCTGCACGTCCGGAGCCTGTGCTCCGCAACGGGAGAGACCACAACAGTGAGAGGCCCGCGTACCGCAAAAAAACCCCCCAAAAAACAAAAAACTGTGGCAGGCATGAGATACATTTGTGGAAGAGTGAAAAACTGTTCTCCACTACCAAAACTTCCTCCTTTCTGCTCAGTAAACAGGTGATAATATATTGAGCATACTAATGCAAGGGCCCTTTATGTGTCTAGACAAAGAAGTCCACTATAATTGTTATTATTCAGTATTATTCTGGGAGTTCTACTTAATATAATAAAATGAGACAATATATAAAAATATCTGAAATATTGAATATGTAAATATATGGAAAGGTGTCATTAATATTAACTTAGCAAATGTAGAACACTACGAATTGTGTAATTCCCTTAAAAGATATAAGTACATGAAGTGTATAACATATATGCCATAGAAAACTATTTACTTTTTTAGTAGCGGGTTGGAAAAAGATACACTTATATTTTTTATATTCTATATTTCTCCAATTATTTGCACTTATAAATATGTATTAATTTTGTTAATAAAAAGGGAAAACTCTACCTAACTTAGAAGCCCTTAAGTGATAAGTAAAATAGCTCTCTATTTCTTTCCTTTAAACATACATAAATACTTCACATAATCATTGTCAAAATAAAATTTTATATTTCTTAATCAAACTATATATATGTTTCACAGCAGACGTATAAGCAGAAATCTTGAATTAAGAATTATGTAATTTTTTTCTTTGTATAAATTTTAGCCTTTTTTCTTTCCTTTTTTTCTTGTGACTATAGGCATATATATATACATAGCCCAGGAAATTTTTGTTATAAAGAGTTATGCAATCAATGTAGGAGATATACACAAAGAAAAATATAACATCTACAATTATGAAATTTCATGCAGCTATCAAAAGTAAGATAATTTTAATTATATAAGAAAATTCTCAAACTATAATAGTTAAAAATATCAGAAAACTATACCATTTACACAGTAGGATCCCAGCTACGTTTTTGTTTTTTTTTTAAATATTTTATTTATTTATTTGGTTGTGCCAGGTCTTAGTTGCAGCAGGTGAACTCTTAGTTTTGGCATGCATGTGGGATCTAGTTCCCCGACCAGGGAATGAACCTGGGCCCCCCGCATTGGGGGCTTGGAGTCTTAACCACTGCGCCACCAGGGAAGTCCCCCCAGCTATGTTTTAAAATTAAAATGTGCATAAGAGGAAAAAGACTAGGCTAAAATGTTAACATTGATGAGAGGACAGGTCACACATTTTCTTCTTTAACCTTTTTTCTTAGTTTCCAAATCAAGTAATTTTTGCAATGAGTACATATTACTTTTGTGAATAGAAAAAAGCAAATTAAAAAAATGTTAAACAACAATACAATACAGTTTCAAGTAAATGAAGCCTGTCAGAAATGAGACTGAAGTTTACGAGTGCAAAGTCGAGGTAGGAACATTGAGGCAATTCTATGCTGACATGTGGAGAATTCAGAGAAGAGCTGAAAGAGACTCAATTTAGTAAGAGTGCCTCATTTGATTTATAGGGAATGGTGTTTTGAACCTGTAAATTTATTTTTCCAGCATCCAAATGAGGTACTTTCAGATTGTGCTGAGACGCCAAAGGAAAAAAAAAAAAGATAGACAATCTTTGGTAGGAGCTCAAGTGTCTGCAGGCAGCCCTTCCTCCCTCGACAGAGCTTTAATAATGGAGTACTCCTACATTCCAGCTGGGCAGGCTCATCTGCATCTCGTCAGCACATAGAGGAAAATGCAATTGCAGGTGTCCGAGTTACTCATAGGGAGCTAAAGCTAAATAAAGAGGTGACATGGTGGAGGTGGGCGGTGATGGCATGAATCCTAAGAACTGGCTTTCAAAGCATAAGTACTTATGTTGCACAGTGTCTACAAACCAGGGATATGACTGAACAGACAGAATGAAAAGACAGGAGTCTTCACTGGGGAAAAATAAGACAAGACGGCCTCATCCTACAGAATCACCAACCTCTTGTATACTGTTTTTTTTTTTTTTTTTGGCCGTGCCACGCAGCTTGCGGGATCTTAGTTCCCCTGACCAGGGATTGAACCTGTGCTCCCAGCAGTGGAAGCTTGGAGTCCTAACCACTGGACAGCCAGGGAATTCCCTTGTATGCTATATTTAAAGCAGCATCTCAGAAAGTAAGCTTGCTATCTTGCACCTCATTTCGTTTTCCCCCCTTACTTCTGTGAACTATATTTCCATTCTTAATGCTCAAACATTTTGTTTCCTCCCTTTCAATCATCTCCCATATGTACGTTAGTTAACAAATCTTGAAGAAGCTAGCTATGCAACATTTCATAAATCTAGTCCCTCATTTCTGTTTTATTGCTATTATCCTCATTCAGAGTCTCGTTGCCTCTGATTTGAGCTCCTGAAATCATCTCTGAAATATCCCTATTCCAATCTACCTGATATACTCAGTTGGTTAAAACACTATTCTTGATTTTCTCAAAGCCTCGTGACCTCCTCTTCCTCTTAGCCAAGGTAGCATTCTTGTATATTTGCTATAGTCTGTTTGTGTAATTGTTCCATTCCCCACTACACTGTAAGCTCCTTGAGAGCAGGGATATATTGAATTTATCTTTTGGTCCTTCACAATGCTACATGTTTATTTAGAAGTCATAAAAATGCTTGGGGCCTTGGTATATAATTATTAACTTAGCTTCCCTCTCTTCGTACCCCGGTGCCAAGAAGCTCTTTCCAAAAACATGCTTTAGGTAAGAGAAATGGAACTGATGTGTCCGCTCTGAACCATAAAACCTGCCTCCTGAGAACCTGTTTCCCCCCCATATCACCAATCAGTGACGGAAATACATTAATGCAAGTCCATTCAAAACCGACCGGGGTTATCATCCCCTTTTCATAACTGCCTGTTTGCTGGTAGGTGTCTGTGCCTCCACCTTTGTTGGGGATTGATGTGTTTCTACTAGGCACAAGTAGATGCAGCTTCTGCATTTTGAGAGACACCAGTTCTCAACTGCACACAACTCTGGGATGAGTGATGTGATACTGTCACCACCACACAGTTTCCTCTGCTTACTTTCCTGGGAGCTCTTTGTTCTGTCACTGGGAATCTCTTCTCCTCAAGCCCTCTTCTACCTTACCATTGCCGGTGCTCCAATATTCTGTTATACCTCCCTGCCTTTGCTCCAACCAGGGTAAGTTTTCCCAAAGAGGGAATCTTACTGCTCTCACCATGCTCCTGGAAGTGCAGCTCTTTCAACTATATTGTATCAGAAGGAAGATACTGTGTTATAGGATTTCTCTTCTGTCCTACCAATAACTCAGTGCAACCTATCTCTTGACCTTTTCTCCAGGTCAGTGGGTTGGGGGACTTAACAGAATGCTTTAAACAGACTCATGGTCCTTTGACTTTCAAGTATATTACCTAGACAGACTGTTAAATATACTAAACGTTATGATAGTGAAGGGGGAGGGTCGCTCCTCTAAGTCTTTGTTATTTAGCCACTAATATGGCCCTAGACTTCCAGGATATATAAGCAAGTGAGCATAAGGTATTTGGTTATGATCATGGCCTCCCCCACTTTTTTGCCTAAAGGACAGACACAATAAGACCCACACGTTTGCCTAGGAGTTTTCAGGTTATACTAATAAGAGGGAATTGAATAGGAAAAATGGAGCTCTGATCTAGATTAAACAAAAATGAACTTAAGGCTTATTTGAAGATGGCAGAAAGCTGTAAGGCTAACAGAGACACCTGAAAACAGAAGACATGCTTCCAAAATAAGACAAGAAATCTCAATACCAACAGACAAAAGTAAAAAAGAAAAAAAAAAAAACAGTTTAACATCATCAACAAAGAGCAAAGCTATAGAAGCCAAACTGTAGAGAGAATTTCTGCAATGCGTTAGACTCTTAGTGGATGGATTTTCCAGAACCCCTTAAAGGAGCAGCAACATAGATTTAGCTAGAGTTATGTCCTAATTTCCTGATTCCTGTCCCCTGGTCACAGTTGACTGGACAGGACAAAGCATTCCATCCAAACTAATCAATCACAATCTTTTCTCTACACCAGTGGTTCTCAACTGGAGATACTTTTGCCCCCAGGGGACATTTGGCCATGTCTGGAGACATTTTTGAGTATCACGAGTGGCATCTAGTATGTAGAGCTCAGTGATGCTGCTAAACATCTTACAAAGCACAGGACAGTGACCCCAACAAGAATTAACTCGTCCAAAATGTTGATAGTGCTGAGGTTGCTGAACCTCACAGTTGATTGACCCCTGCTGTGAACCTTACGCGGGCTGTTCCTTACTTGGATATCTACAATTAAGAAGTGGATGAAAAATATTCTCCTGGCATACGATGAAGAAAAAAGATGCAACATTAATTTAGGGTAACACCTTTGCCTCACCAAAGGCATTACATTAAAACAAAACAAAACAAAACCAAGGACAAAAAAAACCAAAAAACAGAAAAATGCAGGTGTGTGCGGAAGTATTCTCATAGGGACTTGGGGGGAAATTTTGTTCTTTTTCTTTTCAGAAATACTAGCACCCGTTACCAGGACACCTATTTGTGCCTTTGTTATAATGCAACAGGGTTCTTGGATGTGTCAACAGAAAGGCACCACAATCAAACAATACCAGTGCCACCAGCAGAGTGAAATAAAAGCAGGCAAAACCATGTAAGATTATTTGCCAGAAGTGATTTTTAGGGCAAGATACAAAAAGGCATCTTTATTCCTGTCCTGCCCCTAGGTTCTTCAGATCCTTTTTTTTTTTTTTTTTCTTTTTAGATTCCATATATATGTGTATATGGGGATATATGTAAATGTATAGCTGATTCACTTTGTTATACAGCAGAAACTAACACACCATTGTAAAGTGGTTATACTCCAATAAAGATGTTAAAAAAAAAGATACAAAAGGGCAAGTGTACGTCTACGTGTGTGCATTTTTCAAAGGCATTTAACAGTTATTTTTAAATACTATTTGCTGATTGTGATTTAGGTGTGATTACACAGTAAGTGAAAAAAGATTCTGTGTGAATCCAGTGAAGATAAATGTCATCATCACAGCAGGAAGTTAAAATGGGACTTGATGATGTAGAAAAGGGCATTCAAGTCAGTGGGTGCTGACCAGGCCTGTCAGCAGTCTGCCTGAAAATAACAAGGAGGATTTTTTAAAAAATAAATTTATTTAATTTATCTATTCGGCTGCGTTGGGTCTTCGTTGCTGTGCGCAGGCTTTCTCTAGTTTCGATGGGCGAGGGCTACTCTTCGTTGCGGTGCGCGGGCTTCTCATTGCGGTGGCTTCTCTTGTTGCGGAGCACGGGCTCTAGGAGCACGGGCTTCAGTAGTTGTGGCTTGTGGGCTCTAGAGCGCAGGCTCAGTAGTTGTGGCACACGGGCTTAGTTGCTCCGTGGCATGTGGAATCTTCCCAGACCAGGGCTCAAACCCGTGTCCCCTGCATTGGCAGGCAGATTCTTAACCACTGCGCCACCAGGGAAGCCCAACAAGGAAGATTTTAAGACAGAGCTGTGAGCCCACTTGAGAGCTATGCCTCCCACAGCCATAGTTGCTGTGCCAAGGCCACCTGTACAGCCTGTCATGGCAGCCAAGTCACTGTCCATTGTGCTGGGTTGTCCAGCTCAGCCAGGACCCAGCGGAGGGAGCTCAGAGGGCTTCTGAAATAGGAAAATAGGGAAATGTTTAGGGGAAGCTCAGAGGTAACTGGAACCCCAAAGAATGATGTCTGGGGGTAGATAAATTTCTGGAAAGCGATATGCACTGGAAAAGTCTTGTGGATCATATTGGGGCTACTGAATATTTCCATGGATTTCGTTTTTGGTTAACATCCCAGAAAATGGCCAAAGGGGTACCCAGAGATTCTAAATAAAACCTGAAGTAAATGTATCCTGAATATTACATTCAGCTCTGGCAGCTTGGAGAGGGGTCAAACAAATCATTGTTCTGTGGTGGAGATGGCAGCTGAACTTACCCAGAACATCAAACATGTTAGAGTAATTCAAAGCTTGTGGCAGATGTGTTGGCAACGTTAATAGGGACAGTTAGAAAAAATGGGGTGAACAGAGGATAAATAAAACTTTCTTCTGGTCAGGTAATGAACCCAAACACATCCGGTGGACTTCAGTTGTCCAAGGTTGGGGGTGAGAGGTGGCTAACATGTGACCTAGGGTGGAAAGCTGTTGAACATATAGGACAAAACCTTAATCAGCCACTTTCTGGATTCTTTAACCTTCCCAGAAGCTGCCAGAAGCCAGGGCCTTTCTGGTGAATAGTGGGGTCCTGCTCACAGTTTTTAACATGGTTCTCAGTCAGTATATGTGAGTCCTGGGCCAGCTCTCAACAAGACAGCCCCGAGCAGATGAGGAGAATAAAATAAGACACTGACTCCTTTCAGTGGTTATAATGATGTCCGTAAGTTTTGGCTCTGTATAAGCTTTACTTCTCAGCAGAAAAAGAGCTGTCTGTATCACCCCCTTCATTGCTGCTCCTTTTCATCCAAAGATTGTGCTATTTGGCTCACAGATGAGGGGTTATCTAACATGCCATGTCTTCCTGGGGGGCAAGAGTCTTGTCAGGTACCACTTCCTGGATGGTTTCACCCTGATCAAGAAACTAAGGTGCTCTTTGTGTTCAATGGTTGTTCTCCCCCACCCTGCTATGGCAGTGAGGGACCACAACCCTTTGAAACATCACCTTTGGGCAACATCACAACGGAACTTTTGTCAGATCTCACCATGTGGACAGCCTCAGGTTTCCAGTATGTGGTTCATTTGGGTGGTCCAGTTACAGAAGAGAAGGACAAGAAATCACCAAGAAGGGACATCTCCAGCTTTGGGTCTTTTTTTGGGTATGCTCTTATGTTGGAGGGTGGTTATAAATATGCAGCTAACCTACACTTTGTTTCACAGTCTGGGGAGAGGGTACAATACCATCATATCTTCACAAGTCTGTATCCTTTTGTGAACAAGACCAAGCACTACTGTGTTGGGTACTGAAAATTGATCAGCAGTGGTGGTGATTTTAAGCAATGTTATTCAGGACTGAGAAAAGTATATGTGTACCCCCACTCTGGGGCTGTCTCCTCTTGTCCTGCTTTCCAGGGTCCATAGAAAGCTGATGTCCACGTGCTACTGCTTGTTTACAATATCGTAGAGAAAAAGGAACAGTTCTTTACAGGTGCCCAGTGGAACTGAGGTGACCAACCCATCTTGGTCTGCTCAGTACTGTCCCTGTTTTAATACCAAAAGTCTTCTGTCCCAAGAAAACCTTCAGTCTCAGGCAAACTGGGATGGTTGGTCACCCTAAGTAGAACTGAATATGGCTCTGGTCAAAGTGTATGGGACTAACAAGATTTATGAGGTCTGGCATTTTAAGGAAACTTCCACATGACTCTTGGTGAATATGTTCATCCACCTCCGTGTTATAAAAATAAGGTTTCCAATTTCTAAGCCATGAAAGCCAATATAGTGGAGGAATGATTGTTAAACATAGGATATTGAGTTAAACCACTGTAAAATTCACTAAACAAATATTGAGCATTTACTATGTTCCAATCGCCTTTCTAAGTATTAGAAATAGAGAAACGAGCAAAATAAAGTCCTTAATTTCAGAGGACAAATTCTCAGGAATATAATCAGCAAGGTTGGCATGCTTTTTCTGAATGAATTGTGGGATAAATGTGCACGATGGTCAAACCTTGCCAATACTAATTTGGTGAGTCTACTTGGGAAACGCAGTAGCAAGATGTTTTCATGATATATCCAATTTTCTAATCTTTTTTTTTTTTTTGGTACGCGGGCCTCTCAATGTTGTGGCCTCTCCCGTTGCGGGGCACAGGCTCCGGACGCGCAGGCTCAGCGGCCATGGCTCACGGGCCCAGCCGCTCCGCGGCATGTGGGATCCTCCCGGACCGGGGCACGAACCTGCATCCCCTGCATCGGCAGGCGGACTCTCAACCACTGCGCCACCAGGAAAGCCCCAATTTTCTAATCTTGATTGCACATCCTATGAGAAAAAAGTTGGACATGCAACCTCAATATATGTGTATTTACAAATTATATGCGTGTACTACTATTATATTACACACATACACAAACATGAAAATTAAGAAAGGCTGTCCTGAGTAACCGTTCCTGAGATGTGTTCATCCAACTTTAGAGATGGCTAATACATCCCAGGTCAGTTCATAGATGATAACATGATAATCGCTTGCTAGAAGAATGCAAAGGATATCTGTGCAGCAGCTCAGACCACCTGCATCTTCACACACCGATTTTACCACAGGATGTGCCCTCCTGCGTCATGACTTGCTTGACCATGTGGTGTCCTCCCTGAGGAAAATATGAGGCCCCCGCCCCCAGTCTGCCTGCCAGCTAGACACAAGCATGAAGCTTCACATGGCTTTAAACAAGCTTATGAAACCGCATGTGGCAGTGCTTCTACACTATCTCACTCTTGTCTGTGAGAGTTAGATTTTGAGGGTTTTAAATGTGTATTTTTCTCCTGAAGTGTACTTTTGGGGTGTACACAGCCTTTAAGAGGAGCCAGGACAATGTCAGCCAAGAAGTCTCGGGCCAACTCAAACTGTAGGGCTGCCACCATAAAGCTTCTAGGAAGTTCCTGTGCTAGGTTGTTTGGAAGGTCATCAAACTGGGCTGCCTCAAAAGTTTCTTTGATGCTGTTGTCTGAAAGTCTCTAAGGCCCTCTGGGGCTGAGGTGAAGACTCAGGGCACACGTGATCAGCCATTAAAGGGTGGTTTAGTTCCAAGCAGGCATTAAAAGATAATTTTCGAAAGCAGGTAAAATCATGACTCTCATACAGATATAAGAATAAACACAAGTTGAAGATTTTATTTAACTCATTCATAGAAAACAAGTGAAGTGATACAACCAGGTCAAAGGATATATGATCAATAACAGACACAGTTATAGGTCAGGAATATGGAAAAGAATGTACAAATAGAGCCAAAATTGGTTTTTTGACTATTTCTCCCCATATAGAATTTGTTTGCATGTCTATAGACAAGAATTATTTGGCATTCCTGTCAGTTATCTACAGTTTACAGAATCAGAATCAGACAACCCAGGTTTGCTTTAAAATAAACACTTATTTTTCCATTTAAGCACAAATTTTCCCCTACAGTTTCCCTACTTTTGATCAAAAAACAATCTCAAAGATTCCTGATCACGAAATGAATGTGGCCTCATTAGATTTGGCCTGATTATTTACATAGGTGCAGCAAGAATGTTAGTTTACCATAAAGGCCTTCTTTAAGTTTACTCTGCTGGAGGTTTCCATAAGGAATCTCAGGTTGGACTTCTAAAATCCTCTATTACTTGCTGTCCTGAGGCTAGGTAGCCACGCCCAAGAAACTTGATCCACCAGATTTCATCTGCAGTACTTACACGCTTTGGGTGACTTCCTCTCTTCTCAAAGTCCTTAAAACATCTCTAGCCTCCTGGCCGGTCATGGAAGTGAGCTTCCTTACCAGCTGGACCCCGTAAGCCAGGTACCAGGAGGGCTTTGTCAGCACTGTTTCAATAAAGTCAACCTTAGTTCCCTAAAAGTGACTGGTCAGGCACCAGCCACAGCTTCCCCAGGTGGGCAGGGAGCCTCTTCCCTTGTTCCTGTGATCCGGTCCACCTGGAGGGGCCTGGTGATGAGGTCACTGCTGGTATGGGCAGCCTGTCCTCCGCAAAGCAGCTGCCTGGCGGCTGCAGATACTAAACACCATGAACTTGAAGCAGCTGGGAATCAGAGGGTGTTATTCTCTCCCTCCTCTTCCAGAGAGCCCCTCTACCTGCCCCTGGTTGTCTGAAACCTTTTCCAAAAAGGACAAAAGGAGCTCAGATCAGTTGTCCACAGTGTTCCTTGTTGGAAATTATTTGATAAAGTCCCTCCCAGAGACAATCTTCAGAAAATCCAAAAACCATTCAGCAGGAAAAAAGCATGAACAGGGAGGACCTATAAATCACCGTTTCAGTCTTTAAGACGTAAGAATTTTGAATTTGAGCCCCCTTCTACCACCTTTCTGATTCCTGAGTATGGGCCATCATACGATTGACGATTGCTTTTGTGTCCTGTTGAAATCTTTGCCTACTCCAGGAAAAGCTTCCTGCCAAATCTGTGGAAGAAGCTTTTAACCTCAGTGACAAGAACACGAGACCTTTGAGCTGAGTCTTAAAATTGAGAAATTAAATCAGTACATTAAAAAAAAATTAAGAAGAAAATATTGCAAATGCAATGGTAATTTGGACCAGTGAAACACTGCCCAGCTGGGAAGAAATTCACGGTAGGAAAAAGGTTGGAGAATTGAGGTGCAGAGATTGCCCCCAAGTGTTCATAAAGCTTGGAGTCTCGCTGTAGTAAGTGAACTAAATAAATATCACTCCTGGACTTCATGCAGTATTCCTCCCCAGAGGAAAGAAATGATGGGAAAGCTTCAGTAAAACAACTTCTATCTAAACATATCATTCTCTATAATGCTGGTCCAGAATGGTGATTCTCCAAAGGCTGGTCTGGAAGTAAGCTGGACATATCCTATGCCTTTCCATCTCTCTACATCTTTCAGAAGGATGGTCCATATCAGGATGTTTTATACAGTATCTCAGGAGCATATTCATGTTACAGACCTGATGTTGGTTATGTCCAAGGGATGTCTTTCACTGTGGCATTGTTCATTCTCAGTTTGGAAGAGGCAGTTGCCTTCATTTCATTTGGAAATCTCATGAATAAGCCATCCCGGTTGGCCTTTTTCTGTGTGGATTGCAGCAAGATGCTGAAATATTTTGGAACATCTGAAGTATTCTTTGAGGGCAGTTTCTTTACACATTTTCTTCATATCAGGTAGTCTTACGTTTTCACACTAGCATATACTTGATAGACTGGATAGTCACATAGCAACACAAGTCTCTATTCTACTTGATCCAGCCAGTCCAGGCTGGGATGTATTTTGCAGAGATGGGGAGGAATTTTTATTTAGAACTGGGACAGGAATCCTCAAGTTATATGAAGACATTTTCCTTCAGGTATACTTTATTCACATAGCTCAGTTTCTAAATAAATTGGCAGAGGATCTCACACCAGAAAAGCTGTTCGGCTGTGTTGCAGCCATTCACATACAGAAAAGCACGAGTTAAGGGACTTAGGTCTTTGTGTCAGTAATGAAGGATACAAGAAGGAGACAAGAATAACAGTACTGCTTTGAACAGCTAATCTTCATAATTAACAGACTAATTGAAACAGACTAATTTTTTTATAACAGTATTTTGTTTCCTATGTAATCACATGGAAGAAAGTTGGAGCAATCCAAAAGAATCAAGACGTGGAAAACAGCTGATTTTGAATTTTGTGCCCGAAGTAACAGAAATGAGCAACCTATTGACAATATTATTTTAAAAAAGCATTGCCATTTTACAAAGAAAAAGTGTAAGTGGCTAGTTCATACTCCATAATCTGGGGGTGAATGTTTGAATGCAAAAACATTTAAAAATAGTTTTAGGGAAAAAAAGACAGTGACTGGTCGTACCCAATTAAATAAGAATCATTTTCAAGTACGACATTCCAGACAAAGCCTTGGTTACATAACCATTTTTCCAATTATATTTAGTAAAAAGGAGGGTAGATTCTCATTGAACCTGTGCAAATAACTACGTTACCATTTAAAAGTAAGAATATTTAATAAAAATTTCTGAATTTGGAAGGGGAATCAAGTAGGGAGAATAAAACATCAGCTAAAGATGTTTCATTTCAGTTTACAAAATCAGAATCTACTAAATTGTTATGGCTTATAAATAAGTTAACAAGAAAGAAAAAAGGCTTCCTTATGTATCCAGAAAATAGAACATTAAAACAATATCAACACTATTCCAAACAAGTAGCTACAATCCTCTCTCACTAGTTCATCCATTCTATGTAATCAATTCTTGTTCTGCTGGATCTTGGGTAGCAGCATCATGAACCCATCTGCTTCTTACTAAAAAGAGTTCTGGAAATCCTGATCTAGCCCAACAGTACGGTTTTTGTTTTTTTTTTTTTTTCCCTTCAGTACGGTCTTAAAGTTGTTTAAGTGATGACATAAGAAGGCTGTACCCAAGATCTATTCATGGAAGTGTCAGTAGTTTGAAGTACCTGGTACAGTCCTTTTCCTTGGGCTCTGGGGACCATGTATCTTTGTCAAGGACGTGATCTGGCCTCTGCAGCTGATTGCAGAGCCTTCAGGGAAGCTTCCAAGAAATACAAAAAACTATCTGTAGATGCCAGAGACTTAAAATAACTATGGTAATTACTGGAGAGAGTTCATAACAAGCATGATGCAACTGACAAGGAAATTTAGTTGTTTCTGTCATGCAAAACAACGCTAATCCAAATAAATAAATAAACACATAAAGCTATGACAAAATGTCTGTGCACATAATGATTAAAGCTATTTTCAAAGAAGATACTGAATTTTACATCTGGTTTATAAAAATGGATGAACATACTTGTTACAGAGGAAAAATTCTTGAGATATGCAAAATTCCTGAGTCAATATATATATGTAATACACTAAAAATATACCAAGAATGTATCAAGAATATCAAGTAACGAGATTTGGAGTAGGTCCTAAACATCTGTATTTTAATTAAAACTCTACAGATAAGTCTGATCTTTATCCCCAAATGAAAACCACTGGCCTAGAAGACGCTAGATTCAAATTAAAGAAGAAAGATTCCAACCAAACAAACGTTTTAAATAATAACTAAAAGTATGACTAACAACACTATTTTGTTGTTGCCTAACATCAGGCAAAGCATCATCGGGATACAGATAAACAGAAACACCGATAAATCTCCAGGGCCTTCCCATGAATCATTCAAGTTCTAAAATAGTTCCAGCAATAATATTTTACCTATACAAATTTAACCTAGGGAAGGCTAAGCATCTTTTCTTTTTTTTAATTTTTTTATTTTTTTAACGTCTTTATTGGAGTATAACTGTTTTACAATAGTGTGTTAGTTTCTCCTTTACAACAAAGTGAATCAGTTATACATATACATATGTTCCCATATCTCTTCCCTCTTGCGTCTCCCTCCCTCCCTAAGCATCTTTTCTGATTTGACAAATCTTTCCATGAAACTCATCAATAACAACATAAATAAAACCTAATTATTTAGAAATAACACCCCTCTTTCATAAGGTGAAAGACCAGATCTTTTGGGGTTTGAGAGACCCACTGGGAAATCTCAAGGATAGGTTTAGGGAGGCAAAAATCAAGAGTTGTCAGATTTGGACTCTTAAGATAGGATCATGGGTGCCTCAGAAACAACAGTTGTTGTTGTTTTTCAAATGTTGTCATTTGAAAGTGACAATAAAACATCTAAAAATAAGCACAGAATGTAACATGATTGTAAAGAATCTTAGTTCTTTTCTAAGTGGGGAACCTTTGTTTGCTTTTTAAAAATAATCAAGAACATAATACAATCAACATATTATAAGACACAGAATCTTTTGCTATATAGGCAAAGTACACACACAAAAAGAACTTTCCGTATTGGAGGTGAAGACAAAAAGCAGTAAACCAGGCGAACATGGCCATCAAAATCAAGCAAACTTTGGTGAAATTTTAACACATTTCATAGCTTTTCAGACTCAGGTATTATAAACCAAGGCAAATAAAATTTATTTCCAGAAAGAAAGTAGAATGGTGGTTGCCAGGGGTTGGAGGGAGGGTAGGATGAGGAGTTAATTGTTTAACAGGTGCGAAGTTTCAGTTTGGGAAGTTGAAAAATTTCTGGGGATGGATGGTGGTGACGGTGGCACAACAATGTAGACATACTAAAGTACACTTAAAAACAGTTAAAATGGTAGATTATTTCCAAATTTTGCCCTTCATCATGTTCTTTTATATTCTGGAACAAACTGACACTTTATTTTAGGACCCATCTCATGGCGTCTACAATGTCAGAATGAATTTCATAACATGAAGATGTTATTGATATGAAATGCCGACATTGTTGCTATCTTCAAATAACTCAATAAATAAGAATTTATAATTCATTCCTCAATTCAGTTTCCAATATGTTGTGTTGATAATTAAATGTACCATCCCTAGCCCCCTTCTCCCTTTAAGGTCCTCGATATGTTTGAAGAGTGCAAAGGGGGCTTTGGAGACAAAACAAAACATACAGACAAAACCTTGAGAAGCATTGCTTTAGGACAAAACTACTCTTTTTCTCTCGAAAAACAGGAGCACACACAGTTGTATTTCTCTGTTGCCGCTCAATACAGTCTCAACTACCAACATAAATTCTAAGTTTCAACCAAAGTAACTTCCGTTTCAGAGAAAATTAGGGTGGGGGAGGGAGGAGGTGGATAGTTGTGAACTATGTCACATACCCGCTTGTTATTTTATTTTATCTTATTTTGGCCGTGCCTCATGCGGAAACTATGTCACATACCAGCCTTTCATGTTATTTTTTATTTTTTGTCAGCGCAGAATGTAGGATCTTAGTTCCCTGATCAGGGATTGAACCCGTGCCCCCTGCAGTGGACGCGTGGAGTCTTAACCACTGGACCACCAGAGAAGTCCCAGATACCAGCTTTTTAGCTTTTTAACAGACCAGCAGGGTTCATAGCTACACATAACAAAACTTTCCATAGACACTTATATCCCTTACAGTACAATTTATCAAAGTGGCAAAAATGAACATATTCATTAACAGACCCAAAGACACAGTCTCTTACAGCATATAAGACACAGAAGTATATAAACTTAAAATTATGCTTAGTAATCAATGTCCAGTAGTCTGTCTTACTTAGGAATGATCTTGGTATCCAATGATTATCCATTAATTAACTTTAATATCAGTCCAAGGTTTTGAGTTACCAAAAACTCTTGAAAATTATCTTCAAGCTGACATACTGCAAAACAAAATCACTGTTGAAATAAAAGTTTTTCTGAATAATGATTCGATTAGTGAAAAACAAATTTTCATTTTTCATAATCTTTAACATTATGAATAATGTTAACTTATTTGATCAATAAACTTGTATAAATTTAGAAAAAACATACTAAGTAGAATACTGTTGGGAATTACATTTAACATTAATAAATTAGAGAAAATATAGCTGTTTTTCTTAAACCCCAAATACTAAACTACTCATCTTCCAAAGATATACTTAAATTCATAAGCTGGAATTTTTAACATGTTATTGAATGGTTTCTGTAAGAACATTTTATTAGTGTAACACATTTAAAGATTTAGGAGTTCATTTTCATTACTTTCTGGGAATTTTAGGAATATTTGCTTTATTTAAGCACTTATTTATCTCTATCAGTCAATCAGAAAAGAACTCAATTAACATGAGACTTTATAATCAAATTTATTAAAACCCTCTGGAAATAAGAAAATATTACACATTTACACAATGAGGGATAAAAGTCTTTCGGAACTACAGACACACAGACATACAGAGACAGATAAAAAGGGCTTATAGCTTGGATTCTAAAATTTCAGTCACAGGTCAAGAGTAAATGCAGAAACCCCAAATCTCACCAGTCCTGGTATGAAAGAGTTGTTTTCCCTTCCAATGGGCAAAG
>NC_041229.1:61586805-61588575 GCF_002837175.3 Physeter macrocephalus | reverse complement strand
GTGCCGCGGTCCGGGAGGATCCCACATGCCGCGGAGCGGCTGGGCCCGTGAGCCATGGCCGCTGAGCCTTCGCGTCTGGAGCCTGTGCTCCGCAACGGGAGAGGCCACAGCGGTGAGAGGCCCGCGTACCGCAAAAAAAAAAAAAAAAAAAAAAAAAAAAAGGTAGAGATACCTCCTTCTCCGAGGGCTCCAAATGAAACTTCACAGGTGCATATGGAGCTAGAAAGCAGGACGTGATGTTAAAATGGGCTCTCCTCTGTTTCCGATGCAGCTGAGGCCCCAAAGCAAAGGAAAAAGCAGTGGGTGGCAAGTCCCCTTGCTTCAAAGTGGGCTTTGAGACCACCTTCGTAGGACAGGCAAAGAAGGAGCTAGTTGGAGATAGTTTTGTGACCCTTAGATGAACACCCACCCCTCAACCCCTCAAGGTTGGAGGTCAAAGAAATTGAAAAGAGACTTTGGAAGAAACAGCTGGAGCCCTGTAGCATTTTCCCTCCTACCTCTTCCGGGTTAGGCGAGGCCGAGCACCTCCTCATCTCAAATATCGTGAGAAGGGGCTTTGAAAGATCAGTTCCCTTAGAACTGAGAGGACCAAAGCAACTGGTGTCTGACCCATGCCGGAGAGGATTAAACGCCAATGGCTGTGGTTGGAGTCAGGCACTAGGATGAGGAGGAAGGCATAAACCATTAAACGCAGAACAGAAGGGTATGTTTCTTGTGGGCCAAATGGGGGAAGGGAGAGAAGGGTTGTTTCCAAGGAGCCCCCGCCTAAGTGGGTTTGCTGCTAGCGGCTGCTAGGCAACAGTGGGTTGGAATCAAACGCAGGAGCCAGTGGAGCACGTGGCCAGCACAGGAGGTGTTGTAGTCCAGTGTTTTCAGTGGAGCCATTTCCAAGGGCCCCATGAAAGCACCCCATAAGGGGAGTCCATAGTGAATGTCCATTAAAATCCTGGACCACCACCACTAAGTGTTACAGTTCCCCTAAAGTAAGGTCTTTCCTCCTCTCACTCCTCCCTCCTCCTACCTCCACCCCCTGTTGGACCCAAAAGCCCTAGAGGGAGTGGATTTGGAGGAGTGGAAGCATTAAGTGGGAAAACATAGAAGACAGTTATGCCTGCCCTGCCCCCTTGGGCCCCTACTTCCCTCTCCTCACTTCAGGCTTCCAGCCTGAATCAGCCTGGGCTAGGGAAGCAGAAAAAGGAGAAATAAACAAACTTTTTGCCTTAAACAAAAAGTTCAGAGTTTTAACTATTACATGGGACTGGACATTTCAACAACTGAGGAGATACCTCATTGTAGTTTTGATTTGCATTTCTCTAATAATTAGTGATGTTGAGCAGCTTTTCAAGTGCTTCTTGGCCTTCTGTATGTCTTCTTTGGAGAAATGTCTAGTTAGGTCTTCTGCCCATTTTTTGACTGGGTTGTTTGTTTTTCTAATATTGAGCTGTATGAGTTGTTTATATATTTTGGAGATTAATCCTTTGTCCGTGCTTCATTTGCAAATATTTTCTCCCATGCTGAGGGTTGTCTTTTAGTCTTGTTTGTAGTTTCCTTTGCTTTGCAAAAGGTTTTAAGTTTCATTAGGCCCCATTTGTATTATTTTATAAACTCATTGAATGAGTTTGGGAGTATTCTTTCCTCTGCAATTTTTTGGAAGAGTTTGAGAAGGATGGGTTTAGCTCTTCTCTAAATGTTTGATAGAATTCACCTATGAAGCCATCTGGTCCTGGACTTTTGTTTGTTGGAAGATTTTTTTTTTTTTTTTTTTTTTGC
>NC_041229.1:61585000-61586299 GCF_002837175.3 Physeter macrocephalus | reverse complement strand
CTCACTGTTGTGGCCTCTCCCGTTGCGGAGCACAGGCTCCGGATGCACAGGCTCACCGGCCATGGCTCATGGCCCTAGCCACTCCGTGGTATGTGGGATCTTCCTGGACCAGGGCACGAACCCGTGTCCCCTGCATCGGCAGGTGGACTCTCAACCACTGAGCCACCAGGGAAGCCCTGTTGGAAGATTTTTAATCACAGTTTCAATTTCATTGCTTGTGGTTGGTCTGTTCATATTTTCTATTTCTTACTGGTTCAGTCTTGGAAGGTTACACCTTTCTAAGAAATTGTCCATTTCTTCCAGGTTGTCCATTTTATTGCCATAGAGCTGCTTGTAGTAGTCTCTTAGGATGCTTTGTATTTCTGCAGTGTCTGCTGTGACTTCTCCTTTTTCATTTCTAATTTTATTGATTTTAGTCCTCTCCCTCTTTTTTTTGATGAGTCTGGCTAAAGGTTTATCAATTGATTGCAATTTGCCTCTAGGTATTTTTTGATTGCCTCTTTGATTTCTTCAGTGATCTCTTTGTTATTGTTTAGCTTCCATGTGTTTGTGTTTTTTACTGCTTTATCAATTCCCTGTAATTGATTTCTAATCTCATAGCATTGTGGTTGGAAAAGATGCTTGATAGGATTTCAGTTTTCTTAAATTTCCTGAGGTTTGATTTGTGACCCAAGATGTTATCTATCCTGGAGAATGTTCCATGCACACTTGAGTTGTTTTCCCTCCCAATGGGCAAAGGACTCAATTGATTTGGGCTCAAAATTGACAAACTAACAAAAATGACTAACAATCCAAATTCTCCATCATCTCTCACCCAACAGAGAATAGATCTCTATAATCCATTAGTCCATTTACAGAGATCACTAAATGGTCAGATCATAAAACAAAATTCTCAGTCATTGCTTCCACTAATCAGTATTGGCTATACACGAATCAAAAACCAAAACCAAAACCAAAAATAAAAAATCAGTAGAGAGGAAAATTAAATTAGAAAAACAGCAAAGATGCCTTGTCACTTTGGATTTACCTCTGGGAGCCAAGAAGAGATGGGCCTGGGCTTAAGCACATCTCTGGTGATGAAGTTTACCTGGCTCATCAGATGAATGCATCTTGGTGGCAGACCTCCAAAACTGTGTTTTAAAAATTATTTATTATTTTTGGCTGCTTTGGGTCTTCATTGCTCTGCCCGGGCTTTCTCTAGTTGCTGCCAGCAGGGGCTACTCTTCGTTGCGGTGCGCGGGCTTCTCATTGCGGTGGCTTCTCTTGTTGTGGAGCACGGGCTCTAGGTGCGCTGGCTTC
>NC_041229.1:61581160-61581609 GCF_002837175.3 Physeter macrocephalus | reverse complement strand
GTTGTGGTCAGAAAAGATGCTTGATATGATTTCAATTTTCTTAAATTTACTGAGGCTTGATTTGTGACCCAAGATGTGATCTATCCTGGAGAATGTTCCATGCACACTTGAGAAGAAAGTGTAATCTGCTGTTTTTGGATGGAATGTCCTATAAATATCAATTAAATCTATCTGGTCTATTGTGTCATTTAAAGCTTGTGTTTCTTTATTAATTTTCTGTCTGGATGATCTGTCTGTTTGTGTAAGTGAGGTGTTAAAAGTCCCCCTCTATTATTGTGTTACTGTCGATTTCCTCTTTTACAGCTGTTAGCGGTTGCCTTATGTATTGAGGTGCTCCTATGTTGGGTGCATATATATTTATAATTGTTATATCTTCTTCTTGGATTGATCCCTTGATCATTATGTAGTGCCTTTCCTTGTGTCTTGTAACATTCTTTATTTTAAAGTCT
>NC_041229.1:61579661-61580978 GCF_002837175.3 Physeter macrocephalus | reverse complement strand
GGCTTGCGGGCTCTAGAGCGCAGGCTCAGTAGTTGTGGCGAACAGGCTTAGCTGCTCCGCGGCATGTGGGATCGTCCCCGACCAGGGCTCGAACCTGTGCTGCCTGCATTGGCAGGTGGATTCTTAACCACCGCGCCACCAGGGAAACCCCCTCCGAAACTGTTAAAAGGTCATTTTCAAAAGTTAAGAAGTATGATTCTAATACACGTATAAACATGTATTAAAAGATTTTATTTAACTCATTAATGAGAATCCAAAGAACAGACACATTTACAGATTAGAAATATTAAAATGCATGTGCAAATGGAACACAAACTGAGTGTTTTGGGGGGTGGGGTTTGGGGTGAGGGAGGTGTTTTGCATTGCTATTTTCTGCAACTTGAGTAGTAATATAGCTCCAAGAAGATCAGAATCAGATAATGGGAAGGGTGTACATAGACAATACATTGTTCTATTGAAGCTCAATTTTTTTCCTACATAGGTTATCATTAAGATTCAGATGCAGATGTCACTCCCTACAAAGCCAGAAAGATAGGGTCCTACTGGACCTGCCTGTAATCTAGTCACTCCCAGGGTCTACTTTATTGCTCTGGGATTATATTTACAACCCTTCCCCAAGCCCAGACATCCCAAGGCTTTCATCCAAATCAGGCCAGACACTCCCACATAGCACTCATACTATCACCACCCAGGCCACACACACAGTGGAAAAAAAAAAAAAAAATCCACCTTCCTCTCATGTTTCTGAAACCCTGATGTGAAAAGCTAAAGGTTAAAAAAAATTTTTTTGTTTAACTTTAATTTGTTTAAAACCTCCCTAACTTCAGTTTCCAATGTAAAAAGAAAACATCCAGAAATCTAAAAGCAATTGCCTTAAACTGCTTTCAACAAGAAAAACAGCAGGGTTCCCCTACTTCTCTGTAAAAATTCTTTTTGACTCAGTCACGGGAATTGCCCAATCTCATTTCTAAATGGTTAAAAAAAAAGAGAAAAAAATACACAAAAATATACTGTAATAAACTGTTAATAAGGACAGAAAGGAAAAAAAAGAAGGCAGTCTGTCACTCATACGTCTAAAATAGTGCTCAATAAAAGGTAGAGGGGCTTCCCCGGTGGCGCAGCGATTGAGAGTCCGCCTGCCGATGCAGGGGACGCGGGTTCGTGCCGCGGTCCGGGAGGATCCCACATGCCGCGGAGCGGCTGGGCCCGTGAGCCATGGCCGCTGAGCCTTCGCGTCTGGAGCCTGTGCTCCGCAACGGGAGAGGCCACAACAGTGAGAGGCCCGCGTACCACAAAAAAAAAAAAAAAAAAAAAAAA
>NC_041229.1:61573234-61576108 GCF_002837175.3 Physeter macrocephalus | reverse complement strand
TATGTTCCTATTACCATTTTCTTAATTGTTATGGGTTTGTTTTTGTAGGTCCTTTTCTTCTCTTGTGTTTCCCACTTAGAGAAGTTCCTTTAGCATTTGTTGTAGAGCTGGTATGGTGGTGCTGAATTCTCTTAGCTTTTGCTTGTCTGTAATGCCTTTGATTTCTCTGTTGAATCTGAATGAGATCCTTGCCAGGTAGAGTAATCTTGTTTGTAGTTTCTTCCCTTTCATCCCTTTAAATATATCATGCCACTCCCTTCTGGCTTGTAGAGTTTCTGCTGAGAAATTAGCTTTTAACCTTATGGAAGTTCCCTTGTACGTTATTTGTCACTTTTCCCTGGTTGCTTTCAATAATTTTTCTTTGTCTTTAATTTTTGTCAGTTTGATTACTATGTGTCTCGGCCTGTTTCTCCTTGGGTGTATCTTGCCTGGGACTCTCTGTGCTTCCTGGACTTGAGTGGCTATTCCCTTTCCCATGTTAGGGAAGTTTTCAACTATAATCTCTTCAAATATTTTCTTGGGTCCTTTCTCTCTCTCTTCTCCTTCTGGGACCCCTATAATGCAAATGTTATTGCATTTAATGTTGTCCCAGAGTTCTCTTAGGCTTTCTTCATTTCTTTTCATTCTTTTTTCTTTATTCTGTTCCACAGCAGTGAATCCCACCATTCTATCTTCCAGGTCACTTACCCATTCTTTTACCTCAGTTATTCTGCTATTGATTCCTTCTAGTGTATTTTTCATTTCAGTTATTGTATTGTTCATCTCTGTTTTTTTGTTTTTTAATTCTTCTAGGTCTTTGTTAAACATTTCTTGCATCTTCTCGATCTTTGCCCTCCATTCTTTTTCTGAGATCCCTCCATTCTTTTTCCGAGGTCCTGGATCATCTTCACTATCATTATTCTGAATTCTTTTTCTGGAAGGTTGCCTATCTCCACTTCATTTAGTTGTTTTTCTGGGGTTTTATCTTGTTCCTTCATCTGGTACAAAGTCCTCTGCCTTTTCATTTTGTCTGTCTTTCTGCGAATGTGGTTTCCGTTCCACAGGCTGCAGAATTGTAGTTTTTGTTGCTTCTGTTGTCTGCCCTCTGGTGGATGAGGCTATCTAAGAGGCTTGTGCAAGCTTCCTGATGGGAGGGACTGGTGGTGGGTAGAGCTGGGTGTTCCTCTGGTGGGCAGAGCTCAGTAAAATTTGAATCTGCTTGTCTGCTGATGGGTGGGGCTGGGTTCCCTGGTGGTTATTTGGCCTGAGGCGACCCAGCACTGGAGAATATCCAGCTCTTTGGTGAGGCTAATGGCGGACTCTGGGAGGGCTCATGCCAAGGAGTACTTCGCAGAACTTCTGCTGCCAGTGTTCTTGTCCCCACGGTGAGCCACAGCCACCCCCCACCTCTGTAGGAGACCCTCCAGCACTAGCAGGTAGGTCTGCTTCAGTCTCCTATGGGGTCACTGCTCCTTCCCCTGGGTCCCGACGCGCGAGGGCTCCAAATGAAACTTCACAGGTGCATATGGAGCTAGAAAGCAGGACGTGATGTTAAAATGGGCTCTCCTCTGTTTCCGATGCAGCTGAGGCCCCAAAGCAAAGGAAAAAGCAGTGGGTGGCAAGTCCCCTTGCTTCAAAGTGGGCTTTGAGACCACCTTCGTAGGACAGGCAAAGAAGGAGCTAGTTGGAGATAGTTTTGTGACCCTTAGATGAACACCCACCCCTCAACCCCTCAAGGTTGGAGGTCAAAGAAATTGAAAAGAGACTTTGGAAGAAACAGCTGGAGCCCTGTAGCATTTTCCCTCCTACCTCTTCCGGGTTAGGCGAGGCCGAGCACCTCCTCATCTCAAATATCGTGAGAAGGGGCTTTGAAAGATCAGTTCCCTTAGAACTGAGAGGACCAAAGCAACTGGTGTCTGACCCATGCCGGAGAGGATTAAACGCCAATGGCTGTGGTTGGAGTCAGGCACTAGGATGAGGAGGAAGGCATAAACCATTAAACGCAGAACAGAAGGGTATGTTTCTTGTGGGCCAAATGGGGGAAGGGAGAGAAGGGTTGTTTCCAAGGAGCCCCCGCCTAAGTGGGTTTGCTGCTAGCGGCTGCTAGGCAACAGTGGGTTGGAATCAAACGCAGGAGCCAGTGGAGCACGTGGCCAGCACAGGAGGTGTTGTAGTCCAGTGTTTTCAGTGGAGCCATTTCCAAGGGCCCCATGAAAGCACCCCATAAGGGGAGTCCATAGTGAATGTCCATTAAAATCCTGGACCACCACCACTAAGTGTTACAGTTCCCCTAAAGTAAGGTCTTTCCTCCTCTCACTCCTCCCTCCTCCTACCTCCACCCCCTGTTGGACCCAAAAGCCCTAGAGGGAGTGGATTTGGAGGAGTGGAAGCATTAAGTGGGAAAACATAGAAGACAGTTATGCCTGCCCTGCCCCCTTGGGCCCCTACTTCCCTCTCCTCACTTCAGGCTTCCAGCCTGAATCAGCCTGGGCTAGGGAAGCAGAAAAAGGAGAAATAAACAAACTTTTTGCCTTAAACAAAAAGTTCAGAGTTTTAACTATTACATGGGACTGGACATTTCAACAACTGAGGAGATACCTCATTGTAGTTTTGATTTGCATTTCTCTAATAATTAGTGATGTTGAGCAGCTTTTCAAGTGCTTCTTGGCCTTCTGTATGTCTTCTTTGGAGAAATGTCTAGTTAGGTCTTCTGCCCATTTTTTGACTGGGTTGTTTGTTTTTCTAATATTGAGCTGTATGAGTTGTTTATATATTTTGGAGATTAATCCTTTGTCCGTGCTTCATTTGCAAATATTTTCTCCCATGCTGAGGGTTGTCTTTTCATCTTGTTTATGGTTTCCTTTGCTGTGCAAAAGCTTTTAAATTTCATTAGGT
>NC_041229.1:61566335-61569907 GCF_002837175.3 Physeter macrocephalus | reverse complement strand
TTTAGTTGTTTTTCTGGGGTTTTATCTTGTTCCTTCATCTGGTACAAAGTCCTCTGCCTTTTCATTTTGTCTGTCTTTCTGCGAATGTGGTTTCCGTTCCACAGGCTGCAGAATTGTAGTTTTTGTTGCTTCTGTTGTCTGCCCTCTGGTGGATGAGGCTATCTAAGAGGCTTGTGCAAGCTTCCTGATGGGAGGGACTGGTGGTGGGTAGAGCTGGGTGTTCCTCTGGTGGGCAGAGCTCAGTAAAATTTGAATCTGCTTGTCTGCTGATGGGTGGGGCTGGGTTCCCTGGTGGTTATTTGGCCTGAGGCGACCCAGCACTGGAGAATATCCAGCTCTTTGGTGAGGCTAATGGCGGACTCTGGGAGGGCTCATGCCAAGGAGTACTTCGCAGAACTTCTGCTGCCAGTGTTCTTGTCCCCACGGTGAGCCACAGCCACCCCCCACCTCTGTAGGAGACCCTCCAGCACTAGCAGGTAGGTCTGCTTCAGTCTCCTATGGGGTCACTGCTCCTTCCCCTGGGTCCCGACGCGCACACTACTTTGTGTGTACCTTCCAAGAGCGGAGTCTCTGTTTCCTCCAGTCCTGTCAAAGTCCTGCAATCAAATCCCACTAGCCTTCAAAGTCTGATTCTCCAGGAATTCCTCCTCCCATTGCCGGACCCCCAGGTTGGGAAGCCTGACGTGGGTCTCAGAACCTTCACTCCAGTGGGTGGACTTCTGTGGTATAAGTGTTCTCCAGTTTGTGAGTCACCCACCCAGCAGTTATGGTATTTGATTTTATTGTGATTGCGCCCTTCCTACCATCTCATTGCAGCTTCTCCTTTGTCTTTGGATGTGGGGTATCCTTTTTGGTGAGTTCCAGTGTCCTCCTGTTGCTGATTGTTCAGCACTTAGTTGTGATTCTGGTGCTCTTGCAAGAGGGCGTGAGCGCACATTCTTCTACTCTGCCATCTTGAACCAATCTCTCAGTTTTCTTGCTTTTACTAGAACCAACATGGGAATTTTCTACCTTTCTTACTTTGCTTAAAACAATTTTTCTTCCCTGGAATTCCTTTTTACATTCACCTGAAAAAACTCTAGAGCTCTAGAGTAGTCTAGCTCAGAGTGTACTTCCTTCACAAAGCTTTCCCAAGTCCCTACAATCAAAAGCCCTGTTTTGTCCATTATCGTGCATTCAATGGGAGTGTAGTCTATTTGCCATAAGTTATTTTATGTACACCTATGTTTTCCAAAAGTTGGTGAACCTGTGCAGACATGGGTCATGTTGCATCCACCTTCACAGATCCAGCCTCTTGTTTGTATTTTTCATCTCTCCTTTCCTATAGCAGGAAATATTTGTTTACTCACATTAATCAGTGGCTTGGCCAATATTGTAATCCTCACCTCCTAGACATAGTCCCACTGTTCCATGAAGGTTAGAGTCACCTGGGTGCTTGTTCAAAAGTCAGATTCCTGGGTTTTACCTTAAACCTAAAGAATCATATAGTTCAGGCAAAGAGAACAAAAAATTGTAGTACTAACAACTGCCACAGGTAATTCTTATCATGACTGAAATTCAGAAAATACCATGGAGGGACTTCCCTCGTGGCGCAGTGGATAAGAATCCACCTGCCAATGCAGGGGACACGGGTTCGATCCCTGGCCCGGGAAGATCCCACATGCTGCGGAGCAACTAAGTCCGTGCGCCACAAGTACTGAGCCTGCGCTCTAGAGCCGCCAGCCACAACTACTGAGCCTGGGTGCCACAACTACTGAGCCTGCGATCTAGAGCCTGTGAGCCACGACTACTGAGCCTGCGCGCCTGGAGCCAGTGCTCCGCAACAAGGGAAGCCACTGCAATGAGAAGCCCGTGCACCGCAGGGAAGGGTAGCCCCCGCTCGCCGCAACTAGAGAAAGCCCGCACGCAGCAATGAAGACCCAATGAAGCCATAAATAAATAATAAATAAATAATTTTTTTAAAAAAAGAAAATACCATGGAGTATAATTTAGGTCAGGGAATTAGCAGGTGCACCCTAAGCTAGATGTTTTCTCATTCATCTTGTGGCTGAATAGGTGTTACTGCAGGAGGACTTGTTTTTCTCCAGCACTTTAAAAGGGAAGGAAGGAAATGTGTTTTACATATAGAATTATTTCAAGATGGATGTTTGGAACTGCGAAGAAAACCTGAACTGGAGATCTGGATTAAAGAGTAAATTTTCATAGAACAGACCCGAAACCCAAATTTGAGAGAGAATCAGTCTAGAACAGGAGCACCTAGTATACTCTAGGAGTCGTTAGGTGTTCTATGTATAAATCAATATGAACTTAATCCTGACGATTTTCCCTATAAAGTAGGTTTTGTTATCTACATTTTGCGGGTTAGGAGACTGAGTTTCAAAGAGGTTAAGTGACATAGGTCATAGAGCTAGTAAGCAGAAAAGCTCCCAAATATAGCGTGATTGTTTACTCGTTTAACAAATGTTTTTTATGTCTCCCATGTACCATGTACCTTTCTAAAACATAATTTATCCTTTTCTCTAGCAGATTTTCAGCTTTTCTCCTTTTCTTTGGTTTTTAAATAATTTCATTATGATGACTCTAGGTGTTGATTCTTTCTGTGTTTATTGCAATTCATAGGGTTTCTTGACTCTGTGGCTTTAATTTCTTGCTAGAAGCTGCCCTAAGCTCCTTGCCATGTGTCTACTCACAAGACCAAGACTTTTATAACATAACAATCATGAGAGTAACATCCTATCACTTTGCCATATTCTCTTGGTTAGACTAAAGTCATATAGGTCCCTTCTCCTACACTTAGGGGGCTGGGGGATCACTTAGTGCCTGTTTACCAGAGTCTCCTATTAGACTCCCTACTTTGTAAGGCCCTGGCTTTGATTGCTGTGCACTGGGACCCTCGATGCTAACATTCTAATTTGGGGAATATGCAAGTACCTTCAGGGTGAAAGCGGCTCCCATGACTTCTTACCCTTCTTAAGTCCACTTCACATTTTAGCTTGATTATTCCTTACTGTTTTATCATCTCTTCATTGACCTTAAGAAAATGTTTCTTACGTTTTGTTCAGTTTTCCTCTTTCAAGTTATTTTCAGCCAGAGGGTTGATCCAAATAACCTAGCCCACCATTACTGGGAAAAAGAAGTCCTGATTTAGTGTTTAGAAGATTCACTCCAATTACTGTTTGAGAAACAGCCTGTAAGGATACAAGCATGGAAGCAGAAAGATAAACTAGTTCGTTATTGCAATAATCCAGGTGAGAGATGACAGTGGCTTTGTGAAGGGTGGGGACAATACAGAAACTCCAGACAGAAGGGGCAAATAATTTAAAAATAAGCCCTTTAAAAATAGACATTTAATGGTTATATATCATCATTTTCTCCCAAGTAAAATAGTTAAGGCTAGGGTTGAATAGAAGTTCATTGGGACTCTGAAATCTACTGGGTGGTGTTACATTCCAGTATTTTTTACACTTTAGTGGAACCTTATGGTTCCATTGCCACCATACCCACTATCAGACATTGGTTAAAACTGTATATATATATATATATATATATATATATATATATATATATACAGT
>NC_041229.1:61537955-61565223 GCF_002837175.3 Physeter macrocephalus | reverse complement strand
GGAGTCTCTGTTTCCTCCAGTCCTGTCAAAGTCCTGCAATCAAATCCCACTAGCCTTCAAAGTCTGATTCTCCAGGAATTCCTCCTCCCATTGCCGGACCCCCAGGTTGGGAAGCCTGACGTGGGTCTCAGAACCTTCACTCCAGTGGGTGGACTTCTGTGGTATAAGTGTTCTCCAGTTTGTGAGTCACCCACCCAGCAGTTATGGTATTTGATTTTATTGTGATTGCGCCCTTCCTACCATCTCATTGCAGCTTCTCCTTTGTCTTTGGATGTGGGGTATCCTTTTTGGTGAGTTCCAGTGTCCTCCTGTTGCTGATTGTTCAGCACTTAGTTGTGATTCTGGTGCTCTTGCAAGAGGGCGTGAGCGCACATTCTTCTACTCTGCCATCTTGAACCAATCTCTCAGTTTTCTTGCTTTTACTAGAACCAACATGGGAATTTTCTACCTTTCTTACTTTGCTTAAAACAATTTTTCTTCCCTGGAATTCCTTTTTACATTCACCTGAAAAAACTCTAGAGCTCTAGAGTAGTCTAGCTCAGAGTGTACTTCCTTCACAAAGCTTTCCCAAGTCCCTACAATCAAAAGCCCTGTTTTGTCCATTATCGTGCATTCAATGGGAGTGTAGTCTATTTGCCATAAGTTATTTTATGTACACCTATGTTTTCCAAAAGTTGGTGAACCTGTGCAGACATGGGTCATGTTGCATCCACCTTCACAGATCCAGCCTCTTGTTTGTATTTTTCATCTCTCCTTTCCTATAGCAGGAAATATTTGTTTACTCACATTAATCAGTGGCTTGGCCAATATTGTAATCCTCACCTCCTAGACATAGTCCCACTGTTCCATGAAGGTTAGAGTCACCTGGGTGCTTGTTCAAAAGTCAGATTCCTGGGTTTTACCTTAAACCTAAAGAATCATATAGTTCAGGCAAAGAGAACAAAAAATTGTAGTACTAACAACTGCCACAGGTAATTCTTATCATGACTGAAATTCAGAAAATACCATGGAGGGACTTCCCTCGTGGCGCAGTGGATAAGAATCCACCTGCCAATGCAGGGGACACGGGTTCGATCCCTGGCCCGGGAAGATCCCACATGCTGCGGAGCAACTAAGTCCGTGCGCCACAAGTACTGAGCCTGCGCTCTAGAGCCGCCAGCCACAACTACTGAGCCTGGGTGCCACAACTACTGAGCCTGCGATCTAGAGCCTGTGAGCCACGACTACTGAGCCTGCGCGCCTGGAGCCAGTGCTCCGCAACAAGGGAAGCCACTGCAATGAGAAGCCCGTGCACCGCAGGGAAGGGTAGCCCCCGCTCGCCGCAACTAGAGAAAGCCCGCACGCAGCAATGAAGACCCAATGAAGCCATAAATAAATAATAAATAAATAATTTTTTTAAAAAAAGAAAATACCATGGAGTATAATTTAGGTCAGGGAATTAGCAGGTGCACCCTAAGCTAGATGTTTTCTCATTCATCTTGTGGCTGAATAGGTGTTACTGCAGGAGGACTTGTTTTTCTCCAGCACTTTAAAAGGGAAGGAAGGAAATGTGTTTTACATATAGAATTATTTCAAGATGGATGTTTGGAACTGCGAAGAAAACCTGAACTGGAGATCTGGATTAAAGAGTAAATTTTCATAGAACAGACCCGAAACCCAAATTTGAGAGAGAATCAGTCTAGAACAGGAGCACCTAGTATACTCTAGGAGTCGTTAGGTGTTCTATGTATAAATCAATATGAACTTAATCCTGACGATTTTCCCTATAAAGTAGGTTTTGTTATCTACATTTTGCGGGTTAGGAGACTGAGTTTCAAAGAGGTTAAGTGACATAGGTCATAGAGCTAGTAAGCAGAAAAGCTCCCAAATATAGCGTGATTGTTTACTCGTTTAACAAATGTTTTTTATGTCTCCCATGTACCATGTACCTTTCTAAAACATAATTTATCCTTTTCTCTAGCAGATTTTCAGCTTTTCTCCTTTTCTTTGGTTTTTAAATAATTTCATTATGATGACTCTAGGTGTTGATTCTTTCTGTGTTTATTGCAATTCATAGGGTTTCTTGACTCTGTGGCTTTAATTTCTTGCTAGAAGCTGCCCTAAGCTCCTTGCCATGTGTCTACTCACAAGACCAAGACTTTTATAACATAACAATCATGAGAGTAACATCCTATCACTTTGCCATATTCTCTTGGTTAGACTAAAGTCATATAGGTCCCTTCTCCTACACTTAGGGGGCTGGGGGATCACTTAGTGCCTGTTTACCAGAGTCTCCTATTAGACTCCCTACTTTGTAAGGCCCTGGCTTTGATTGCTGTGCACTGGGACCCTCGATGCTAACATTCTAATTTGGGGAATATGCAAGTACCTTCAGGGTGAAAGCGGCTCCCATGACTTCTTACCCTTCTTAAGTCCACTTCACATTTTAGCTTGATTATTCCTTACTGTTTTATCATCTCTTCATTGACCTTAAGAAAATGTTTCTTACGTTTTGTTCAGTTTTCCTCTTTCAAGTTATTTTCAGCCAGAGGGTTGATCCAAATAACCTAGCCCACCATTACTGGGAAAAAGAAGTCCTGATTTAGTGTTTAGAAGATTCACTCCAATTACTGTTTGAGAAACAGCCTGTAAGGATACAAGCATGGAAGCAGAAAGATAAACTAGTTCGTTATTGCAATAATCCAGGTGAGAGATGACAGTGGCTTTGTGAAGGGTGGGGACAATACAGAAACTCCAGACAGAAGGGGCAAATAATTTAAAAATAAGCCCTTTAAAAATAGACATTTAATGGTTATATATCATCATTTTCTCCCAAGTAAAATAGTTAAGGCTAGGGTTGAATAGAAGTTCATTGGGACTCTGAAATCTACTGGGTGGTGTTACATTCCAGTATTTTTTACACTTTAGTGGAACCTTATGGTTCCATTGCCACCATACCCACTATCAGACATTGGTTAAAACTGTATATATATATATATATATATATATATATATATATATATACAGTCTAGCTATACATTTTTAACAGACAAGCCCTGAGCTAGTGAGTAATAAACTTCCATGTACTGCCATCGACTGTATAAAAGATTTCCCATTTTTCTGCAGACAAGAGAATGGGAAGGTGCATCCCCATCCTCAGAGGAAGTCACTTAAGAGACTCTACAGCTTTGAATTGGGCTTGTGGTCTAAATATCCTCTCAAATACTCCTGATTTTCTCGGTTTGAGTGGTTGGTGTGGCTCTTGGTGAGGGTCTTTAGGTCACTGGCATTCTGTCTTGCAAACTATTGGTCTTTGTGTTTCCTCCCGTTAATGCCATGCCATCCTCACGTAGGAGGCTCAGCCAGGTTGGCCTGGGTTGCCTTGTTGCACCTCCTCTGCTGTTCTGCAGTATTAAACTGGGGCCTCTAAGGGAACACGTCTATCTCTTCGGGCAGTCCAGCTCTGCCCAGATTTTATCCCTAGCCTGCAAGTCCCTCCAACCACTCCTGTGATTGTGGTTGGACCCCTGCCTTTCTCTTTAACTTCATTTCATGCCACTTTCCCCAGCCTCGTGGGACCTCTGTTTCCTGAACTCACCAAGGTTATTCCTGCCCTAGAGTCTTTCCTTCCCTATTCCATCTGCCTGGAAAGCTCTTCCTCTAGACCTTCTGGTAGCTGGCTCCTACTCACCATTCCAAAGTCCCTGAATCTTCCCTTGGGTTCAGCATCAATAGATTAAATGGACACCTAAGTTATATGGGTCCTGCACACCAATCAGAAGACAGGTTAAACACCTTCTAAAACAATAAGGGAGGGCAGGCAAGCCAGTCTAAAAGACAAGAGAGAAGTCTGTAGCACCGTCTCACTCCTGAAGAACAAAGGAGCAATAGCTTCACCTGAGCATATTTGATACCTCCTAAGCTGTGGGTCCTTTATGGCTCTGTTACGGTCTGAATGTTTGTGTTCCCCCAAAATTCATATGCTGAAACCTAACCCCCAAGGTGATGGTATTAGGTGATGAGGCCTTTGGGGGTGATTAGATCATCTGAGCAGAGCCCTCATAAATGGGATGAGTGCCCTTATAAAAGAAGCCCAAGGAAGCGCCATTGTCCCTTATACCACGTGAGGTTACAGCAAAAAAAAATGGCCAGCTAGGAAGCAGGCTCTCACCAGACACCAAACCTGACAGCACCTTGGTCTCGGACTTCCCAGCCTCCAGAAAAATAAATTTCTGTTCATAAGCCACCCAGTCTATGACATTCTCTTATAGCAGCCCAAACAGACTAAGAAATGCTCCCAATTTCTAAACTACTACTCTGAGTAAAGGCATGCCTGATAGAGAGAGGGCTCCACACTGAGGGCTCTCAGAGATGCTGTAGTGGGACCAGAAGACCTGAGGTCCAGGGTGAGGAGCATCTGCCTTTCTGGAGAGGATTATTTTTGAGTCTGGAGACATTTTTTTGTGGTCTCAGCAAGTCATCAGTTCTCTGTTACCTCTTGTCACTGAGTCACATCCTACTAGAGTTATCTTTATTCCAGACTGGTCGATATTGGCTTCAATAATATCGCAACCAATCTGTTGTTTCTACTGAGTCATTTACTTGATCTGTGACTCTGAGCAAGTCATTTGTTTTAACTTCTTTGCCTGTTAAGATGGGGATAATGTAACCATCTCAAGACATTACTGGTGTTGCTGCAGTGACCAGGTTCGAACAAGAGGAAGTACTTTGAAAGGGTTAATTAAGCATTACATGACTAGGAGGTAGGATTATTAATTACTTGCATTTTGTCAGATCACAACAACTACAACCCAACCCAATAGTTAACAGCAGTGTCTTCCAAGTCCCGCTGAGTGGGAGGCCTGCCGGTCATCAAAACATATTAGAATCAAGGCTTACCCAAGCAGCTACTTCTGGGCTCCATAACAGCACGTGTTTTTCCTGTACTTGGTGAGGGCCCGTCCTTGCTGGAGTTAAGTGAGCACACTGGCTCTCCTCCTAAGTCCTGCCTTTCCCCAAATAGCTTTCCATCCTCTATTTCACTTTCCTTTCTTCTTCTTGCCCATCTGTTTCCCTTCCCTATTGATCACTCACTCAAGCAGCCCCGCCCGTCATCCTGGTCCCTTCCGTTCATTAGCTCCTCCTCTCATTAGTATCCCCAGCCGCTCACCCTCCTCCCGACCCAGCCACTTTTCTTTGCACGTCTTTTCTGTCGCGTCCCTGTCCAGAAAGCCAATTTCACCCAGCGGCACCCTCTGTGCACCAGCCTCTCTCCCTCGTCTCATCCCAGCCGTTCCTGACAGCCGTTTCCGGTGCATTGGTCAGGTTCCCAACAGCAGAAGTTGCAAGTTCAAAGCTGGCAGGATAGCACGGGCTTCATGTGCGCCCACGGGTGGGGGCCCAAGGGGCGGGGCGTCGGGAGGGCGGCGCCGCAGCCCCTGAGAAACAGACAGATCCGATTTCCCTGGGGCTCACCCAAGCAAGGTGACCTATCGGTCGGTACCAGCTGGAGCCCGAAGTTTTGCATGTTGCGTGTGGCAGGGCCTGGCGCTGAGCCACCCCTCCCTTGGGCACACCTCACATGTCTACATCTCCTCCAGAACTGGCCTGGGTCAGTCTCTCCTTCAGAACCTGCCCTTGAGAGGATTTACTGGAAGGCAATGTGACAAGGCAAAGACCAGGCAAGCCGGACCTAGTACCCATTCCTGGGAGCGTCCTCCTTGTTCATGCTCTCTCTATAAAATAACTAATTTTATCATCGTTTTTATAATTGTTAAATTATACTTGTTACAATTAAAGTGATTATTTAAAGGAATGCACTGAATATGCTGATAGTGGAATTGTATTTCCACAAGCACCAGCAGAATTTGCTCTCTTAAAGGCCAAAATTTATCTCCTAGAGTAGCCCATCAGGTGCTGGATAATTCAAGAGAAAACTCAGCAGAGGCCTCGGGCACTTCCCAGGAAAGATTACACTTTGAACACAGTCATAAAATTTTGCTGTCTTTTAAAACCCCACTAAAAGTACAGGAAAGGGATTTTCCCCCCTAATGTACTATTTGCAATACGGGTGAAAGTGAGAGAAAGCTAGGGAATAGGATTTCCTCATCTATCCCAGGCCAAAATGTATAATGTGCCTCCATCTCTTATGCTCTGTTGCCCCTCTGGCACCATGCTGAGGATTTCCTGATCCCTTAACTGAGTTTCAAGGGATTTTTTTTTTTAAGGTATAAATCCTCAGAGACGGTGAGAAAAAAGAGGTGATGTCAAAATTTTGGAAACTGAAAAATAGATGGACAGGTGTTTTATGACTTAGGACACCTAAGTAAGTAGAAACATAACCCTTCAGGGTAAACAAAGAACTGCCATGACTAAATGGCAGAACCCTCAAAAGGCCTAGGAATTGGTGGTTCAAGATATCTCTGGAAGTGGGAGGGGGAGGGAAAATAAAAGAAGATTGGTTGACAGCTGTTGAGAAAAAGACTTCTAGATCCCTTCCCTAACTCTCTACTGCTCTTCTCACTGGGCAGAAGACAGGAGATTTGTCTATGAAGGAAAATTGAGGGTTCTTCAGGCACACTTGAAAGCAGGCATACCATAAAACAACCGGAAGCTTAAGTGCCCATATGCACAGTAAATGCCTGGTCAGCCTACCCGCCCCCGCCAAGGTCTTCTCCCACTGGCTCCCCAAATGTTGCAACCCGGGCCTTTATTCTCTCCAGGGAATTGGAGAAGTTCTCTAGGACATCTCACCAGCCAATAAGGAAAGAACTGAAGGTCTTGACATCTGGAGTTCCCAACAAACAGCCTGACCAGATCAACCTACAATGAAGCTCCCAGCTGCCAAGCTCTATCCACTGCTCAGAACTTCTGATCAGCTGTTAGTCCTCCACTGTTAAACTAAGTCCTGTCCTACTGTGAATAGGACTGACCTGTACAACCAAGCAAATTCCAAAATCGACAGCCACTACATAAAGTAAAGGATCAGAAGGCAAATGACTTTGGTCTTCAAAAGAACATCTTCAAAATATTGGTTAAAAAATTCCCAACCTAGAATTCTATATCTGGCCAAACTAGGAATCCAGTGTGAGGGTAGAATTACACATATATAGACATAAAGATATCAAAAGTTTACTTTCCATGCATCCTTTCTCAAGAAGCTATTGGGATATGTTAGGGCCAAGACTAAGGTAAAGTGAGGGACTTTCTTGCTTTGGTTGCAAAATTTAAAAGAGCATCAAAAAATTTAGTCATCAAGATAAAAAATATTTTAATGCAATATTTTAAAAAATTAAAATTAATGCAAAAAAGTCCATGATGAACAAAAACATCAAAATGTTGAATAAAGACAAAATCCAGAAGGGCTGGGATTAAGGTGAGGTGAGTGAGGCCAAGTCATGCAAGTGCAGGATGGGAGCCCATCTTCATTAAACATTTTGATATTTTGTTGGTTATATACATCAGCCCTACTTAAAGTGAGACAGGACTACATAGGGTCATGAATACAGGGAGGTAAATATCATCGGGGATCACCTTGGAGCCTGGATATCACAATAACAATAATTATGCTATTATTTTATTAGGTGAAAAGGGGGTATAAGATTGTGTGTGTCTGGTTGGTGGAAATGAGAGTGAAACCCTCATCTTCCTTGGAGGGGTAGTCAACAGGTAATACTGCCAAACAGAAGAACCCAGAAGTAATATTAGCATGTTATTGAAAGACATGGTGTTAAATACTGGAGAAAATGGATAAAAGATTTGAAAATCATTCCCTCTGGGGAAGGGGAAATAAGCAAGGCAGGGGCCCGGGGACTGCTATTTGTCTTAACGTTGTAGAATAGTTGACTCTTTAAACTGTGTGCATATATGACTAATAAAAATATTAAAATAAGTAAATCAGTGTCTGAGATTTCAAAAAAAAAAAAAGACTCTAAAGTACTCATCATGGGGGACTTCCCTGGTGGCACAGTGGATAAGAATCTGCCTGCCAATGCAGGGGACACGGGTTCGAGCCCTGGTCCAGGAAGATCCCACATGCCGTGGAGCAACTAAGCCCAGGCGCCACAACTACTGAGCCTGCGCTCTAGAGCCTGTGAGCCACAACTGCTGAGCCCGTGCACCGCAACTACTGAAGCCCACGTGCCTAGAGCCCGTGTTCCACAACAAGAGAAGCCACCTCAATGAGAAGCCCACACACCACAAAGAAGAGTAGCCCCCGCTCACTGCAACTAGAGAAAACCCATGAGCAGCAATGAAGACCCAATGCAGCCAAAAACAAATAAATTAAAAAAAATAAAGTGCTCATCATGGGAAAGGCAGAAGTTTATTGGACTTCATTAAATGATGTTATGATTCAGTATTATTTTTACTTTGGATTACATATAGAGGTGGCTGCCAGCGTTGTCTCAATGCTAGGGCGTCTAATAATTTTCCTTAGCTTATATTTCACAGGGGAGATAGCTGCTCTATCTCATGTAACCCTCACAACTACATAGCAAGGCATAAAATATCCCCAGGTGAGGGATACTGACAGATGAGGGGAACTGAGGCTCAGAAAGAGAAAGTAACCAGTGAGAGCTAATCACTCCATAGTTAATGGTATTTGGGTAGACTGGGTACCAGATCTTTTCAGTGAGACCAGTTGTTTTTTTTTTTTTTTTTTTTCCCTTTGGCCATTGGGAGCACAGGGTCTTAACCACTGGACTGGCAGGGGAGGTCCCTGACCAGGAAACTGGTGTTAGCTCTTTACCCTGTAGCTGCATACTGGTTTCCTCTGGCCAGATCCCCACTTTTGCTGCCTAGTTCTGGTTTGATTTGCGTCACCGTTCCAAGGTTGTGGATGCAGCTGCTCCCTGACAATGTGAGGGTCCTCCATCTCTCTGGCTGCACTTAAAGCCAGGCTTCCTGCCTCAACTATGCTACGCTCTTGCTCTTGCCTTTTCTGGGCTGAACTACAGATCCCCACATCTAGGCAGCCTGGGGGCTGCCCTTTAAGTTCCCTGAAGTGCTGCCCATTACTTCATGGAGGGCTAATACAGCTAAATTTAGAAGGATCAAGGGATTATCTGATTTGAGGCAAAAAAGGGATTTTTTTTTCCCCTGCCCACCAACTGAATTCTACCTGGAAGGCTCTGCCCCTGTCCAGGTGGGGCCTTTGCACCTGCCTTTCCTTGTCCACATGCAGTGTGGTAGCTCTGTTTCTTGACACATAGATGGGATCTTGTATCTTGGCTGGGAATGTCTTGTGTTCTGCCTTTCCCTTGTTGTTCAAAGCCCATTTGTTTCACCCTGGGAAATTCACTCAAACCAGCCTTATCGTTCAAATAAATGTACATACCTCAAGAGCCCTTGCATGTCTTATCTCTCACTACTTACATGCCAGGTTAGTATTCTGGAGCCCCAGACTGTTTGATTAAGACAAAGTGCCTAATTTGATTAAGACAATGTGCCTGTTTGATTAAGACAAAGTGCCTAAGACAATGAGCCTAATTGGTTAACTATTTCCTTTCTCAAGATGTGGATACATGGCTGGGTTAGAATTCTGTTTTGAAAAGTCTGGGCCCTACCAAAAGGGAGGGGCTCATCTTTGTGATGGACTAAGCATCTGGCTGACCAAGTGCCCCCTGAGGTTGAGGGACAGTTAATGAGGCTCAGAGAATAGGAAGCAACCAGTGAACCATGGTTAGAATCTGTGACAAGGACTGTCACTTCCAGGATGGCCCCAGCTCCAGGCATTATATCCCAACAGCAAAGCTTTGACCTCAGATGGGGCCTGCTTTCTTCCCCACCCTTTCCATTTGCTTTTCTTCCCAGAGATAACTTGAAGGAACAAAGTCTGTCCATAAAACATCCCTTGCTCCCCACTAGTCATACCTGAGTAATCAGAGTGTATAGTCCTCCAAAGGTCTGGCTTGAGTTGTCTATGAAAGGGGCCAGCTTCTGGCAGAAGGGTCCCCATACCCCCATGCATGTTCACTGTGATACCTCCCCTTCTCTGGTTTGTCCCCATATCTGAGGCTTAGCTGGAAAACTGCTTTCCTGGAAGGTTTGAGGGGGGTTAGATTTCCAGGACAACTGCCATCCTCATTTTTTGTGGACCTGGCTTTCCTTTCTCCAGGGGGCTTCCCTCCAGGCATGGAGATACTAGAACTGGGGCTTGCTGAAGTATCCAGGTCTGTAGAGATAGACTTACCTGTGCTTCTACTTTGAGCCCTGAGAAGTGTCCTGAGTGGTTCCAGTTGCTCCCAACTCCCCAGCCCTGAATGTCCCCTCTTGGAGGTCAAAGTCAGGATGTGTAGTGAAAAGAGCATGGGCTTTGGAGTCAGGTAGACCTGGGTTCAAATTCTGACTCCACTGCTGTCTCACATCGTCTCCTAGCAGACTCTGAGTCTCCCCTTGGACTCAGGGTTCTGTCCCCTCAGTTAGGGGTGGACTTCTCTCTGCAGAGGGCTTTGTTACCTGGTGCTGTTCCTTCATCCTGGTCTTAAAGCAATCTAAAATCTAACCCTTCTTATGATATGTGCTTGCACAATGGTACAATGATAAGCACTTTTTTCTTTTGGCCGTGCTGCGCTGCTTGCAGGATCTTAGTTCCCCGACCAGGGATTGAACCTGGGCCCTCGGCAGTGAAAGCGCAGAGTCCTAAACACTGGACCAGCAGGGAATTCCCAAATAAGCACTTTTGAGCATTGTTTTACCTAATTCTCAAAATGGCAGTGTGAATTATGATTCTGATACCAATTAGAAAGCGCAGAGTCCTAAACACTGGACCAGCAGGGAATTCCCAAATAAGCACTTTTGAGCATTGTTTTACCTAATTCTCAAAATGGCAGTGTGAATTATGATTCTGATACCAATTACAATGCTTTTTCCTACACCACCAAGCAGTGCTCTGACACCGGCTGGGTGTCTTATAATTCAACCCAGTTCAGACATTATCTGCCTGGAGACAGTGTCAGATCCCACAGATTAAGAGCTCAGTCCTACAAGACTGGCCCCCCCTCCCCACCCACTGCCCCAGATGCTGTTGCGAGTCCAGGTTGTCACTTGTGCTTCTGACCAGCCAGTTATAAATTGAAGGTTCCCACAACCCCTGCCTTTGGTTTGATTCATTTGCTAGAGCAGTTCCCAGAACTCAGAGAAACATTTTACTTACTAGCTGCTGGTTTATTATAAAAAGATATAACTCAGGAACAGCCAGATGGAAGAGATGCATAGGGCAAGATATGTGGGTAGGGGCACAGAGCTTCCATGTCCTCTCCAAGTGAGACACTCCCCCCAAATCTTCATGTGTTAACCAACCTGTTAGCCCCTGTCCTTCTGAGGTTTTAAGGAGGCTTCATTACATAGGCACAATTGATTAAATCATTGGCCATTAGTGATTGATCTCAATTTCCAGGCCCTCTCCCCTCCTCCCCTCCTTGGAGGTCAGGGAGTGGGGCTGAAATTGACAACCCTCTAATCACTTGGTTGGTTCCTATGATAAACCAGCTCCCATCCTTAGGTGACCTAGGGGTGGTCCAAAAGTCACCTCATTAACATAACAAAAGATACCTTTATGGCTCTCATCACTTAGGAAATTCCAAAGAGCCCTGTGCCAGGAACAGGACAAAGACTGAATGTATATTTCTTTCTTTTTTGTTTTTAAATCTTTATTGGAGTAGAGTTGCTTTACAATGTTGTGTTACTTTCTACTGTACGGCAAAGTGAATTAGCTATACATATACATATATCTCCTCTTTTTTGGATTTCCTTCCCATTTAGTCACCAGCATTGAGGGGAGTTCCCTGTGCTATACAGTAGGTTCTCATAAATTATCTATTTTATACATAGTCTCAATCGTGTATATATGTCAATCCCAATCTCCCAATTCATCCCACAACCCACCCCCTCTTCCCCTTTGGTATCCATACGTTTGTTCTCTATGTCTGTGTCTCTATTTCCGCATTGTAGATAAGATTGTCTATACCAGTGTTTTTTCAGATTCCGCATATATGCGTTGATATATGATACTTGTTTTTCTCTTTCTGACTTACTTCACTCTGTATGACAGCCTCTTTGTCCATCCACATCTCTACAAATGGCACTATTCCATTCCTTTTTATGGCTGAGTAATATTCCATTGTATATATGTGCCACATCTTCTTTGTCCATTCCTCTGTTGATAGACATTTAGGTTGCTTCCATGTCCTGGCTATTGTAAATAGTGCTGCAATGAACAATGGGGTGCATGTGTCTTTGAATTATGGTTTTCTCAGGGTATATGCCCAGTAGTGGGATTGCGGGGTCATATGGTAGTTCTATTTGTAGTTTTTTAAGGAACCTCCATACTGTTCTCCACAGTGGCTGTATCAATTTACATTCCCACCAACAGTGCAAGAGGGTTCCCTTTCCTCCACACCCTCTCCAGCATTTATCGTTTGTAGATTTTTGTGGTGATGGCCATTCTGACTGGTGTGAGGTGATATCTCATTGTAGTTTTGATTTGCATTTCTCTAATAATTAGTGATGTTGAGTATCTTTTCATGTGTTTGTTGGCCATCTGTATGTCCTCTTTGGAGGAATGTCTGTTTAGGTCTTCCACTCATTTTTTGATTGGGTTGTTTGTTTTTCTGATATTAAGCTGCATGAGCTGTTTGTATATTTTAGCGATTAATCCTTTGTCAGTTGCTTTGTTTGCAAATACTTTCTCCCCTCCTGAGGGTTGTTTTTTTGTCTTATTTATGGTTTCCTTTGCTGTGCAAATGCTTTTAAGTTTAACTAGGTCCCATTTGGTTATTTTTGTTTTTATTCTCATTACTCTAGGAGGTGGGTCAAAAAAGATCTTCCTGTGATTTACGTCAAAGAGTGTTCTGCCTATGTTTTCCTCTAAAAGTTTTATAGTGTCTGGCCTTATATTTAGGTCTTTAATCCATTTTGAGTTTATTTTTGTGTATGGTGTTAGGGAGTGTTCTAATTTCATTCTTTTACATGTATCTGTCCAGTTTTCCCAGTACCACTTATAGAAGAGGCTGTCTTTTCTCCATTGTATATTCTTGCCTCCTTTGTCAAATATAAAGTGACCATCTGTGCGTGGGTTTATCTCTGGGCTTTCTATCCTGTTCCATTGATCTATATTTCTGTTTTTGTGCCAGTACCATACTGTCTTGATTACTGTAGCTTTGTACTATTGTCTGAAGTTAGGGAGCCTGATTCCTCCAACTCTGTTTTTCTTTCTCAAAATTGCTTTGGGTATTCGGGGTCTTTTGCGTTTCCATACTAATTGTGACATTTTCTGTTCTAGTTCTGTGAAAAATGCCAGTGGTAGTTTGATAGGGATTACATTGAATCTGTAGATTGCTTTGGGTAGTAGAGTCATTTTCACAATGTTGATTCTTCCAATCCAAGAACATGGTTTATCTCTCCATCTATTTGTATCATCTTTAATTTCTTTCATCAGTGTCTTATAATTTTCTGCATACAGGTCTTTTGTCTCCTTAGGTAGGTTTATTGATCTATATCTCTGTTTTTGTGCCAGTACCATACTGTCTTGATTACTGTAGCCCTGTAGCATAGTCTGAAGTCAGGGAGTCTGATTCCTCCAGCTCCATTTTTTTCCCTCAAGATTGCTTTTGCTTATTATGAATCACAATATCACAGAAGTTAATGTAATTATTCCCATTTTACAGGTGAGACTGAGAACTCACTAAGATAACTTGCGCAGAATCACATAACTTTTAAAAGCCAGGACCACTGGTACCCAGATCTTCAAGGCTTGAAAGAAGGCAAAACAGCATAATGGAAAGAAACAAAGCTTTGGAGGCAGATACCTGAGCTCAGTTCCTGCCTCCGTTCTAGCTGTAGAGCTTGTTTAACTTCCCTAAGCTTTCTCAGCTTCACTTTCCTCTTCTGTCAAATGAAATTGTTCTGGAGAAGGGTTTTGAGAATGAAATGAATTGGTATATACAAACTCCTGTCACACAGCACCAAGAAGCATTAGATTTCACCCCCACCCTCTCCATCACCCCACCTTCTAGGCCCAGGCTCAGTCATCTTTCCATGACATCATGATGTTCCCTGTCCAGGATGGGAAATCAGGCGGGAATACAAATAAGTATGACAGAAGAGAGAAAGCAGTAAGTACTCTACAAGCAGACAAGCTTTGCGAGGATGACCAAGCAGGACTTCGTGGAGACAGTGGTATTACATGTGGACCTGAAATATTTTGTCAGATTTCAAGAGATGGAAAAAAGATGGGAGGATCCCAAGGTTCCACATCTGGTAACTAGATAGGGCACAGGGTAGAGTGATGGATGTGTAAGTATTCTGTAGACGAAAGGGCTGCACAGTGTGTGAAATGGCGTTATTTTGGCCATGCCTATGCACTAGGTTCTAGGCTAGCCCTGGGCCACTGTACTTGAGCTCCTACTCTAGGCTGAGAGGCTGGACTGATCCCTCCCCCACTGAGCTCCCCACCTCCATCTGATGGCCAGCAGGAGCCCAGGCCCCGCTGGAGGGGCTGACAGTGGGGCAGCCTCAACAAGGCGGTCTCTCCTTCAGAAGGGATAGTGGGGATGGGGGATGGGAATGCTGCAAGGGCAATGGGCAACCTTATTTCCACCCCCCGGAAAGCTGGCACGAGAGAAAAAGGTCCAATATCTTACTTTCCACGACTCCGACCAGCTGGGATTCTATTTTTAACCAGTGCTGTCTTAGTTGACAGCTTGGAACGCCTTCTCCACCCTTTTCTTCCTTCCTCCTGCCTCTTGCAGCCCAGAGCCCTCTAGAAAGGATGGATGGGAGCAGCTCAGCATTGGTAAACGGAAGACCACTCTCCTTTCTCACTACCCTTCACTCCATCCAGCCTTTGTCCAGCATAGTGGGTGGATTTTAGAGATATTATTGGCTGAGAAGCTAATGAGGCTTAAATTTCAGGGCTCCTCATTGCACAGGTCTCTTCCAAAGGCCCTGGTCAGTGTCCTAGCAATTTTGTATCTGTAATTTCATTTTTTTTTCTTCTTAAAAAAGGGCACCCAGTTTAATAAGCTCCAGGCCCCACGGAACTTGGGTCTGCCCCTTGATGGGTATGGCGTCTCTCCCACCTCCAGCTCAGTGCCTACTTCAATAGGATTATTTCTGTCTTGGTCCAATTTATGTGTTACCTGGAGCAGCTTTCTTTCTTGTTCTGGGTCTCGGTTTCCCCATCTGTTACAAGATGAAGTGTCAAGGAGCCCTCTTCCAGCATACCATGCCTCTGTTTATTTATGTATGTCCCCTTGGTGAGTTCATCTATTCTTCCTGTTTGTCATTATGTGTGTGGAGGGGTGGTGTTGCTGCCTCTGTCCCTCTCTGGGGCTGGATCAGTCTTATAGTCAAGAGGGAGGCTGGGCTCTGGGACTCCTATTCAGGTCCAGGCCCCTGTCTCCCCACGCTACCTCTCCTCCTTGCTGCTGGCCAGTAAGGGTGTTTCCATGGGGAAGAGTGCATTAAAAAGGCCCTACTCTTTAATTAATTCTGTATGCCTGTCATGTTCTGACCCATGGTGTTTCAAATACACATGGAATAAACTTGAGTCTTATCATACACTGCTTCCTCTTTTCATTAAAATTTTAATAAGCATGTATTAATACAGTACCTTAACAATGGTACCACTCTAGGACAATGTGCTCAGGAATCATTATGTGTCATGGACGTCCCACCTCCCAGCCCCACCTCCATTCCCAGCTACTGCGTACGACTGTGGTGTGAGGTGGGTCCAGGTTGACCACTTGGAGAGAATTCACACAGCCTCATCTAGACTCAGGCCATGGGCTTTCTGGCAGGGGGTCATGCGCAGGAGCAGCAGGGGAGGGACCTGACGGAGAGGACTGTACAAAATCCTGTGCCTCCACGCGTGCCCCAAAAAAGTCCAAAAAGGAAATTAAGGGGGAAGCCAAGTCTCTTATTATTTCTTGAAAAAGTTGGGTAAGGGAGGAGGGGAAGGCCTATAGTAGTTAACTGGAAAGGAATGAAAGGACTTTTCAGTGCGAAACAGCTTGTTGGTCTGGGAAGTGTGAGATTAGGCAGGTTGGTGTTTGCAGCGCTGACTGGGGAAGGGCACGGTGAGGTCAAACTGGGGGCAGCCTGGAGCATCTCAGGAGTCATTCCTGTGCCAGGCTCCAGAGCCCTAAAAGATTCAATGCCATTACTATATGTGTGAGAGGCAAGTCAGCCCCTGTCAGAACTTCCACAGTGCGGAGATAGTCCACAGCTAGGGACGCTGTGTCTGTATGTCCAAGGTCAGTGCTATGTCTCTGTGTACCAGGCTCAGTCCCACATCAAGTGCCTTCTTTCCTGTGTGGGGTAAGCCATCTTTTCCTGTGCGTTGGGTTGAGTCAGTCTCTTGTGCCCGTTGGTCTGTGTCTCTTGTGTGTCTGGATGGGGCCAGTCCGTCTGTCCTGCCTCAGCTCCCACTCCCACTACACCCCTCAGCCAGGTCCCAGTGTGCTGATGGTGGTGTAGCTCAGCCTGGACAGTGAGGCGATGGAGGGGGTGGGAGGATCCTCGTCCGGTAGAGGTCTGGGGCGAGCTCGCGGAGGCCGAGGACAGCAGCGGGCGCAGGTGTCGAGGCAGGCCTGGCGAAAGCGACGGTGCATGAAGCAGTAGACCAGGGGGTTGACACAGGCAGAGGCGTAGCTTAGCAAGTGGATGAAGGAGATGGGCGCACCCGAAAGGGCGCGATGTGCACCGGGGCCGTCGAAGGCGCGCCACGTGTTGGCGCTGTACACTGGCAACCAACACAGGAAAAAAAGCACAACGATCACCAGTAACATCCGCACCACGCGCTTCTTAGCTAACAGCTTGGCTTGGGCCGGCCGGCTGCCGGATCCTGGCCCAGGCGTGGGGCCGGTCAGCGCGGACAGCTCCAGTACAGGCCGGGAGCGCGGAAGCTGCACGTAACAGCCATCGCCGTCCTCATCAGCCAGCCGGGTCTCCGACCCGCAACGCCCGTTCGGGTGGGCAGGACCTGAGCACAGACAGTGGGCGGTGAGAACAGAAGGCTGAGTTCTCCAAATCCCCAGCGGTCTCCCCCCAACCCCCTCATTGCCAGTCTCTCTTCCTACTCACACACCTTTCCGCCCCACCCACTTTATGTCCCGCCTCTTCCCAAAGTCCCGCCCCTCCTGGATTTCACCCACCTCGTCCGGTCCCACCGGGCAGTCCTCCTTGACTTCCGACCCGGCTCTGGCTCTCGCTGTCACTGTCACCGTCAAAGCGAAGCCCTAAGTAGAGCTCGCGGGAGATAAGCCCGTAGGCCACCGCCATAACCACCCCGGGCACGAAAAACAAGAGCAGGAACAGCAGTACCGACCTAGAGACAGAGCACAGAGCAATCGCGCGGGTCTCCGTCCAGCTACAATCACAGATGGAGGAAGACGCAAGGGCTGATGTCTAGGGCTGGTGGCCAGGCCCCGGAGGTAGAAGTAGGATTTGGGTACGTGGCCGGGGAGGGTTAGAGAACAGGGGAGAAGCCCCGAATGGGAATCCCAGGGTGGTGGGAGAGGGAATTGTAGTGATAATTGTTAGAGCAGCTGGAGGGAGATTCTGGGTAATGCTCGTGAGTATCTGATGGAGATGGAGAAGGGAATTCCCAGGAATGGGTCATAGGGACCCTCACCAGGTTTGGCGAACTCGCGCACTGGGCCACCGATGCATGCATTGCAGCACACGAGGTCCCGCTGGCTGCACGGCAGTGTACACTGGGTAGGGCACCATGAGCAGTCCGGACAGCATCCACGTGGCTACGATCACTCGAGCCGCGTGTGAGCGCGTCTGCCACACACGCGCCTGCAGTGGTCGGCAGATGGCGCTGTACCGCTCCAGGGCGATGGCCACGAGGCTTAGGGTGGACACGCTCACAGACACGCCTAGCAAGGGAAGAGGAAGGGGTCACCTAGGAAACTTGTACTACACACTCACCAGTGTGACTTCCATACCCGCTGACGGAGAAAGACCCCCTACATCCGGCAAGGACTTTAGAAGAGAAGAGGGGTAAGGGAGGCAGGTAGGTTGTTCACCTACCCATGAAGTAGGAAACCGCCTTGCAGACGACTGTGCCAAAGATAAATGTGCCCATGAGATTGGGCAGGAGGGTGAAGGGCATGCAAGCCACGGCCAGCAGGAGGTCGCTGACTGCCAGTGAGAGCAGGAAGGCGTTGGTGACGGTCCTCAGACGGCGGCTGAGTCCCAGGACCACGATGATGAGCACATTTCCTCCGACACTCATCAGAAAGATCACAGCGTAGAGGGTGACCCTAATGGCCAGCTCCAATTCTGGATAGGAAAAAGGGGAGGTGTCAGTAGGAGTCCTGGCCCCCACTCAGCCGGCTATCCAATTTCACTTATCCCCAGTCCTCCAACCCCCACTACCCAGCCAGATCCCCTGCTTTCCAAATCCCCGCCCCCGCCCCCAACCCCGAGGACCCACTCAGTAAATGGTGAACTTGAATCCTTTACCCTTCTAACCCCTGGAGGCCTAGTTAAAGTGGCCTAACTCTACTCTTCCTTAAGAAAGCCTGTCCCTTCTCAAGCTTTGTTCCAAATCCTTCCTTCTCTTTGCAGTCAAACTTCTTGAAAAGATTATTTCCATCTTTTCATTCACCCTTCAATCTGTTACAATCCAGTGACCTGTTCCCCCATTACTGTTTGGACACTTCTCAAGGTTACTGAGCTTTAACTGCTAAATCCAAAGGTCTCTCCTCAGCTTATTCTACTTGACCTCCAGGCAGCATTCGACCCAGTTGACCACCCGCTATCTTTTGAAATGCAGGTCCGAGCATGTCATTATTGTCTTAAAAAACAACAATGCCAACAAAACAAACAAACAAAAAGACCCTTCACCTACTCTCACCTGTCTGCAACCCTTTAGCTTGTCATCCAGATTCTCCCAGAACTGCCCTCTTCCTCCTCCCACTTCCTCCCTGCAATGCACCCAACTTAAGTCACCGGATGACTCAGTTTCTGGAAGGCAGCATGTGCACTCATGATTCTCTCCTTTGCTCATGTCGGTTTCTCAGCCTAAAATGCTCTTTCACTGCCCCCCCCCACTATTAATACCTCCCCCCCCATTAATGACTTTCAATAACAAACTTGTTTTCTGTTATCTGGTAAATTCCTATTCACCATTGTCTTTCAAGACTCAGACAGACTGCCCCCTCCTCTGTTAGGCCTTTCTGGACACCTTATTTGGAGCTAATCTCCCCTTCCTCTGACCATGCATGTTCCCTACACATCTGTTAGAACCGTTTTTACTTTCTGCCTTATATTTTAATTATCTATAAACATTCATTCTCACTCCACAAGCATTTACAGAGGACTCCCTTTATACCAGGCCCTGGGGACAAAGAGGACATGGCAAAGGCCCTGTGAGCTCTCAGATGAGAGCTCACAGTCTAGAGGGAAACTCAGATGTATAAACAGATAATTGTCACATGGTGTGATAAGGAGTGAGGCTGAGGAATACACAGAGTGCTCTGCGAGCTCACAGGAGGGACATGTAGTGTTGCTGGGCTAGACAAAGGGCTGACACCATTCATTTTTGTCATTGCCTATTGGGAGAAGGATTCATCATTGGGCTTCCATATCACAGCCAAGCAAACCCAGACAAAATTGAATAGAATTAAATTAAACTGGACCCAGTCACCCATGGCCTCAGCATGAGGGAGACTGGAGTTTGGAGGGAGAGAGGGCAGGGACAGAGCTTGCCAAGTTGCGGGGAGGGAAGGGCCCAGAGCTGCAGGGCCCTTTTTCATAGCCCCATACATTGGCTGACTTTGGCCAGAGCTCCCAAATTAAACTGTTTTCCCATAACAGTAGTTTGTACTTATTCAGAAGTTGTTGTAGACTTCGAGTAAGTGCTACTTACAAGAGATCCCCTAACTGAACTCAGCAGTGATATTACTTGTTCAGAGCACCCAGTAAGTTAGGAGCCGATTCAGAATAGAAGCCAGTCTCTAGATCTCTAAAATGCTTTGCCTTCTACTGCTTCCTCCCTTCTCTGTCATTCATGATGCTGTCCCCCTCTATACTCTACCATGGCATTTCTCACTGTATTATTCTGTTCATTTTCTATCTCCACCACTAGACTATGAGCTCTTGAGCACAAGGGCAATGCCCATCATGTTCTCCAGCATGTCCCTAGCATTTGGCATAATGTCCCCTGCACAGGAGCTGTTAACACCTGCTTGCTGATGAATCTTAAATGGATCTCTGTCACTCTCCACATAAATGCACCTGCTCTGTCCCTCCTCATCCATCTTTCACCTCTGTGCTTCTAAAGCTCCAGCATGCACTCTCCTAGCTGCCCATGTTAGAGGATTTTGTTGGTGGAGGGGAGGGGGCAAATGACAGGCTGTGATTTTGGATGTGTTACTTTTACTATTATATACAAACCACCTGTGTCTCATTTAGAAGCTGGGCCCCTCTCTGCAGGGAAGGCTTATGGAAGGTTTATGTGTGACAATTTGAGGTGTGTGTGTGTGTGTGTGTGTGTGTGTGTGTGTGTGTGTGTACGGGGAAATAAAGAACTTTGGGAGGGGGATCTCTGTCAGAGATCCTTGGACCCAGAAAAATAGAGCAGGTGGTCTATCTTGTATTCTATGTCTCCTCCCAGTCCATTGCCTCTCTCCGCCTGTGTGTGTGTGTGTGTGTGTGTGTGTGTGTGTGTACGGGGAAATAAAGAACTTTGGGAGGGGGATCTCTGTCAGAGATCCTTGGACCCAGAAAAATAGAGCAGGTGGTCTATCTTGTATTCTATGTCTCCTCCCAGTCCATTGCCTCTCTCCGCCTCTCTCCCCCTACCCCTTAATCTCTCTAGTTCTATCTTCTCTAACACCTCCTCCTCTGTCCTCTGAATGTTTCTCTTCAACTAGTTTTTTTTTTTTGGCCGTGCCGCGGGGCTTGAAGGATCTTAGTTCCCGACCAGGGATCGAACCCGGGCCCTGGCAGTGATGGCGCTGAGTCCTAACCACTGGACCACCAGGGAAGTCCCTCTCTTCAACTAGTTCTTGATTCAACAACCACACCTCAAGTTTGTACGGCACTCTAAACTGTGAAAAGCACATTTCTCATTCATTCATCTGGCTAATGGATCTCGTGTGTATCCTTGAACTTGGCTAATTGTGTTGTAGCTGAAAGATGGGGCTAGGTCCTCTGTATGAAGTTCCCAATCTGTGTGGGGACCTCTGAAAACTAGAGGACAAAGTCCCAGTAAAAATGACCAGCAACTGTACAATGCTTTGCTGTTTAACTGGGCACTTCCAGCTGTTACTTTATTTCCAGCCATCACCATCTCTCTAAGTCTTTGCTGTTGAACAGTTAGGAGATGTGAAAAGGCTAAGTAAAAGCAATCTTAGAGCTAGGGATCTTGGGAAAGGCAGGGAAGGATAAATAGGTGGAGCACAGGGGACTTTTAGGGCAGTGAAACTATTCTATATGGTACCGTAATGGTGCATAAATGTCATTATACATTTCTGAAAACCCATAGAACATACAACACAAAGAGTGAACCCTAATGTAAACTATGGATTTAGTTAATAATGTATCAATATTGGCTCATCAATTGTAACAAATGTACTACACTAATGCAGGATGTTAAGAACAGGGGAAACTCTGTGTGTGTGTGTGTGTGTGTGTGTGTATGCATCCATGTATGTTTGTGTGGTGGCATATGAATGACCACAGTGGCTTCAGGGGTGGCAGAATGGGAGATGCACCTCCTGGGGTACAGCCACTAGTGCCTTGACGGTCTATCTGTGGGCATCCTTCTGCTGGTGACGAGAGGAGAGCAGAAATCAGACCGGGGACTCAGAAGACTGGGACAGTTCAGTTCTGCTTCTGGGGTCTAGAGGATCTGCATGTGTTCTGTCCAGATGATGGCAGAGAAGTGTGGGTACAAAAATCCAGATGACATGACATGAAACAAAAACAGGCTTTTCTAAGAAAGAATTCCACAGAACACTGAAGCTGCTGATGTGCCTCAAATCCTGCCATTCACTGGTGTTTTGGATCTGGTCACCCATCACTCAGGCATCAAAGTAGTACCCATGCCTCTGTGGTGAGCATGGATAGCATCTAGCTGATTGTGGGTAACAGCTGGGTGATGGGGCATCCACATGTTAATGGATTCTAATTGAAGGGGCAGAAATAATATGCAGGGTGTGTAGGTAGGTAAGATCAGAGTGAGCACTGGGTAATACTTTAGTCTTGGAGCTGATATCTGGGTGGGTGAGAGTAACACATACTTCTGTAGGCAATATCTGGAGAAGGGTAAGAGCTACGTGTCTATAGGTAATATCTGATTGAGTGTGGGTTGCCTGTAAGTTTAGGTAATATCTGAGTAAGTGTTGTAACGTTTGAATGAGCCAGGGTTTGCAGATAACATCTCATTTTGTAAGTAACATCTTCAGGAAGCATGGGTTACATTCAGAGGTCTGTATGTGAATGGGGGAATATCCAGCTGATGGTGATCATAGCTGACTGAGCAGTAGTAAAATATGCAAGTATATGTGGGCAATAGTTAAGTGAGTGTGAATATGAGATATTAACAGATTAAGATGTTAAGCTTATTGAGTAAAATAACTGAGCGCCTGAGCGAACATAGGTAGTATTTGAGTCTTTGCGGGTAATATCTGAATATGTAAGAGTAATATCTATGACTTTATGGGTAATATCTGGAGAAGGGTTACTTAAGTGAGCATGGGTAATATTTGATTGTATGGGATAATAATAAAACAAAAGCGAGTGTGTTTGATGGATGAGTAATATCTGAACGACAGTGGGCAATATTAAAGTGAGTGTGGGTGACATCTGCTTTTCTGTGGGTAGCATCTGAGTCAACATGGGTAACATTCAAGTCTATGTGGATTATATCAGAATAATGTGAGTAACATCCATATCTCTGTCGGTAACACTGGAGTGAGCCTGGGTAAGACGCGTCTGTCGGGGTAACAGCTGAGTGAGTGTGGCTAACAGAGCCTCTGTGGGTAGCTTCTGACTGCCAGGTGTCACATCCAAATGTGTGTGGGCAGCAACGTCTAGATGACCTGTGCTCTGAATCACTTCACATTCTGCTTTCTCAAGGTCCCTTACTCTATTAGCTAGCCTGCTATCTTCTGCACTTCAACCTTCCTCTCTCGGCCCATTCCCCATCAACATTTTAAAAATGGCCTTATCTCTACAACACATACACACTCAAAAGACAAACTATGCATGAGCTCGCTCACACACACACACACACACACACACACGCACACACACACACACACCCTTCCTCAACCCCATGTTATCCTCCTCAGCCCCATGTTATTTCTAGCACTATCCTGTTTTCTCTTTGTCTCTCTCTCTCTCCCTACCAAACTTCTGGAAAGTTTTATCTACACACCTTGGTTCACTTCTTATAACCCCTCCCCCATGGCCCAAACTTTTACCAACTGTAGCCACCCCCTAACACCCACAGCTCCTCCTAAGCCTTCCTTGTTATTGAATTGGAAGGATGCTATTATGACCATATCTGACTTATATGGGTAGCATTTCACATCACTTCTCCCACTCTGCTTGAAACTTTCTTTTTTCCTTGCCTTCTTGTCTCTCTGATGGTCTCATCTAGATCTACTTCATGGACTCTCCTTCCTCTGCTAGGCTTTTAAAAATTGGTCTTCCCATGCAGATGGTCAAGAGACACATGAAAAGATGCTCAACATCACTAATTATTAGAGAAATGCAAATCAAAACTACAATGAGGTATCACCTCACACCTGTTAGAATGGGCATCATCAGAGAATCTACAAACAACAAATGCTGGAGAGGGTGTGGAGCAAAGGGAACCCCTTACACTGTTGGTGGGAATGTAAATTGAGACAGCCACTATGGAGAACAGTATAGAGGTTCCTTAAAAAACTAAAAATAGAACTAACCATATGACCCAGCAATCCCACTCCTGGGCATATACCCAGAGAAAACCATAATTCAAAAAGACACATGCACCCCAATGTTCATTGCAGCACTATTTACAATAGCCAGGACATGGAAGCAACCTAAATGTCCATCGACAGATGAATGGATAAAGAAGATGTGGTACATATATACAATGGAATATTACTCAGCCATAAAAAGGAACAAAACTGGGTCATTTGTAGAGACGTGGATGGACCTAGAGACTGTCATACGGAGTGAAGTAAGTCAGAAAGAGAAAAACAAGTATCATATATCAATGTGGAATCTAGAAAAATGGTACAGATGAACCAGTTTGCAAGGCAGAAACAGAGACACAGGATGTAGAGAACAAATGTATGGACACGAAAGGGGGAAAGCGGGGCTGGGTGGTGGTGGGATGAACTGGGAGCTTGGGATTGACATATATATGCTAATATGTATAAAAGATAACTAATAAGAACCTGCTGTATAAAAATAAATAGATAAATAAATTTTTTTTAAAAATTGGTCTTCCTCAGGGTCCTGTCCCAGGATCTCTTTTTTTTTTTTTCCCATCTGACACAATCTCTGTATGATTTAATCTATTCTCATGGCTTCCTTTACCACCTCTAGACAAACACCTTTCAAGTTTGTATTTCTAGCTCATACCTCTCCCCTATGTTCCAGACCCTTGGATTCAACAATTTACTGGGTAACTCCACCTGGATATTTTACCAGCATTTAAACTCAGTGGGTTCCAAATTGAATGTATAATCTCCTTCAAACCTGTTTCTGTTTCTTTGTTATCCTTCTCATTATACAGCACCAACATCCATCCAATTGTCTAAGCCAGAAACCTAGATGTCATCCCTTGACCTCTTTCTCCCTCTCCATTTCTAATAAATCATCAAGTTCTGTTGATTTCACTTCCAGAAGTGCCTGTCAAATCCACCCAGTTCTCTCCATCCCCATTGCCAGTAGCTTAGTCTACGCCAGCATCATCTTTCATCAGAACCAATGTAATATAATAGCCTTCTAAAGGATGCTCCTCTCTCCATTGGATTGTCCTCCAATCCATCCTCTTTAATACAGAACTAATCCTGGCAGTACTACTGAACCTTTCAGTAGTTTCCATTGCCCTCAGGATAAAATCCATACTCCTTAGACAAGGTCCATAAAGCTCTCTGGAAACCCTTTAGGCTGGTCTCCGTCTTGAGTGTTCATTATTCCTCTCTTATGGTACATGTCTCAGGCACACAGAAACTATGACACACTGAACGAAAGGGCCATGGACTTAAACTCTGGCTGTTTACACATACTGGTCCTCTGCTTGAGATGCTTTTTGCTTTTTCTGCCCCTTCACTTGGCTGGCTTTCCCTCAGCTTTTTCATTTTTATTTCAATTCAGCCTTCACCTCCTCAGGAGGCCAACACTGATTCCTAAGCCTAGGCTAGATAGAGGTGCTCCTCTTCTCTGTTCCCACAAATCTCTCAAGGCACTTCCCACTCTGTATGGCAATTCTCTGCTTACTTGTCCTCCCCCACTGAACTGTGAGCTCCATGAAGTAGGAGCTGTGTCAGTTTTGTTCTACTCCTGTCGTTAGTGCTTAGCACAATCTCTGGCTCCATAAATATTTGTTGAGTGAAAGAATCTGGGTGTAACAATGAGAGAGTGTGTGACAACTGGTCTGAGAATGCATGCAATATTTTATGGGGGTAAATAAATACTTGAATTGCAATTTATTCCCATTTTCCCTTCTAGAGCTTGGAATAATTTCCTTGTGCTTAACACTGTTCCCTCTCCTGGAATCCCACTTCTTCCTTTTCTGCCTACTGAACTCCAACTTCAAGGTTCCCTCTGTGAAGTTTTCAGACCCCATCTCCTTTGGGTGCCCAGAGTTTGGTCCCTCTTGTGGGAATTCCAATGCTGACCGTGATTTTCCCATTGGTTTTTGTCTCCCGCTTGCACTGGAGATGACAGTCCAGACTGGGTCTAGTTCAGCCCTGTGTACCCGGCACCTAGCCCAGAGACTATAATAGCAGGTGTCCAGTAACCATCTAAGGAAAGAAAAGGTATAGGGAGGGGAAAAATAAGACTTGAGCTGGGTCGTTGAGAAAATGTGGATGTTGGCTGATGGGAGGAATGCAAGTCACTTTGGGGACTGGGTGGGTGGAAGCAGTCTGGTGGTGAGGGGGAGAAGGTGGCACAGAGGGGTGGGATGATGAATGGGGCAGCCAGGCTCTAGGAGGCTGAAACCTAAGGAGAGGCAGGTTGGAGAGGGGGCTTGGAAGGGACCTGGAGACATTACCTGGAGACAGCGAAAGAGGGAGGGTATAGGCCCTTGAGAAAAACCCCAACATGGGAGGCAAAGGGGATCTGAGGAAATGGAGACAGGCAGCTCTAGAGAGCAGCCCCTCAGTCCAATGTCCAGCCTAATTCAGGTTAGAGGATCTCTTTTGGGAAGGCAGGGGGTTGGGTGGGGGACACAGGAGATTATAACGCTAACTTCCCATTCGGGTCTTCCAGAGTGCCCCTTCCCCAGCCAGGCCTCTTTTCCCCAGTCTTGCCTTCCTTCCTTTCTTTCCTTCCCCACTGTGGCTCCGTGAACTGGCTGCAAGAGGAAAGGAGAGACCTGGGAGGATTGGCCAGAGGAGGTCCTTGTCTTCCCACCGTCTCTGTCTAGGAGGCGGCTGTGTGTTGGGGGCGACCAGGAGCTCTGGGGGTGCTCAGGGGACCAGGGTGTGAAGGGGCTCTGACCAGGTAGTGTGAAGCTGCAATGGAGTTTTATGAGCTGTGGGGGACACATGCGTCGGGGGAGCTGTTTGGGGACAGACGGAGTACTATGAAGGGATAGCGTGGGCGTTTGGGGAAGCAGTGGGGGGCCTTTGTGAGTGTTGCGGGGTGCAGTGAGAAGGAGCTCGTGGACGGGGCTCAGGGAGGCACCCACCTCGTGTCCCGGCTCCGCGGATGCGCGGGGGCTCACAGCTGAGGTTGCCGGTGCCGCTGCCGTTGAGGAGGGGGCCCCCCGGGCGGCACAGGGAAGCCGCCGGCCCGGGTCCGTATCCCGGCACGCTCCGGTTCGGCTTCAGCAGCTCCATGGCCCCGGCCCATCTGCCGCCCCCTGCGCTCGGCCGGGCCGGCTCCCCGCAGCGGCTCCACCTGCTCCAGCGGAGATTCCGGCTGAGGCTCCCGCCCCGCCTGGTTCCCGCCCCCAACCCCGGCCCCCGCCCCTCCGCTCCTCCTCTCCTCCTCTCCTCGCCCCGCCTCGGCTCGCCTCCCTCCCAGGCTCGGGTCCGCCTCTGTCCTGCCAGGTGACTCTCCGCCCCCCTCTCCTGCTCCGGACTTACCCGTCCTCCCCCCC
>NC_041229.1:61531877-61537751 GCF_002837175.3 Physeter macrocephalus | reverse complement strand
CGCGTGCGTGTGTGTGTGTGTGTGTGTGTGTGTGTGTGTGCGCGTGCGTGTGTGTGTGTGTGTGTGTGCGCGCGAGGGTTGGGGAGAGGTTAGGAGTGGATGGAGAGGTTGTGAGGAGGGAGGTTGGGCAAGGAGGGAACGTAAGAGGGACAGGGTAGAGCCCGGCTGCCGCGGGGTCTAGCATCTTTCCCTGGTGGGTCGGGGAACGTGGAGACGGGGCCGCATGCTGGGATCCCTGGCTGCAGCGCAGATGCCTTAGCCCGCGCGGAGCGCCACGGGTTCCCTACTTTGCCGCAGTGACCGCGACACCATCGCTGGTAGTTCCCTGCAGCTCCTCGCCTCGGGGCTGGGGTAGCTCCCGCATCCTCACCTCTTACCTCAGGCCCAGCACCCACGCTTCCACCCGAAGCGCTCAAGGAACCCTCATCAGCGGGCAAGGATGGGGAAGGGGCAGCATTTTCCCCCGGGGAACCCTGGCAGGGGAAAAGGGCTGCCTGGACGAAGAGTGACTTGGGGGTTGAGGGGCGGCCGGGGTAGCGGTGAGAACTGCCTGGGATAAACAGGAGTGGGTATGGTTCGGTTCCCAGACCAGCACAGGCATAACCCGGGAGGAGGCGGCTGGCTTTCTCTGTGGTCTCCAGGCAGCGCCCACTCTCACCCGACACACTGACGCTCCCTGTTTGTTCTCAGCGCAGGTGGCGCAGCCTGTGTAGGGCGTTCAGGTTCCCACGGGAGGGGGCTGGAAGGGGGCTGGAGCACCCGAGTGCAGCGGGAACAAAAGTGAAGGGGGCCTGCGCAGGCCTGCTCTGGGTTCCTTGGGCCGGACTTGCCTCCTCTAATGGTTCGGCCCTGCTTGATGTCATTCTTCTCCATTCCAAAGAAACTCTGATATGACCTGGAATTCCATTCTCTGGCCTCCAGCAGTAGCTGTCAGAGGTGGGAGTTATCGGTCAAAGAGAACATTAGACTGGGGATGAGGTCTGAGTTTATGCGGAACTCAGAGACTCTTAGCCAATCAGTCTTTTGGAGAGAACCTGGTCCAGCTTGCACCGAGTTTATAAGGGATGAGACATTGAAGGAGGATTTAAGCCTAAGGTCAGTGGGAAAGTTGTCAACCGCCCCCCTCCCCCCTTCTCCTGGCACTACCTGCCTTCCCCACCATAGCAGCCTGATTTGCTGTTTGTTCAGCTCCAGCACAGGTGAGGCCTCAGATAACCTGCTGGACTTTTCCCACACTGGATGAGGGTAAGGTGTGGGAGCAGGGAAGCAAAGGAAATGTAGGGGAAACGGGAGAGGAAATAGAAGTACACGGGCATTCACTTATTCAGCAAAATATGTGCCAGGTATAGGGCTGTACACTAGCTGTCCGATACGGTCTGTGCCTGAGTAGCTCCCAAGCGAGTGGGGGAAAATGACAGGTAAGCCAACGATGACAACATACGGTCATAAGTGCATCCATCAAGATGCACAAATCGGAAATTTACAAATCATCCTGAATGCCTTACTCCCTTATGCTCCTGCACCCCTGTGGTGGAGGCTGTGACGAAAAGCCCAGACTCCTGCCGAAAAATGAAGGATTTACTCTCCTTCTTCACTGAGAACGCTGCTGGAAGATAGCCCACAACTGTCAGCCCCTTTGGGAGTTGCCTAAGCTGAAGAAAGCTGGCTCATTTAAGGTCATGTTCCCTTTCTGGGGCATCCTGCATACAATGACTGATCAGCAGAGAGGTATAAAGGTTCAGCTCCCTCACCCCGACAGAGGACAACTCTGAAAGATGTTCACGGCTCCTCGTGGGGTTGACTGAGGTCGTTGTTGGGCTGCTCAGCTTCTCCCTTTGCCCGATCCCACCTTCATCCTCTCTCTTTCACAGGTGTGGACTCTGAGAGCACTCCTTAGTAAACATCCTCCACAGTAATCTCTGTCTTAGAGTCTGCTTCCTGGGGAACATAACAGCCTCCCTCCCATGTTCAATCCATCATGAAGTGCTGTTGATTTTAGCTACTGAGTGTTCCTTGAATCAGCCTGCTTGTAACTCCACTGACTTTGCCCCACTGTTTCTTGTACTACTCTCCCAGCCTCCTAAGTGGTCCACGTTTTACTGATGCGTCCTTACATCCACCCTCCACCTTATAGCCAGAGTGATATGTTTAGAATACAAATCTGATTATGCCACTCTTCTGACCTTTGCTCTGGGGATAGAGAAAGCTTTTTAACAGAGTCTATGAAGCCTGCATATCCTGACTCCTACTGATCTCTCTAACCACCTTGTTTTGAGTCACTGTTGTTCTTGTTCTCTCCATTGAAGGCACTGGCCTTCCTTTAGTCCAGTTTTTGGATGTATATCCTCTAGTTACATGGTTTCTGTGCATTCTCTCTGGAAGTTTTCCTTCCTTATTTAATTAACTCCTACTCATCCTTCTGATCTCAGCTCAAGGTCTGGGCATTTCTCAGGGGTGTTTCTCCTGGCTTTCCCTCCTGGGTAGGCAGAATCACAAGATGATCCCTAATGATTCTCACTCTTGTATGATCTCCTTCCCTCAGGTGTGGGTGGAACCTGTGAAAGTGATGAGACTCTACTCCTAAGATTATGGTACATGGCAAAAGGGATTTTGTGGATGTAATTAATGATGCTAATCAGTTGCCATCAAGATAGAGAGATTATCCAACTAGTCCTAACTAAATCATATGAATCCTATAAAAGCCACGAATTTTCTCTGGTTGGCAGCAGAAGGGGAAGTCAAAGAGATTTGAGGAACAAGATTTGATACACTGTAGCTGGCTTGAAGATGGAGGGGGCCATGAGGCAAGGAATGGGGGTGGCTGTGGTTGGCTTGAGCATGGAGGAGGGCATAGAACAAGTACCTGAGAGTGGCCTCTAGCTGAGAGCCATCTCTGGCTGACAGCCAGCAAGAAACTAGGGACCATAGTCCTACAACCACAGGAATTGGATCCTCCTAATGACAAGAATGAGCCTGAAAGCAGATTTTCCCCCAGAGCTTCCAGAAGAGAACTTAGTCTGGCTGGCATCCTGACTTCTGCTTGGTGATATCCTCCCTGAGCAAAGAACCCAGCCATATTGCCTGTGAGCTAATAAATGGATGTTTTTAAGCTAACAAATTCATGATAATTTGTTACCATAGAAATATAAAATAACACACCTCTCATCTCAGGAGGTAGCAAATGCAGACACTTGCAAGCCATGCAAGGAAGAAGTGAGGGCATTGGAAATTTGTTAAAATTTAGAAAGACTTGGAAATATTGCAGTGGCAGCTGGTGTGGAGAGCAACTTAAGGAATGGGACCAACTGGGAACTGCATAGGAACTGTTTGATAATCACCTACTATGTTCCAAGCATATTATCTTTAATCCTCACAAAGAACTACAAATTTGGGCACAAGATTATTGATCACTATTTTAAATGAAAAAACTGGCTCAGAGAGAGTTTTACTAACTTGCCCAAAGCCACAAAGCTACTAGGTGAAAAAAGCCACAGTTCAAAGCCAGGGATTTGGGAAGTCAGAATTCAGGTGCTCCTAGTACGCTGCTTCCCAGTATAAGTTTTATTGTTTCTCTGGTCACCTTCTTTTCCTCATTTTACAAAATATTTTTTTCAAATTTTCTTGACTTATAAAATCTCTTATTTCATCTCTTACCCTGGTGACAGCCCATATGTACAAACACACACACACATACACACACACACACACCATCCTTCAGTCACAACAAGTAACACGGCCTCCCACTTCATAGAGAAAATAGTAGCTATCAGACAGCAGCTCCCACCAGGGAATCTGGTCCATTTTGGATAAGTAAAGTTTCAGAGGCCTATTAGACATCTAAGCAGGAATTCCAGTAGGAAGCTGAATAAGCAGCTTGTATAGGAAGTAACATAAACCATAGAATTAATAAGAGTATGTTGAATAAGGAGAAATGAGGAACCAGGTCAGAAGTCTGGAAAAGACCATGATTTAAAGGCTGGATAGAGAAAGACCAGTCTGCAAAAGAGACCAAGAAGGAGAATATAGAGGGGTGAAAGGAGAACAAGGGGAGCAAGGCATCATGAAAGCAAAAGGAGACATGCTGAATGGAATCAAATACTGCTCCTGGACCAAGAAAACAAGAATGAGAAATGTTCTCTGAATTCAGGGACCTGGACATCCTTGGCCACAGAAAGAGCCATTTTGGTGAGGTCCTAGAGGCAGAAGACAGATCAGATGTCCTGAACACTGAATGTCACGGGAGAAAGTGGAGCAAGTGACTTTAGACAAGGTTTTTTTTTTTTAATTTTATTTTATTAATTTTTTTATACAGCAAGTTCTTATTAGTTATCCATTTTATACATATTAGTGTATATATGTCAATCCCAATCTCCCAATTAATCACAGCAACCCCCCCCCGACTTTCCCCCCTTGGTTAGACAAGTCTTTTTTGAAGAATAGTTATTAAGGAAAGGAAAGAGGGTAGTAACTAGAGGGGGCTGTGGAATGAAAGATTTTAAGATGGAAGAACTAGAACATTTTTAGGGGCAGATGTAATTACTGCAATGTGTAGAAAAGACTGAAGATACGAGAGAGAGACAGAGACACTAATGCAAGGTTCCTGAGAAAAGGTAGGGAAGTATGGAACCCAGTGCGTGTGTGGAGGGTTCTAGCTTTTGATGGGAGTACAGATTCAATTGTAAGAAGTTAGAAGAGAATAATTATAGATGAAAATGTCATGGCAACCAGATAACAAGTATATAGATGAAAATGTCATGGCAACCAGATAACAAGTATATTTCCTAGACTTTTTTTTTTGCAGCTAAGTTTGGCTTAATGACTACATTCTAGACAGTGGTTGTGGATGGAAGTCATAAGTGCAGCTTCCAGATCAAGTTCTTAAAGGAAAAGAGTGAACTCTCTCTTCCTCGTTGACTTTTCTTGCAGGTTGACTGTGGATGTGGATAAGCCACTTTCAGTCATGCAGTGAAGTGTGCATCCCCCACACACTAGGGATGGCAGAGTGACAAGATGGAAGGGGCCTGGGTCTCCTACATGCTCAAGTCATTTTGCCACCTCTGGTTCTCTTGTATGAAAAAGAAAGAAACTACAATCTTAAGGCTCTACAATTTTTTCTCTCTTTTATCATAGCAACTTGATCTGTAGCTTAAGACAGTAGGTGTTAGATTTGGTGGAGAGCTGTTTTCTGATAGTTTCTGGTTTCTCTGTGAAATTGGAGATCTGTTTACAGTGAGTGGTGTGTATATGTATGTGTGTGTGTGTGTATAGGACTGAAATTTTAGGAGTCAAGATGGTTTAAGAAAACTGTATATAATGGGAAAGGGAAAGTGGACATCTGAGGAATGTAGTAAGATAATTAGGAAAGTGTTGAGGACCCACTTAAGAGTTGGTGACCGTGAATTTCTAGTGGTATCAGTTTCTCCAGCAGAGCCCAGACAGTTGGATGCAAGCATGGAGAATGTTGATGGTTCAGTTCCTCCTAAGTTGAGATTTTACCAGATGGGTGGGATGGAAAACAAAGGGACAAGCGTGAAATGATGGGCCACAAAATCTCAGCTGAACATGGAGAAGACAGAACTATGAGGTAGGTGACAAAGTTTAAATGAGTATTAAGTAGGCTTTAGAAGGTTGGGAGTCATCAGCAATAAGGAAGGGAAGAGGGTAGCACAATGAACATACGAGTGTCCAAGAGCAGAGGTCTATTGAGAGTAAAGAAGCAGCATTGGTGAGGGCAGAGGATCCCCAAATCTGTGTACATGGATTATGAGAGGATGAGAAGCCACCCCTTTCTGTGAAGGATATACTATCTTTAGGGGATGGCTGGTTTTAGTTAACATGGGAGTTGAGAGGGTGTTCAAAGTTGAGGATATAGCA
>NC_041229.1:61515029-61531377 GCF_002837175.3 Physeter macrocephalus | reverse complement strand
CATTCAATCCTTGTCCACTGGTCAATGTCAGGCACTGTGCTGGGCACTAGGGATACAGCCACTAACACATACGTTTAGTTGGGAAAATAGACATACAACTAAACGCAATAATTGCTCTAAAAATATATGCATGAGACTTAGTGGTGACCCACTGTTGAGGTTATCCCTATAATAATGTCACCCTCACTAATTTGGGAGAGGAAGAGGTAGCATCACAGCCAGTACGCAGGAATTGCATCTCCAAAGCCTGTGCTATGTGTGCAGCAGACTAGAGCGGGCAGATTGCTAACACACCAAGGGCCGTGCCAATTTCAAATCATCATACTGCATTGAGACGTAATGGTTATTTTTACCATTGACTTTCATTTCCTGCCCAAATCCTTCCTGGGTTTAGATAAAATTGGGCTTAACCTTTGAGAGTATGTCTGAATATGGATGTCATCCATCCCACACGGTGGGCGGAGAAACGACTGAGGATGGCTGTTGCTTGCGACTGAGTGTGAGTCACATTCTTAGACCAGAAAGAGAGCTAAGTGGGAGGCTGAGCGGGAGGGAGCTGCAAGTACGTGTCTGGCTTTTGCAGCCTGGAGGCAACAAGGATGTCAGGACACCTCTCCAATGGGGAAGGAATCAAGGTGCCCAGACCTAGTCAGGTCGGGAACTTGGATAGGAAGCCAGCCCACAGGCTCAGAAAGTCTAGCGGTAGGGCAGGGTCTCCTTATCGTGGTATCTTCCTGCTCTGCTTGGAAATGTGACTGTTGGTGAACTATTTATATTTTCTATTTTTTTCTTCCTCTCAGTTCTTCAGAAAAACTTTCAGAATTGCCAGCTATATGTGTATTTCCTCCGATGAATATGTATTGCTTGCTTAATTTTTTTATGGAATGTTGCTATTACAAGTCATAGAAAGAAAAGACTTTAAAGTGAAAATGCCAGTTTGAGCTGTGTTTCAGAGAAATTAATGACAGTTCTGTTCGCATTCCCAAGAGCGCTGTAAAAAAGGAGCAGTTTAACTCAGATTAGGCGTTGGGGGCAAAGGTGGGCTGGCAGCTGGTTTTTAAGTCAGAAAACTCCAAGATTGCTGGGATAGGGGAGAAAGGGAAAGTCAGGGTCTTCAGCCAGCTCCCAAAGCCTACAGCCACAGAATTCTCGCTCCAGAACATCCCTCTGCTAGGCCTGCCTGAGGTTCCGTGGTGGTTTGTTTCCGTGAATAAAGTCCTTTCCCTTACTGATGGATAATGGTGGCCAAAGAGACGCTAAGGAGAGTGTCCAGCTCTCGGCCTCAAAAGCCCTGCAAAGTCAGAGGGGAGCCAGGAGGGGCTAGTGAGCAGGAAAGGCCACCCAAGTGTGTGACATCTCCTCCCTCCATCTCCATAAAGCGCCTATCTTCACAGAAGCTCATACGCACCTCACCTGTGAAATCTCCCCTGACTCTTCAGGCCACAATGGACCTCTTCCTCCTGGAGTTATCTTTCATTATCATGATTAAACACCACTCCACGTCTTTCCTTTTTGGGAAAACATCTGGTCACATACTCTATTTATTCGCTGGGGCCTCTGTGTATTCTTTTAAAATCAGTTTATGAAAGTTCTTGCTGCAGCTGACTGCAAATATTTCCCCAGTTTGTTTGCCTTTTTATTGGGGTTACCTTTCTTTTTTTTTTTTGAACATGCAAAAGTTTAAAATACTTATATAGTCATCAGTTAACCTTTTCCTTTGTGACTGCTTCTGTTGCTTCTAAGATGGAAAATTCCTTCCTTCCAGATATTTGATAAATAGGTTAGTGTTTCCGAGGTTTTTAAATCTCTTTAGCCCATCTGGAAAGTTCTTGGTATACAATGTGAGGAAAAGACGGATTATTTTTCTTTTATGCTAGCCAGTTTTCCCAGCCCATGTATGGAATAAATTTCTTCCTTTACCAATAAATTTCTGATTCCAACTTTATGGTATATTGAATTCACGTCCATCAGGGCCATCTTTTTTTCCAGGCAACCTCTTCAGTTCCAAGCAACGATTATTTTGACACTTGACTGTACATTCTGTATTACTCTGTGTTAACTATACTCAAAATTGTTTAAAGGAAAAAAATCACATATTTTCCTTCCAATAATTCATTCAACAAATATTTATGAAATATCGACTATGGGCCAGGCACTTGTTTGTGTTGGCAATAAGACAGGCTCGGTTTCCACCATAACTTACTTGTGATCAAATAAGCAATGATGATCAAGAATGGAAAGTGTTGAGCAGCAAGCTGTGCGTCTTGGAGGTGATGGAGGGAAGGGCCCGGAGGCTTCCTTTCGACACCTGAGGGATGAGTGCAAAGAGGAGGAGGCTGGAGAATCTGGGATGTGATGGGACATGGGCCAGACAACCCCTACTAGAACCTTGGTTCCAGCTTCCTAGAGGAAAAGAAAGAGGTGAAGGTGAAGAAACTGAAGATTCTAGCTGGGCTGTCGTGAGCAGGAAAGGAGAGCTCCTGCTCTGTGCCGGGTGTCATGGTGATACTTCCATATGATTCTTCTTTCATTCTCAGACTCCTCCTTGAGGTTATGAATTATTTACCCCACTGCATACACGGGAGACTAAGGCCTGGAATGTTGACGTTACCCACTTGCTGGAGGCTCGGGTCACAACATGGTCAGGATGAAGGGAGGCCCTGGAGCGCACGTGTCCTTCTCCTGGTCTCCTTCTCCTCCCCCAGGGGAACTTTGCCATCCCTGAACCTTTGTGCTTCCTGGTGTCCTGTCGTGCAGTCCTAGACCTAAGTCGTCCTAAGACTATGCTGACTCACCAGAGTCCTCAGACTGGCAGGGGCCCAGGTCAGACTTTGGAATCTCCGAGCCCGTACACAACGTTATCTTTTCAAGTCCTAAGTTCACCACCCAGACACCTGCATAGCTCAGTGAGCTCATAAATACTCATCAGGACCTGACGGTTGTTGCTTACCTCACACCGAAGTTCAATACAGTGCACACAGATGCAGGATCACAGCCTCGCTGGGTATCTTTTGGGACTGCTTTCCCTAAAGTTTCCCATTCCTATGTGTTCCACACAGGCCATGCCCAAGGCCCACCCATCTGGCTACCATCTTTCCTTCCTCTGTACCCTGTGCCTTAGTTGTTCATGCTGGCCACGTCCACCCTTCTCACACCCCTGATGTGTCACAATAAATATGGCAACTATTCCTTATTCCAGTGCTACTCGAGGTGTGGCCGACACCCCAGGGCCAGGCCACAGATTGTTACCAGTCCATGAAGAGACAGTTCAGAGATTAAGTGCTTAGAAACTTTTATATCAATTTGACAGAATAATTATATGTCATTGGAACCTAATAATAAAAAGTGCACTAAATGCAGTGTGGTATCCCAGATTGGATCCTGAAAGAGAAAGAGGACATTAGCAGGAAAACTGCTGAACTCCAAAGAGAGGCCATAGTTTAGTTAATGGTACGATGTTAATTTGTTTGTTAGTTTTCACAAATATACTTCGGTTATCTAAGATGTTAGCATTGGGGAAGTTGGGTGAGGACTCTACGGCAACTCGCTCTACTCTCTTTGCAACTTTTCTATAAATTTACAATTATTCCAAAATAAAACCTCTATTTTTTAAAATATGGGCTTACACTTTATATGGCTTTTTTCTTTTTTTTTTTCAGCTCTTTTATTCCTTTAACATCTTAACAAGATTCCCCAAAGTTTAAAAAAACCTTTGAAAAATATACATTTCATATTATTTACATAACATATGAGTACAGGTTCCAGTATCATACAAACATTGTGATGTTAGAAATACAGTGGGAAGGCATGATGTAACTCACCTTGTATGGCTCTTTTCAATTTCATTTTTCTAGCAATTTAATTGCACTTTACAAAAGTTGTCAGTCTGTAGTGGATCCAAAATGGAAATTTAAAAAATGAAACTGGTCTTCCACCACAAATAGTTGGCAAAGCACTGCTTTATACACTGTACCCTCCTCAGCACTTGTCACCATGATCATTATAGATGCTAATCATGAATTCTTGTTGATGACGGCCAGACTCACAAGCACAGGTTTTGAGACCAGTTATTGCACTCTCTGAATAAAGTCACAGCCCAGGCCCCTGTCATCACTCAAATCCAGGCACATTTCAGTGTTTGGTCATGTACTCAATATGTCACAGCTCAGCTGTCACATCACAGATACTATCACAGCTCAAGGCCAAGCATGGGCTGTGACAGCACCCTGGGAAGTGCCTGTATATAAAGAATGACAGTTCTTCATAATCTGTTTGTTTTCTGTCACTATAGATTAGTTTTTCCTGTTCCTGAGTTTCACATAAATGGATGGAATCATGCAGTAAAAAAAAAAAAAAAAAAAAGAATGACAGTTCAGGCCCCGGGTTGTTCTGTGTATGAAGGGTGACAGGGTCCTGCAGGGTGCCTTTATCCACGGGATGACAGAGCACTGCTCTGTAACTGTATCTGGGGTATGACAAGGCCCTGGAATGTGACACAGTTCTGGAACATGACCAGGCCCTGGGATGTGTGGTATCAACAAGTTCTGGGCTCTGACAAGTTCTGACCATGACAAGGTACAGACTCTAATTCTGTCTGGGTTTTACAGGACACCAAATGCTCTGGAAAACAACCTCTCTAATGTTCAGGATGGATCTTAGTTTGTCTGGGATTTATGGACAGGGACATCTGAACCAATCCAGAAGGGATAATACATCTGGGTATGTGTGGCCAGATTTGGAGTAGAGTTTATTCTGGGCTCCGGAGCTATTGATCAAGCCTGTCCTGGCTCCTGGTGTACAAAACATACTCAGGACTCCTAACCCACAGCACAGAATTCTCTGCTTCCAGGGGATCTACCTTGCGCCATCACCCCAGGGAGTTTGGCCAGAGTTCATCTAACTCCCCACCTCCCCTCCAACCCGCCCCTGCAGCTCCTGAATCTGGTGGAGGAGGCTGCACCTGAGCCCATCTCAACTGAGCTTCTCCACCCCAAGGACTACCTGCCCGAGGACAGCCCCCAAGTCTGAGTTCAGGCCATGTGTGAGGCCACAGTGCCATCTGCTGGGTCTCATGGGCCATGCTGGTCAGGCCGGGAACATGCTGAACAGATTGGGGGCCCTGGGAAGCCTCCCCCATGCACCTCAGCTCAGGATTAATAGAGTGTCCTCCCCCTTAAGCCCCCAGTGACCAGGGCCCCTCACTCAGACTTCAGTGTTCAGAGGCCCCCCGCTCAAGCCCGTTAGTGGCCATGGCCCCCAGGACAGGTCCACAGGTATCAGACCCCTCACTCAGCCCCCAATCCCCTCCCCCAGAGACCAGGGCCTCTTTCTCAGGCCCCATAATGACCAGAAAACTTCATTTGAGCTTCAATGGCCAGAATCCCTCACTCAAGCCCCAGAGTGACTAGGGCCTCCCTCTCAGGCCACTCAGTGACCAAGACTTGCAGCTCATGAGTCCCAGAGACAAGAGCCCCTCGATCAAGCCTCAGTGACCGGGGCCCCTCAGTGACCTTGAGTCCCCTCATTCAGGACCTTCTGCCCCTCAGTAACTAAAGACCCTTACTCAGAGCCCAGTGGGCATATAGAGTGGCATTTGGGAGGCTCTTGGCCCCCAAGAACTGAGCAGGTCCCACCTGGTTTCCCAGCTACCTTCCCCCTTCCCCCCAGTCTCCAGAGAGGCCAAGACAGGGGCCTCTGGTCACCAGGGCTTTCCATCTTGTTTTGCCTTTGCTCCTGGGTCCCTATTTCAGACATGGCCACAGCTGTGCCCGGGTCCCATGAGGAGAGTGGGCCCTGCTGAGGCAATTGATCGCATCCCAGGAACCCTGGCCTGAGAGGACCAGATTCTGTCCAGAGCAGAGAAGCCCACCCGCCCCGACCTGGGGCTCACATCTGCTGGCTCCCAACACCAGGTCACACGTCTGGGTCACCTCACCCCTTCTCCCTCACAAACAGGGCCTCTGTCCCATCACAGTCCTAGAAAGCTGAGAGCTCCTCAGACCCAGCATCCCGCTAGGCCTGACACCCACCCCAGACCCTAGTGTTACCGGGGCCCTTCTCAGATTCTTGGACAGCAATACCATAGCAATGAATATCCCTTCCACAAGACTCTTAGTCAAGCAAAGCTTTTTACTTTAAAGAGATAACTTGTGGGACTTCCCTGGTGGCGCAGTGGTTAAGAATCAGCCTGCCAATGCAGAGGACACAGGTTCGAGCCCTGGTCCAGGAAGGTCCCACATGCCGCGGAGCAACTAAGCCCGTGCACCACAACTACTGAGCCCACTTGCCTAGAGCCCGTGCCCCACAACAAGAAAAGCCACCACAATGAGAAGCCCCCGCACCACAACAAAGAGTAACCCCCGCTCGCCACAACTAAAGAAAGCCCAAGTGCGGCAACAAAGACCCAACACAGCCAAAAATAAATAATAAATTTTTTTAAAAAAGAATATACACATGGTCCTAAATATAAAAAGATGCTCAACTTTTCTCATAAAAATAAAAGGTGCAAATTAAAACAACTCAGAAATATTTTTTGTCCAATCAGATTAGCAAAGATAATGCTTTGTTATGGTGAAATTGTTAAGAGATGGGCACTCCCAAATATTTGTTTTTATATTCAAAGATCATCTCTGGAAAGATGCCAAAGAAATTAGTAATAATGTTTGCCTCTGGGAAGGGGAACAGGGTAGGGGGAAGATTTATTTTTTTAATTCTGTATCCTTCTGTTCCTTTTGAATTTTAAACCATGTGAATGTGTTACCTTTTTAAAAAATTAATAAAATTTTAATTAATAGAAAATATAAATAAATATGGTTGTCTGAGTCCAAATCTATGTTTGCAAATTTGTTTGGAGGATGCCGCCCCTCTTGCTTGGTCTATCCAAATCCTATACACCCCATAGGGCCCAGTTCAGGTACTGCTTTTCCTGAAGCCTTTTTTTTTTGGCCACGCGGCATGTGGGATCTTAGTTCCCCAAGCAGGGATCAAACCCACGCCCCCTGCACTGGAAGTGCGGAGTCTTAACCACTGGACCGCCAGGGAAGTCCCCCCGCAAAGCCTTTCTTGATCACTTAGCGCGTACTGACCTCTCCCTCCCCTGAACACAGTGACTTTTTTTACAGTCTGGGTCAGGTAAGTACAAGTAGTTAAAGAACACCAAAGTAAAAATAGAAAGCTTGAATTTTTATCTAAGCTCAAGCCCTTAAGTCATTCAAAAATTCAGACCATTCTCTGAGCTTGTGTGGGCCAGACACAGTGCAGGGGGGTGAGTGCAGAGAGGGAATATCAAGATAAGTTTAATTAGACCTGGCACTGAAGAGTTCCACATTGTGCTCTCCAAGAGTCCTGTTCTCTCCTTCCTTGGCCCACAGCCAAACTACATTCCCCAGGCTTCCTTTTCCCACTTCCTGCCAAAGGAATATGGGCAGTAACGGTGGGTACTGATTCCAAACTTGGTGCATAAAAACTGCTTCCAAGCCTGGATCCTCTGCATTATCCTCTCCCCCGCCCCCACCTGCCACCTCCCCCTGCCCCATCTGATGTCTGGATTTCCACATCTACAGGAACTTCAGGAGTCATGAGTTGAATATGATAGAACCTCTATCTACCTGGGTCCCCCTCATTTCTTGTTCACCACAGACCCACGCTGGACAGTGACAACTTCTATCAGGTTAAGTCACTGATATTTTAGGATGTTTCTTATAGCAGCTAGTGTTACTTATCCTGACTAATATACAAGTATGGAAATAGAGTCATAATAGTCCTATAAACACAAAATTGTCCTGCAACATTACTATGCTTCCCGAATCAAATGGCTTCTGAGCTATCCACGGCACTATTTTTAACTTTCCTCAAATCATCAACTTCCCATCCACACTCTCTTCATTTACATCTTTATACTATGGTGATACAAATCTGCCTGTCCAGGGAGAGAAAGCCAAAGCCCCATCCTTAAGCTAAGGAATCGGACCACTTCCTTAGTCATTTCTTACACTTCCGGCTGTCTTCTTACCCAGGAAAGGAGTAGAGAAAAGACCTTTCAATTATTTGTTGTCAAGTTACTCATTATGTTACTGGTAGGCATTGCAGTGTCACACATGTTTCCCACCTTTGCAATAATGTCCCGTCCCTAAGGCACACTATCTGAGAGGTTTACATGGCACCCTGAAAACTACTGTTTCCTAAATTGGAAGAAATCTGAACATCTCATAGCTTGTGTGACTGGCAAGATTTTCACAATGGAATGCTGACAGAGAGAGGCAGTGCAATGGAATCACTGCGAGCATGGCCAGGCTCTGGACAACCTGGAAGCTAGTCCCAAGCCTAATTCCACCACTCACTGGCTGCATGACTTTATTCAAGTCATTTAATCTCTCTAAGTCTCAGTTTCCTATGAACTGAGGATAATTATAGTACCTGTCTCAGGGTCATGTGATAATTTGATTAAATTTTCTGGTCCTTCCAGGCTTCCTCCCCCACCCCCATTCTTAGCTGCTAAGATACTAGAGCCCAGCTCTAGAATCTGATTTTGTAAGCCCCTCCAGACTTTGTAGATTAAATCTCTGACTGCAGCAAATAAAAATTAGAACTCCACCATTTGCATCCAAAGAAACGGTGAGAGGGACAAATTAGGTTTCAACAGAAAGAATACCACAGGCCCGGCAAGTTCTGGAAGGTCACCTGCCCTGTCCACACTGCACAGCTGCCCAGCTCTGGGAAAGCAGCCAGCTCTTCAGTGAGGTGGGGACTACAGGCTTTTGGCCACAGAGACTCCCAAGTATCTTTGTGTGATTCATGTGTGAAAGTGTCTGCTTTAACACAGGAAAGTTAAAGCAGGAAGCCTTCTTTTGGCTGGAGTTCTGCAGCAGGTAAAAAGCAAAAGAAAGTCCATTATTGGCTACTGGTAGCTTCTCAGTGTCAAAAGGAGGAATAGGTAAGAGATTTTTTTTTTTTTAAAGAGAGAAATAAAAAGGGAAAAAACTTGCAGAAAATAATATACTGCCTTCTTGGCTTAGATTCAAGAAAGATAAGGGAAATACCAAGAGGTAAAGTTCTGAGCCAGGCAGGCAGAAGACCCTGTTATGGGATGTATCCTTACATTAGACAGTGGACTTTCTTATACTTTTAGGTGATAGAGGCTGAAATTAGCTGCCTTGCTCAAGAGGAAGTGCAAGGCAAAATGCAACTGTGTTGCAGGTTGGTTTTGTCAGAGTTGCACCGTCTAAGGGGAAGTAGCATAAAGCCAGGAAGGTCGTCCTAAAGGAGAATAAGACAGGGGACTGAGTGTCAAATAGGATCTAGAGTTTGGGGCTCTGTTTGAAGGTGGGAACAGAACCATGATTTTGGCTATGGACCCAGGTGACTTTGTTTGCACCTTGAAGCCTCCACTGATGCTAGGCTGGGTTAGCAAGTAGCTTGTAAAGCCAAGATCATTTTACCCCTCCGGTAAAATCAGAATACAGGTGAAGAGCACTTGTCACCTTGTGTTTGTAGCACTTCCTGCTCAGCCCGGCTTCCTGTGCAGGAACCGGAAGTCAAAGTCATAAGGGCTCTGGAGAGGAGTGAGAGGAGAAGAAACAGCAAAGGGCTGAGAAGCCTCAGACAAGGGGGAAAAAGAGGAGGAAAGTGAAAGCTGAGATGACGGAGAAGGTGAGAGAAGATAGTGCTTGAAGACAGAGGAATCAAATGTGTCCAACTCTGGGACTTCCCTGGTGGTCCAGTGGTTAAGACTATGCACTTCCAGTGCAAGGCGTGCGGGTTTGATCCCTGGCTGGGGAACTAAGATCCCACATGCGGCACAGTGCCGCAAAAAAAAAAGAAAAAGTGTCCAGTTCTGCTGGCAGATCCAGAAGGCTGAAAAGTGTCTATTAGATCTGTTAATCTAGAGGTCATAGGTGCCTTAGCTTTTTTGGTAGATTGGTGGGGACAAAACAAGACTGGAGTGTTTTGAAGAACAAACAAGTGAGGAAGCGGAGACAGCATGTATGGAGAGCTCTCTTGAGATGCTCCCTATTTAAGAGAGAAGAATAAGGATGGTTGGGGATCAGGTTAGGTCCAGAGAGAAGACCGAGTTTGTTTTGTCTTGGTTTGCATCATTTTAATTTTTTTAAAATAAATTTATTTATTTTTGGCTGCATTGGGTCTTCGTTGCTGCACGCAGGCTTTCTCTAGTTGTGGCGAGCGGGGGCTACTCTTCGTTGTGGTGAGCGGGCTTCTCATTGCGGTGGCTTCTCTTGTTGTGGAGCATGGGCTCTAGGTGCATGCGTGGGCTTCAGTAGTTGAGGCTTGTGGCTCTAGAGCGCAGGCTCAGTAGTTGTGGCGCACGGGCTTCGTTGCTCCGCAGCATGTGGGATCTTCCTGGACCAGGGCTCGAACCCGTGTCTCCTGCATTGGCAGGTGGATTCTTAACCACTGCACCACCAGGGAAGCCCTGCATTATTTTAATTTTTAAAGATGGAGTGTCAGTTGGGTTTTGGGGTTGAGTAGAAGAGGTTGACGATGTCAGAGAGGGAATGAAACAGAGTACCTCTAAAACCGAGTTCCTCTGCTCAGTTTTTGGTTAACCGCTCTATCCAAAATATTACTCCCTTTCTTGTCCAACACCTGTTCCCCTCAAGACTGAGGAGAATCAAAGGAAAAGGGGAATTGATACCAAGGTGGACACTTTGGGGACCTCCTGGGCATAAAAGCCTTTCCATATTCCCCGTTTCTTGTTTGTAGGAAATAGACTTTCAGCCTCCTAGACCTTCCAACGGACAGATTCAAACAGTTACTAATTAGGAGAATAAGGGAATGAAGAAAAAAAACCGTAGTGAAATGAGGCCTGGGCCTGGTTCCTCTGCGGGGGAGGTGCAGAGCAATCTGATACGTTTCTCTGAGTTCTTCTACAGGAACTAAGGCCCCCACCCAGGGGGAGGATGGTAACTTGAGGCTGAGCTCAAACACAAGGATCCCAAGCCAGATGGAACCAGAAGGATGATGACTGAGTTTTCTGGAACACCACCCAGTTAAGTTACCACCAACCAGTCAAAGGAGGGCTACACACCCTGCAACCCTCTCCCCAGATTTGCCTATAAAAACTTCCCTGGAACCCATCAGGGAGTTCGGGCCTTTTGAGCACGAACGTCCCGTTCTCCCTGCATGGCCCTTGCAATGAACCTTTCTCTGCTCCAAACTCCAATGTTTCAGTTCGTTTGGCCTCACTCTTCGTTTGGAACACGAACTTGGGTTCGGCAACCGGAAGTGCGGGAGAGTGTGGCTGAGACTGTTACTGTTCTCCAGTAGCCACTCTCCCATATTCTGTGGTGGTTGAATCTATGAATGGGATGAAACAGAGAACAATAAAAGAAGTACTGGCCTTTGGTAGAAAGAGGAACACTTCCTCTATTCAGAACTGAGCTCTACACCTTGTGTGATCTTAGGCAAGTTCCTGAACCTTTCTGCACCCGAGTTTCATCATCTGTAAAATAGCATAAGAGTAGATGCACACACAATACAGTGCCTTATAAATGTTTGCTGTGGCTGTTAGGACACAACAGAAGGGAAAGGGAGAGGATAGCTATAGATGTGAGTAGACTTTTAATTTGTTATAGCAAAAACAAGGATGTTTCTTTGTGGTGCCTCCTAAATTATCTGTGAAATAGAAGACAAAATCCTTAAATGCAACTTCATGGTGTGGGAGCAGATGAATCAGAGATACAAAAAGATTTACAAAGTCTACAAACAATAAATGGAGAGGGTGTGGAGAAAAGGGAGCCCTCCTACACTGTGCGTGGGAATGTAAGTTGGTGTAGCCACTATGGAAAAAAGTATGGAGGTTCCTTAAAAAACTAAAAATAGAGTTACCGTATGATCCAGCAATCCCACTCCTGGGCATATATCCAGAGAAAACTCTAATTTGAAAAGATACAGGCACCCCAATGTTCATAGCAGCACTGTTTATGATAGCCAAGACATGGAAACAACCTAAATGTCCATCAACAGATGAATGGATAAAGAAGATGTGGTACATATATACAATGGAATACTACTCAGCCATAAAAAAGAATGAAATAATACCATTTGCAACAACATGGATGAACCTAGAGATTATTATACTAAGTGAAGTAAGTCAGACAGAAAAGGACAAATATCATATGATATCACTTATATGTAGAATCTAAAATATGATTCAAATGGACTTATTTACAAGAAAGAAACAGACTCATAGACATAGAAACCAAACTTATTGTTACCAAAGGGGAAAGGCTGCAGGGGTGGGAGGAAGGGGGGGATGAATTAAGACTTTGGGATTAGCAAACTACTATATATAAAATAGATAAACGATAAGGTCCTACTATATAGCACAGGGAACTATATTCAATATCTTGTACTAACCTATAATGAAAAAGAATATATATATGTATATATAACTGAATCACTTTGCTGTACACCAGAATCTAACACAACATTGTAAATCAACTATACTTCAATTTTTTGAAAAAGATTTACAAAGTTATGGGACAAGCTGTAGAAAAAATCAGGGCAAGCTGACTAGAGAAAAGCAGAAAAACTGCCAGGCAGCACTGATGGGCCATGTGAAGCTGTGGATTATGAATTTATCATCATATCAATCTTCTCCCCTATAGAATTTTCTATAACAATTTCAGCCCCTAGGATTCAGTAGTAGAAAAACCAGATGAAAAGGACAGAGGGAAGAGGAGCTAGGGAGCTGCAGGTGTCTGTGGAGAATCATTATAATGTTGGATTATAGACTATGATCTAGAAAGAACGTGAAGCCAGGAGGCGTGGATAAAAGAGGGGAAAAAATGACAGACTGAAGGTATTGATAAAGTCAGAGAGCTATTGCAGTGGTGGGGAGTGGTGAGCGCATCCAGGCTCACCACTCAGGTGCACATGTCCGCAAAACTATATATATTGGTTTTCTAATTAAATTCCTGTTTTCTGGCTGAAAAGTGCCACCATGGCTTAACTTCTATGGATAGTAGAGATGCTAGTAAATGTAAATGATCCATAGGTTGTGGACCGGATTCCACACCCGCTCAGCCGCACCCCAGTACAGGATGGTCCCTCCGGCATTTCACTCTACCCATGGTGTCAAAGACCTGATCACCTGCTTCAGTGGAGCTCAAAATATCCTGAGTCACTGAAAGCGGGGTGTCCACATGGGGCAGTATGGTTGGGGTGCAGCACTGTCTCAGGACACACGCAGGTAACCTTCATCATTAGTAACGTGTACGCATAGTGGATGGGGAACCTCCTCCCCATGATGACTGGGAGACCATCAGCCAACACTGGTGACATGGGGTGGTCACGTGACTGTTGACAGGCAGTCCACAGGGCATGGCTTTTGCGCAGCTTCCTGATTCTGGCTGATGGAGGTGGTACAGGCTCAGGCATCTTGATGCTGACCCTGGAATAAGAGTCACTCCTGGTCCAGACTCCCAGCCTACCTTATCACTACCATCTCCTTGCTATCAGAAGTCCCCATGATCCTTACCTAGTTTCTCCAGGGCAAGGATGTGGGATTTGAATTACCTGCCTATCCCTTTTCTGTTCCCTATCTATTGTAATGGCATAAACTCCATGCCTTGATCCCCTTCCCTCTTTATTCCCCAAAGCTTGTTTGAAAATAAACACTACACCCAGTTATACACACACACACACACACACACACACACACACACACACACTACTCTAAATGTTAGCTCTTTGCTTCTATTTGCATTCCTCCTACTAGCATAATCCTAAATTTCCTTGAGGTAATATATATTTCCCACTGTCTAGATCCCTGAGCAGCAAATATTTCCTGTAAAGGGCCAGATAGGAAACACTTTAGTTTCCAGGGTCATAGAACCTCTGTTGCAACTACTCAGCTCTGCCATACTGGTGTAAAAGCAGCCATAGACAATAATAAACTAGGGAGGGTGTCTGTGTTCCAATAAAACTTTATTTATAGACATTGAAATTTGAATTTCCTGTAACTTTTATATGTCACAACATATTATTCTTCTTTTGATTTTCTTTAACTTTTTTTTTTTTTTGGTTGCGTTGGGTATTCATTGCTGCACATGGGCTTTCTCTATTGCAGCAAGAGGGAGCTACTCTTCGTTACGGTGCGCAGGCTTATTGCAGTGGTTTCTCTTGTTGCGGAGCACAGGCTCCAGGCACGTGGGCTTCAGTAGTTGCAGTACGTGGGCTCAGTCGTTGCAGTGTGTGGGCTCAGTAGGTGTGGCTCGCAAACTCTAGAGAGCAGGCTCAGTAGTTGCAGCACATGGGCTTAGTTGCTCCGCAGCATGTGGGATCTTCCCAGACCAGGGAGCGAACCCATGCCCCCTGCATTGGCAGGCTGATTCTTAACTACTGCACTACCAGGGAAGTCCCCTCTTTAACTATTGAAAAGTGTAAAAACCATCCTTAGCTTATAGACTGTCCCAGAAAAACAACAATGGGCCAGATTTGGCCCATGGACCGTAGTTTGCCCACCCTCTGTCTAGAGAAGAATATGCAGAAAGGAAACACACACACACACACACACACACACACACACACACACACATAAAGAAAAATATTCCAAGATATCTCATAATTATTTATAGTGGAATACTAAACTGCTTTTAAATTTTAGAGTAGAAGGTGCTTATTACAGCATTCTTCAAGTTTTCATGGATGGGAAGTACTTCTGCTACATTTGTGAGCAGATAAGGTAGGGGGTCTCCAGGGAAAGAAAACCAGGAATGGCTTTCTTGACATAAGAGAAGCCATTTTTGACCTAAACCACTTTGTGATCTAAGCCTGGCCACAATGCTAGCCCTTGAACAGGTCTCAGTAACGAATGATCTTAAGGGAACAAAAGAATGCAGAAATTAACTTATCAGGCAAGAGAAGTAGCAATAGCAAAGATGACAAATTAGCTGTAAAGGCTCCCAGTTCTGTTTCAAAGACTACCCTAAAGCACTGTCTGGAGCTGTTTTGCATAAATTAAACCTTCCTCAGGTGCTCAACCACGAGACCAGCGGGAAGCTAAGGGATGAAATGTTGACCTTTTCTGACCCTCATGACTTCTCTCAACTAAAGCTTGGACTCTGCAGTCACCCAAGCCCCTTCATGGATATGCATGTACCCTTAACTTGAAACTTCCCTGATTTTGTTGTTTGTGGAGACACTGCTTTGGGAAAGATCCCTAGTCTTTCCCAGAGATCCCTGGTTCTCCTTACTTGCTGCAAGTAATAAATCCTTCATTCTCCCAATCTTTGCCTTGGTTGTGTCTTTTAGCTCGACACCCACCAAGAGGTGAATCCAGTTTTTGGGTAACACATTCTCCACAAGAGAACTCTATTGAAAGAATACTTCAGGTCTCTTTCTCCTCTCACCAAACTCGTGACTCAGTTGGTGAAATGAGGCAAGTGGCTGCTAAACCACAGCCCAGTCTTCTGGCTCTGGCTCTCAAATGGGACTTGCAGGCCCACACGGAGCACACTCTTTGTCCACTCTTGTTCTCCTCCTTCTAGAGCAGCAGAGTATACACATCCCAGGCAGTGCACCAGTCAATCCACTGAGATGCGAGGATAAAATATTAGACTATTAGAAGAGGTTTTTATTTTTATTTCATTCTCTTAAATTTATATTTTAATAATTTTTAAAGAAAATAATGCAACATTAAATTTATATGTAGTGATTTGTAAATGAATGAATATATGAGAATGAGTACTCAAAAATCATCTATTCATAGGAATTTGCAAGTAAAAAAGTGTGTTGCTCTCTCCCAGTAGATGGGCTGTGGGCCAGGCTGTGATCCTCTATGCTTCTAGCTGAGTAAAGAACTGTTCTATAGCCCGAATTTTCCCCACAGATTGTCCCAAAGTCTGAATCTTGCTGAAGGGTGGCTTCAGGAGAAGATTCATAGGAAGTCTCACGCTGGCCTCCAGCCTCAGCATCCTCCTCCAGCACAGTACCAGGTTGAAGCAGATGGTGCCCCTCCATCCCCATCTGCCTCTGGGCATTTACCCTCCATTCAGAATCCAGTGAGGACCCGTGTGATTAACTGGCTCCCTGGAACCACCCCAAAGTTAGCTGTCTATATGTTGACATGAAAAGATACTTTGCTAAGGGAAAGAAACAATGTACCTTTTTTCCCTTGTGTATTTTGTATTGTTGCTGATAAATACACATGCAATGGAATATTGAATGAACTGAACTCAGTGAACTACAATCATGTCTCAGCTTTCTTTCCTACCACAGCCTTCACACGGGCTGCACTGAATGCCCTTTCACACCACCCTTCCCATGATGTCTCAAGTAGATCTCATAGATTTCTGGTCACTTTCAGATGGAAAGAGTCTCACATTGG
>NC_041229.1:61455648-61514529 GCF_002837175.3 Physeter macrocephalus | reverse complement strand
GGCTCCATGGACAGTTACTGGCTCCTACAGACCGGATGAAGCAGACTAGAGACACAAGTAGAGAAAGCCTCTGGCTGGCAAATTCTCAGAGTGTGGCCCTCTGGCCACTGGCCCTGCCCGGCCTACCTCATGGAGAGGATGAACTGGCTGAGCAGACTGGCCTCCCGGGGCCCTGGGCATCGTGTACCACAAGGGGCCAGTCTGCAGACTCCTGTCATGGCTGACCCTGAGACCTGCCTCATGGTCTTCAAGAATCACTGGTCCCAGGTAGGAGAATATATGCTAAATGTCCCAGTCTGCTGGCTGCCCAAGTCCTGACATTCTTTGTTCTCTCACCTTGCCATCTAGTCACCTGATCATCTTAAATTTTTTCTGTTATCTGTCCTGATTCCCCAGGTGGTGCGAATTCTGGAGCGGCAAGGCCCTAGGGCAGCTCCTGGGGGAGCCGACGATCTCAGTGCTGTGTGCAACCACACTTACCAGATGCTGACACTGCTGGCGGAGGATCGTGCGGTGCCCTCGGCTCCCACAGCTCCTGGGCCCCTGCTGGAGTATGCTCTGCGCGAGGATCTGCTAACCCGTGTGTTGACGTGGCAGCTTCAGTGGGATGAGCTTGGGGATGGGATTGAGGAACGGCGGGCTGAGCAACTGAAACTATTTGAGATGCTAGTGAGCGAAGCTCGCCAGCCACTGTTGCGGCATAGTCCAGTTCGTGAGGCTCTGCTGATCTTGCTGGATGCTTGCGGCCGCCCTGTGCCCAGTAGCCCAGCACTGGATGAAGGCCTGGTGCTACTTCTCAGCCAGCTGTGTGTGTGTCTGGCCCGGGAGCCTTCATTGCTCGAGTTCTTCCTGCAGCCACCTCCTGAGCCCGGAGCTGCTCCCCGTCTTCTCCTCTTTTCTCGCCTTGTACCTTTTGTCCATCGAGAGGGCACCCTGGGCCAGCAGGCCCGTGATGCCCTACTCCTGCTCATGGCTCTGTCAGCTGGAAGTCCCACTGTGGGCCGCTACATCGCGGATCACTCTTACTTCTGCCCGGTCAGCACCTCCTGGGATGGGGGGTAGGGTATGGTGTAGGCACTGGAGAGCACCTTCCTGTCCAGGAGCTGTGGAGGGACTATGTACCAGGGCCCTCTCCTTCAGGAAGTAGCCCTCCCCGGGTTTGAAAGCAGCACCTGGAGTTGGGGTGGGGATGGAACATGGGCTTAGGTGTATAAGGCAAGTATGAAGGCTCTTCATGGGCCAGTGTTCCCAGGTGATGTGTTGGCCCCTTGGGTGACTAAATATCTGCTCTGGTAATAGCTCTTACCCCTACTCGCATAAAAACTCTGGGTTAATAGTTCCCTGTTCCCCTTTTTTATATTGTCTGAGTCTTTGGTAACCTGTCCTTGGGGATGGCCCCCAGGTGCTGGCCACAGGGCTGAGTGCCCTGTACTCTTCACTGCCCCGAAAGATTGAAGTTCCAGGAGATGATTGGCACTGCCTGCGACGGGAGGACTGGCTGGGGGTGCCATCCCTTGCTCTCTTCATGAGTTCCCTAGAGTTCTGCAATGCAGTCATTCAGGTGGGACTGGGGTTCCCAGGAGGTCTGGCCTTTGGTCATTCTGGGGAGATGGGGTGGGAGGGGGTGCATTCCCTGGAGTTCTGGTTTTCTTTCAGCTTGGGGGTAGGGTGCCTATTTGTATTCTACCATTCTGCTCCCTTCCTGACAATGGTCCCCTTCAAAATCCTCCGTCCTCTGTCTTGCACCCTTACAGGTGGCTCACCCTCTAGTGCAAAAGCAGCTGGTAGATTATATCCATAATGGGTTCCTGGTGCCTGTCATGGGCCCTGCCCTGCACAAGGTGAGAGTCATGGGTGGCAAGGCAGATTAAGGGATTAGGTTGAGGGGTGGTAACCTCAATGCCAGGACCAATGTGGGCGGCAGTGGGCTGGGTACTCCTCCCTTTTTCCCTGTCTGCTCCTGGTACCTCCTTAGAACTTAGGGAAAATGGCTTAGCATATGTGTGGGGAAGCCCTAAATTTCCAAACTTTCCCTTTCTTTGTCTAGACCTCTGTGGAGGAGATGATTGCCAGTACCGCTTATCTGGAACTTTTCCTACGGAGTATTTCAGAGCCTGCCTTGCTCCGTACCTTCCTGCGATTCCTGCTATTACACCGGCATGACACCCACACCATCCTTGACACCCTTGTTGCCCGTATTGGCAGCAACTCCCGGGTATGGCCCCTACCTCTGTCCTGGCTTACCGGGGTGAGCCATCTTCTCTCTCCGACCTTTGTTCTGGGAGGGTGTTCCTGCCCTTCTTTGGCCTTTGTCTCCAGCAATCACTTCAAAGTTAGGTGGCATTTTCTTTCTAGTATTAAACTTTTAACTGTTTGGGGTACAACTTTAATGTGGCCTCCTGCTTTTGTAATATACAAATCTAGGACACAGTTACCTTTTCTGGATGACTTCGGCTGCTCGTCATGGCTATAGGTTTTGCCATTGTGCGACACTTGTTATGTAGCGTTGGCCTGAGGTTCTCTTTAGCTGTGTAGCGCTTTGTGACTTGCTGTGGGTGACTTGAGATCACTTCTTCAGGCTTTGTGTCTGCTTTGATAGGTGATCCAGCTGCTACTAGTATGTTTACCTTTTCTTCCCTCTGGATTTGCTGTATTTGAACAGCTATAACTTGGGGCACCCATTTGCCCGCCTACCTACTTACGTTCCTTCTTCCTGAACATTTTGATTGAATGTTCACTGTATGTCATACTGTTCTCCGGTACTGAGGATGTAATGGTAAGCAGTGGTTGCTGACTTCATGGAGCTTCCTTCATAGAAGAGGTAGACAAGTAAACACATAACCCAAATAATTGAAAATTGAGGTCATTGTTATAAAAAACCCAACAGGGTGCTTAGAAAACAGTAGAGTGGTCAAAAAAACCTTTCCGAGGAGGTGACATTGAGTTGAGACCTAAAGGTCATGAGGGAGTTAGCCTATTGAGGAGCAAGTGGAAGAACAGTCTAGGCAGGGGGAGCAATGCACGCAAAGTACATAAGTGGGCAAGAGGAGATGAAATGTATTTGAGGAAATGAAAGACCAGTGTGGCTCGAGGTATAGTGAGCTAAGGGGAGAAGGGAAGGAGAGGTGGGTGAATTCAGATCATGTGTGGCCTTGTAGACCATGGTAAGACGTTTAGATTTTAAGCAATAGAAATGTATATAAAATAGGAGTAAATTGTTTCTAAGTCATAAAGACTTGAAGTCTTTCTGGGGGAGTAAAGCATTAGTTTAGCCATGGACTTTATGGCATTAATTTTGGCTCCGTCAGCCATTTTTGTTTCCTTCTTTTATTATAAATAATTGAAGTTCTCTGGGTCCTTGGGTTTAACATAGAAGTTCTTGGATCACTAAAGGTTCTAGAAAACTGTTCTAGATAACTGCGGTACCTGGTGGTAGGGTTCCAGGTAAGTAAGGTTCCTGGATAGCTATGTTTTGTATAGTTGAGGTTTCTGAAGCTATGTTAGGGTGTATATGAGATATTCTAGACTGACTCTGATTTGACCAGTGTTTCTGAATCAAGCGTACACGTTAAAATTTGAAAATGACAATAACCATAACAATAGATTCTAGGCTCTGCCTTAGATTTCTTGAGTTATAATCTTTGGGAGTAGGCCCAAGGCATGTGTACTTTTATAATATTCCAAAATGTAATTATGATACATGCCTTGGGTTAAGAATTATTGTCATAAACCGATAGGGAAGAGATGTCAAAGCTTTAATTTTACAAAGGTATTGAAAAAGTTTTATTTCTCATTATGCTGAAGCTCGACCAAGGTCTTAAATCTGTTTGGCCTCATGGAATGTCCTGTTCATGTATGGGGAATGTTGATTTCCTTCCTAGGGTTGCTTTTTCTTCCTGTATTGGGCTCTCTCCATCTTGTTTTTGTCTTAATCTTATCCTAACTTCTTTGATTCTCCCTCAGTGTCTTTAGTCTTTAGCATATATTTCTGTTAGTCTTGCATTTGGTCCCCTGGTCTCAGGAGCCTTTCATGGTTTTGGGGTATTTATTCTTGGCTCTCAGTTCTTGGAGGAACCAAATCTCTTCTGATTTCAGGATGCCCATATTAAACATGCAGGTGCTTTCCTTTCCCCTGTTTGGCCCTTTTAAGCTTGATTCTGCTGGCCTGACTTTGTAACTGCTATAGTCTGACTTTTGTGGCTTAAGGTGAATCGTGCTGGCTAGCTAGCCTGAGTATCTGTATTAGTTTCCTATTGCTGTCATAACAAATTACCACAAACATAGTGGCTTAAAGCAACACAAATTTATTATCTTACAGTTCTGTAGGTCATGTATCTGACACTGACCTCACCCCACTAGAATCAAAGCGTCAGCAGGGCTGCATCCTTTCTGGAGGCCCTAGGAGAAAATCCGTTGCCTTGCTCATTGGGATCATTGGTCGAATTTACTTAATTGTAGATATAGGACTGAGACTCCTGTTTTCTTGCTGGCTGTCAGCTGAGGACCATTCCCATCTTCTGGAGACCAGCTAAATCCTTGGCTTGTGATCCCTTCTTCCATCTTCAAAGCCATCAGTGGTGGATCGAGTCCCTTTCATGCTTCAAATCTCTCTTCTTTTTGACCCAGCTAGAAAAGGTCCTTGGCTTTTAAAGACTCGTGTGATTTAATTGAGCCTATCTGGATAATCCAGGCTACTTTTCCCATCTTAAATTTTTTAATAATCTTAATCATACCTGCAGAGTCCCTTCTACCATGTAAGGTAACTTACAGGTTCTGGAGATTAGGACCTGGACATCTTTGAGGGGCCATTTTTTCTACCTACCGCACAATCTTTCAGTAAGTCTGAATGTTTTCATTGCTAGTTAAAATGGTCATTTAGCATAAACATCCATGCTGTCTAAAATGTGAACTGCTATCTTATCCCTTTCCCACCATGATTGGCTTTTGTTTGGTTTTGTTTTGTTTTTTTCCTTAAATGTATGTATGTATTTATTTATTTATTTATGACTGTGTTGGGTCTTCATTGCTGTGCGTGGGCTTTCTCTAGGGGTGAGCGAGGGCTACCCTTCGTTGCGGTGCACGGGCTTCTCATTGTGGTGGCTTCTTTTGTTGTGGAGCACGGGCTCTAGGCACGCAGGTTTCAGTAGTTGTGGCACGTGGGCTCAGTAGTTGTGGCTTGCGGGCTCTAGAGTGCAGGCTCAGTAGTTGTGGTGCACGGGCTTAGTTGCTCTGCGGCATGTGGGATCTTCCCAGACCAGGGATCGAACCCGTGTCCCCTGCAGAGGCAGGCAAATTCTTAACCACTGCGCCACCAGGGAAGTCCCATGATTGGCTTTTAATTCCCCCACAGTCATTTAGTTAATGATGCGCACCTAGACTGTGCAGGTAGTGCCCTGGACTAAGACCCAATAGTTGTTTTCAGGGTGCTCAAGGTATACTTGCCGTAAGGGAAGTATAGAGAAAGTGCTTCGGGGATTCATAGGAGTGAGGGTGTGCTTACATGTGTCTCTTCTCCTCATCTAGCCAGAGGTGAACCACCCTTTTTACTTTTCTAAAACAAAAGGTTTCCCTTGTTCTGGACCCACCTATTTTTTCCTTTTCCTGTCAGCTGCCCTTGAACTTTTCTTTATCCTACCTTCTTAGAGAGACATTGGTGTTGGAGAGGTGACTCAGACTCCATGTTCACAGCCCCACCCACTTCCCAGCTGGGATTCTTCCAGGTTCCCTCTGGTTTTTTGTTGGTAGGCGTTCAGTTACTATGCTGCTATAGTCTGTTGACAGGCATTCCCTTAGTTATCACGTTGCTGTTGTCTCCTGCTAGTCATTCACTCAGTCCCAGTATTTCCTGGGGTCTCTTCATGGGTATTCATTCCATTTATGTATTGCTGATATCTCTGCTGCCAGGTATATATAGCCAGACAGTTTGCTGACATGTGTATGGTCTATAGAAACACATTAAATCTGACATGTGGTTCGTTCCTATCTGTGAATAATGAAGTCTTGACCACAAAGATCATGTGATCATTTATTTAATATTTGAATGATTGTTTTGTGCCAGGCCCTGTGCCATCGTTGCTCCAGGAGAGGTTGGTTGGGCCTGGGATTGGGGAGGTTTCCATTTGGTAAACATCTTGGAGGGTAGAGAGCTCTTATGGTGACTCCCCGCCCTCCCCCCCCCCCCCCCCAGCTCTGCATGGTCTCTCTGAGTCTCTTCAGGACCCTACTGAACCTCAGCTGTGAGGATGTCCTGCTGCAGCTGGTTCTCAGGTACCTGTGGGGGCAGGGCTGAGGGATGGCTGATCCGGAACCCTCCAGGCCCTCAGGGCCTTGTGCATTGCTGGGGTGATGGGTGGCATTGGGGTTGCTTGTGTGTGTCCTCTCGAAGCCTGGCTTAGCCATATAGTTCCACTGATGTTCTCCCAAGCCCTGTCCTTCCTTCCTGACCTATCCTGTGTCCCTTTTCTGCTGTCTTTCCCAGGTATCTTGTCCCATGTAACCATGTGATGCTGAGCCAGAAGCCAGCTGTGCGTGATGTGGACCTATATGGACGAGCAGCAGACAAGTTTCTCTCCTTAATCCCACGCTGTTGTCGGCACTGTGCCTCCAGCCCACCTCGTCCAGAGCATGCCTCGTGGGCACGAGGTGGGCCTAGCAGAGAGGCAGGGAGAAGGGAGGACACGACGGGTATGGCCCGGGTTCCGGGGGAGCCTAGCAAAAGGTGGGAGGCGGGAGGTGGCCGTGAGTGGCATTCCATCTCTGGGGAGGTTGATGAGGGGTGTTGTAGGGCGGATCCTTAACTCCACCAGAGAAATTTAGCTTTGGAGCAAAGCTGTTCCCTTTCTTCACTCCAGTCGTACTCTTCTATTTCCATTGTTTTTGTGGTGGTGGTGGTAATGAGGAGGGGGTGGTGGATGAGGAAAAGCTTAATTTGAGGGGTGGAGGAGAGTCAGCTGTCTGAGTCGGTCCCATGTTTCTTCTGCTTCATTGCCTTCTTTCTTAGTACCCAAGGTGTCTCATCCCTCCTCCTGCACCTCTGGCTCTTTGATCTCTCTTATGTTTTTTCCCCTCTGCAGGGCCTGGAAGCCCAAGTGTTGACTCCTCTTCTGTGGTGACGGTACCCCGGGCCTCCACGCCATCTCGTCTGGCCCTCTTCCTGCGACAGCAGAGCCTGGGTGGCTCCGAGTCCCCAGCCCCAGCCCCTCGCTCACCAGGGCTTGCTGCATCCCCAGCCTCCAGCCCTGGCCGACGGCCCAGCCCTGTGGAGGAGCCCGGTGAGCTGGAAGACAATTACCTGGAGTATCTGCGTGAGGCGCGCCTTGGTGTGGACCGCTGTGTCCAAGCCTGCCGTACCTGGTCTGCCCCCTATGATGGCGAGCGGCCCCCTCCTGAGCCCAGTCCTGTTGGCTCCCGGACTAAGAAACGCAGCCTACTGCCTGAGGAGGACAGGGACAATGCAGGGGAAGGGGAGGAGGAAGAGCTGGGGAGGGGGGGGCTGGCTCTGGGTGCAAGGGAGGGCCCTGGCCACCTGCTCCCTCCCCAGCTCAATGGGGTGCCAGGACCATGGCCTGAGGGGGCCAAGAAGGTTCGTCGGGTGCCACAGGAGGGAGCTGGGGCACTACTAGAGGGCCCCTCCGAGGGCGTGGCAGGACTAGAGAGCTTTGGGCAGGAGCTCCGGGAGCTGGAGGTGGCGTTGAGCAATGGGGGCGCTGGCTCAGAGCCCCCTCTAGAGCCTTCACTACCTCTTGAGGAGGAGGAGGCCTACGAAAGCTTCACCTGTCCCCCTGAGCCCCCTGGCCCCTTCCTCAGCAGCCCTTTGCGGACTCTCAACCAGCTGCCAAGCCAGCCCTTCACTGGTAAGCTACTTAGCCGAGGTCTTCTCCTTTGTGTACTCTTTGCATGTTCTCGACATGTTTGTGCTGGTTTCTGAGACTTCTTGCCCATGTCATTCCTGTGTACTTGCCTAGCTCCTCATCCATTTTGCTTGGGTCCCCTCCAGATACATATCATGTCATACTTGTGTCTCAGTGTCTGTCTGTAGTCTTCCATGCTTGTGCTGGTTTGAGTATTGACTTATGTCTAAGTCTTATATGTCTGTCCTTTATGCATGTTCCTCCTCTTCCTCAGTCTGGCCATTTTCTGGGATGTGTGATCAGGATATTCTGTGTTTGGTGTTTCCTGGTGAATCAAAGTAATACATCTGAACCATGTGGAAGACATACGTGCTGTCCTGTATGTGAGGCACCTATAAATCATGCTGTTCCATGTTGTTCCCACCAGTATATCTGTCTGGGTGTTGGGTCTCTTGTCAGCTCTTCTGTGGCCCAGGGTCTGCTCTCTGGTATACTTCTCTTCTTCAGCCCTGGCCTCCTTTCTCCCATCCTCTTTAGAGAAGGGCTCAGTTTCAAGTTTGTCCTGTTCCCTATCCTTGCACCTTGTGGGTTGCCCTGACTGCTCAGTAAGACTTTCTAAGGGTTTATGGTTAGTGGTAAGAACTGAAGCAGATAGAGTGAAATACCTCTATCTGGGTAAATTAGATCAGTGAAATACCTCTATCAGGGCAAATGACAAAGCATGGCCCTGAGCCCCCCAGCTAAGTTCTTTTGGTCTCTCCAAAAGACCTTGGAGCTAGATCTGGCCTGAGTGGCTGGGCTAACTCCTCTCTGTTTTTGTTTGAGAGCCAGCTTTACCCAGCCCAACCCTCATCTGGCTCTTGTCCCTACTCTACACCCCATGCTGGGGATTGGTGGGGAGGCACTTCTGGGAAGCTGTATAGTGCTTTGGACTAGACATACCTTGAGTTAGCATTCCATCTGTCTTTGATGCATGTCAATCACTTACTATGATGCGGGTACATTGTGAGAACTCAGCATGTGGTAGTTTAGGATTATCATCTCTTGGGTGCATGGCAGATACAAGTTGACCAAGGTACCCACATATCTTCCTGTTGTTTGTAGTCAAGTTGTCATGCATTGATCAGTACATGTCCTAACTGGGCCTTGCAAAGCATCAGGCCTTTTGCTCTGGAGTAATGACAACTCTCTCTTGCAGACTACAGAAAATATATCTTTTCATTTATTTAGCCTTTGCTCTGCTCTTTCCTTCTCTACACCACTAGAAGGTGGTGTGCAGGTTTTACCACTTTCTTGAAACGTTAATTGAAGTTCTGTCCTTTTTCTTCTTCTAAACTCATCTGAGCTTTTTCTCTTGCAAAAAAGTCCCCGGAGATGAGAAGGACAAAGTTATGGGATATCTTAGGACCCTGCTAAGCTAGAGTTGTTTTAGAGCTAAGGCTAGTCCTGTGCATGTGGAGTAAGAATGTTCTAGGATCTTTTTCAGGATTCAGTGTCTCTTGCTTTTCATTGTTCTCCTGCCTCAAGTCTTAGTTCCCTGAGGAGGACAGGGACAATGCAGGGGAAGGGGAGGAGGAAGAGCTGGGGAGGGGGGCCAGTTCCTAGGCACACTCCCTCTCCCTGACACATCCCTGCCCAGACAGACTGTGATGGTTCTACAGTCCTAGTGTTGGTGATCTGGCTCAGCTGAGGCCAGTTCTCCCAGAAGATCATTCTAATCCCTTCCGCCATCCTCTTTTCCACCAAAGAGACTGTCCTGAATCAGTTTTCTCTGGCCCTGAACTAAGCTCTTTTTTCCCTGCAGATTCTGTTTCACCACCTTGGTTCCCAGCTCCTGAACAGACCTGATTTCTTTTTTGGTTCTCCAAAGATTCCTCCCCTAACTTTAAGTTGACCAGTCAAGTCACCGTCTTTGCCTTCACTATGCTTTCTTCTTGCTTTATTTCTGACTCAGGTCTAGTGTTATCCTCTGTCTTGTATGTAACCTGATTTCTTCTTTTGGTCTAACCACTTTCTCACTTGTTCTTTCTTCAGTTGTCCTCTTGGGTGAAGCTTTTTAAAACTGAGAAATATTATATAGCTTATGGTTATTATTGAATACTTATAATTTGCTAGATTTTGGCCTAAATGCTGTGTATCAGTATCTCTTTGATCCTCTTAATAACCTTATGAGGTGGGTGTATTTTCTTATTTTACCAAGTAGGAAACTATGCTTGGAGAGTTTTGATTCATCCAGTACCTTAACTAGTAAACGGTAAAGCTAAAATTTGAGCCAAGTCTGTCTGATTCCAGAGCCTGTGGTCTGGCCCTTCAGCTAGAATGTGGGTAAAGCTGGCATCTGGACCTCTTGTGGGTCCATGTGGTGTCTGCCATTTTATCTCCTCCAGAATAGGTGGTCACAGGATATTTAAACATGCACATCATTTTCTGACACAAATAATTTTCATCTAGTGGTGGTGGTGGTGGGGGTCTCATTTTGGGGAGGAATGCATGTGATGTGCATTGTGTTCAGGCCTTGTATCCTTGTGCCACCCCCTCAGGCCCCTTCATGGCTGTGCTCTTTGCCAAACTCGAGAACATGCTGCAGAATTCCGTCTATGTCAACTTCCTGCTGACGGGGCTGGTGGCCCAGCTGGCCTGTCACCCCCAGCCCCTGCTCCGCTCTTTCCTGCTCAACACCAACATGGTCTTCCAGCCCAGTGTCAAGTCCCTGCTGCAGGTGTGCGATGCATGCATGCATGGGTGCGTCCAGGCTCCATGGTGGGCCAGGCCCACAGCTGGAGTGGCCCTGGGGGGTGCTGGGAATAGGCCCAGCGGGGCTAGAAAGGACTATGTCAGTCTAGAGCCACCCAGAAATGTCATGAAGTTGTGCTTCATAGGTGCTGGGCTCTGTGAAGAATAAGATTGAGAGCTTTGCAGCCTCCCAGGAGGACTTCCCAGCACTGCTATCCAAAGCCAAGAAGTACCTCATTGCCCGTGGCAAGTTGGACTGGACTGAGGGTCCTGCGGCAGGATCTGCTTCCCGCCGATCTGATTCCCTAGGTGAGGCCTACCCTGCCACCACCTCCCTGTCCTCCCTAGGCAACTAATTAGCTCATGTTAACTGAGTTTCTTATTAAGGTTGAAGCCTTGTGCCGGGAACTAGGGAGTTGCAGAGAGTAGAGTCTTGATTTTGTCCTCAGGTTTCTGGGCAGAGGAAAAACATAGTACTGTCCACTGAGAGCCAAACCAACGGTACCAGCAAAAACGACTCTAGAAGCTGGGGACGGGCAAGGGGACAGAATAGTCTCTAGGTTGAGATATTGTTAAAGCTTTGCTAAAGGACATGGCATTTGACATGGGCCTTGAGAGATGGGTAGGACTTGGGTAGGCAAAGGAGTGTGATGGCTTTATTCTTTTGTTCAGGGGACAGCATGAACTGTTTAGTTGGAGCAGGGGATTTGGAAGGTGGCAGAACAGTTGGTAGTAAGGTTGGAAAGATTTGGTCAGAGCAGAAGGTTCTCAGCGTAGAAGTTGGGCTAGGCAGAGGTTGTAAACTTTTAGGCAGTGAGAAGCCATTGGAGGTTCTTAGATCTGGGAATGGAGAGAGAAGTGTATTAGTTCATGTGCTAGTTGCACTGGAGCTATAGGACAAAATGAAGTCAGAAGAGCGATTGGGAGGCTTCTGCCATAATGCAGATGTGACCTGTGAGGCTTGAATTAGAATAGTGGAAATAGAAAGGAAGAATTTGGAAAGGTGGAAATGGGAAGGAAGTACTGGCAGAGTTTGGTGAGTGGTTGTGGGGTATAAGGAAGAAGGAAGAGTTAAATATGACCATGATATTCTAAATTTAGTTCTTTCATCAACAAGTATCTGAGTGCTTGCCGTATGTGCTAGGTGTTGTCTTTGATACAGGGGACTCAGGGAGGTACAAGATGTGATCTTTGCTTTCAAAAAGCTGATAGTCTAGATAGTGACTAGAGGACTGTCATAAATGAGGGAGCAATGTCCCAAAGGTGGTGGAAGTAAGTGGGATCCAGAGCACAGGAAAGTTTTTTTCCCCCTTGAGGCAAATGAGGAGAGATCAAAGGAGGAAATGTTATGGACAAGTGGAGTTTTGAGGTGTGGAGGGAAATTTTAGGGAGTTGAAGTCATCTTTTATTTGCTAATTGAAGTAGGAGGCAAAATAATATGCTGAGCAAGAGAGCAGAGGTGAGATGGGGGCTTAAGGAGGAAAGTGTATAGGTTGGGAAGAGAGTACCAGAAGGGATATTATATAGCTGTGAAGGCCCAGCTGAAGTTCCTTAGCATGATTTCCTCATGTTCCAGTACCAGGAATTATTTCTTGCTTCCACAGTCCTGGTACTATGTTCACTGTGGAGGGCCCAGGGATATAGAGGTAAATAAGACAGAGTCCAAGCCCTTAAACTCACAGATTAATGTATGAGGTAGAAGACATGAGAATAAGTTATTAAAATGCAATGTGATAGGGCAGTAAAATGGGAAGTTAGTGGAGGGCAAATTAGAGGAGAGGTAGGGATGGGGAAATTAGGCCGAGGATGAAAACATTGAGGAAAGCAAAATTGAGGCAGAAGGGGCTACAGAGGCATGAAAGGAGCCTGGAGGGTTCCAGGAGGAGCACATAGGTGTGGATGCCAAAGCAGGGAGAGTTTCTAGAAGAGGTGGGAGGAAGTGTGTAGAGAGTTTCTAGAAGAGGTGGGAGGAAGTGTGTGAACCTGGTTGCAAAGGGCTCTGAACGCCAAATCTAATATATCTGTTTAGCATATCTCTGTAGCCATTATTAGAGGTCGAGAATGGGAATGGTATCATGATCTAGAGACTAGATCCCTAGAGTCTAGGCCCTAGGTCCTGGACAGGGCCAAGAACAGATCCAGAGCCAGCAATCTAGGAGGAAGGAAATTAGAGAAGAGAAGGCAGTGTTTTAAATGGTTCATTTGAGTCTAAGCTGACATGAAGTCATCTGGCCACAGCCAGTGGGAGGGTGGCTTTGGTGGATGTAGGAGAAGGATCGGTGGAAGGCCAAGTGGTGGCACAGGAGAGCAGATCTTGGAGGGACAGTGGTGTGTGACAGATCTGATAAAGTCACTGAACTATGACTGCATATGTAGCACCTGTGGGTATTGAAGGAGCAGGGGTGTGGGTGAGGTGTTATAGATAGGCAGGGGAAGGAGGAAATGTTTGACTCTAGTACAGGAGGGTGCTGGGCAGCAAGAATAAGGGCATGTTGCAGACTGAGGAGAAAGAGCTTGGTGATGGTAGAAGAGTGATTGGAAAGGGAGGCGCAGTAAGAGAACCCCTCAAGGTGAAGGGGCCTGGAGAAGGGAGGGGTCTTGTCTGGGAATGAAGTGTCTGAAGGGTTGACTGCTTAAAGACTGAGCATGATGGTTGGCTGGTGGGGAGGCTGGGTAGAGGGAAGGAGGCCGGGCAGGCAGCACTTTGGTGTTAAGAGTTCTAGTGGAGAGGTCCATGCCCCTGGGGGAGTCGGGGTGCGTGGGGAGGGGAATCTCCTCTCCCAGGCCAGGGAACTTTGCCTGACGCCAGCAGCTTCACGACACTCCTGTTTGTTCCCAGTGAAGAGCCGGAGGCCGTCCCTGGGGGAGTTGCTCCTGCGGCATGCACACAGTCCAACCAGGGCTCGGCAGGCGGCACAGATGGTTCTTCAGCCTGGGAGAGACGGCACAGGACTTGGCCTAGGTGGGGGCTCCCCTGGGGCATCAACACCGGTCCTACCCCCCCGGGGTGGGGCCCCTGACCGCCAAGGTGAGGCTCTGCGAGTCAAGAATGCTGTCTACTGTGCAGTCATTTTCCCTGAGTTTCTCAAGGAGTTGGCTGCCATCTCCCAGGCCCACGCTGTCACCTCGCCTTTCTTGTTGGATACTTCAGAGGAGGGATCTGGCCCTCCCATCTCAGGCTTCGGGCCCCTCAATCCTTAACTTTCTTCCATGGACAATCAGGGCCTTGAGTGGCCTGTGTTGGGGCCAGGGTGTAGGCTCCTTTTTATGTTTGGAGGCAGTGGCAAGAGGACTTTTTAATTTATTTCCGATGAATGTTTTCTGGAGAACTTGTTGCAATATGTATAAAAGGGAAATCTCTATTCTGTGCTCATTCTTCTTTCCCACCCTTTTTCTGTAGGGCTGGGGCCCCAAGAGAGTTGTACATGGATGGGGAAGTGGTCAGGGTGTTTTGTCTCTGGCGAGGACACGATGCCAAGGTTTCGAGGTACTTCTTATGCCTTTAGAGGGTGGGGGACATGAAGCCTGGGGAAAAAAAGTTGGGACTTTCCTCCTCCAGACTCCTACAGGAAGAAGCACCATGGGCCCAGGATGGTTTGGGGGAGCAGCAGCTGATGTTTATTGGGGACCAGTATCCCTATGTCAGATCTTGGGGGCCTGGCCCCCTGCATCTCTCTCCTCAGCTTCATTCGTCGCTGTCGAACTCCGAGGACAGACCCTGCAGCAGGGGCAGGGACATGGAGTGCCGCTCGGGGTCCCCGGGGCCCCCACCCTGGGCTCCTGGTGCGGGGCTTCGGGGGCTGAAGAGCCAGTTCTCTGCCCGGGTTGGGGATAGCCACAGCTTGACTCATGCCCTCGTCTTTCTGCCGTCCTGGTCCCTCCCTCTGGTCTTCTGTGCTGTACCCACCCCCTCACCAGGACCATGCTTCCATCTCACCCTCCCCTGGCTCCCCGACTCCATCCCCTTCACCAGGGTCCAGTGTGGAGTTATGGGTGCCCCACACACTCCTGGGGCACGCCCCACGCCCTTTCCCTCCACCTTATCCCATCCCTCTCATCTTCATTTCCCCTAGCAGTACCTGACAGCATCTGGGGCCCCCTTCGGAAGGGGTTTCGGCCCTTGTAGGAGAATCTGGGTGGTCTGCCCTCTGGCCCTTCCTGGGGAGGTGGTGAAGGTGGGGCTGGTCCAGGTGAGGGCACATCAGCAGCTTCGGGCACATCAGCAGGGCCTGACGTGGGCGCCGGAGGTGGCATGATGCTGAGGTCGGGTCTGACCCAACTGGCCCCATGGGGCAGTGGGTCTTTGATCAGGGGCTTCTGTGGTCCCAGCACTCCCTTGGGCTGCAGTGAAAACTTGAGGCAGGAGAAGGCAATAGGCAGTGACCGCTGTAACCAGAGCAGTTGGGGCTCACGGGCTGTAGGCAGCAGCCCCAGCTGTAGCCAGGAGCAGGAGAAGACCTGGTAGATGACGTAGATGCTGTGGGTGCTTCGGAGCCAGGGAAGAGTCTGCTGTAGGCTCACCTGCCCCGGTGGCAGCAGCAGGAAGGCCACCTTCTTGCGCAGGCCACCCATATGTAAGCGGATCCGGCAGGGCTGCCCATCCAACAGTCGCATTTCTTCATAGGCTGTCTCTGCCCGGCCATTTGGTGAGTATTCTCTAGTGCAGTGGGCAAAGGCACCTTCAGAGCCTGCCTGCTCCAGGAGGTTCGGTAGTGGCCCCACTGGTTGTAGTGCCCGCCGGCCCTGCCGACCTGGCAGAGCCAGGCGGGTGTGCGCTGGGCGGGACTGTTTCACTAGCACACCCAGTAGGTCAAAGCAGGCTGCATCTGACAGGAAAGGTACTGCCACTACATTGGGCCCAAAGCGCTCCTCTGTTACCTGCAGGTGGCCAGTTTATAGGTCAGGGACTGAGTTAGGGTCAGAGTTAGGAGTTACCTGGTAGCCTACTCTAGCTTGACCCTCCCACTGTCACTGCACAATGTGCTCAAACCGTTGTGCTTCCTGCTTGTCTCCCAGTTCTCCCCTCTAGCAAAACCTGAATGTCTACTATGTGCCAGACTCTGCCAGATACTGGGAATGCATTAAAAAATGAGACTTTGTTCCTGTCCTGATACAGCTCAGAGAGCAAGCTGTGGAGCAGATGAGATGTGATTTAACAGCCTTTATCTTTGCTAGAAGAGGATCAAGGATAGTTTCTAGGTGGTAATGCTTTAACTTTGAAGGAATTAGCCAGGGAGGAGAATGGTCAATCCAGGCAGAGGGAACAGCCAGTGAAAAAACTTGAACTTACAAACCAAGAGGGGCATAGTCAGGAAAGTATAATTTCATATTACTTAAGTGTAGGGTGTGGAGAGGGACAAGCACACAGGAGCTTGATTATTCAAGGCCTTGTGTGTGTGCTGAGTGATGGGACTTTTATCCTGAGGACAGTGGGAAGCCACTTGAAGGGCACTGGTTAGGAGGGGCACAATTCAGATAGGCATTTTAGAAAGTTAATTCTGAATAGGAAGGCATAAAATAAAGAGAGATAGAAAAAGTCAGTTAAGAGTATTGTAAAATTCCAGGCAAGGCATGGTGAGGCCCTGAACTAAAATAATGGGGGAAGGTATTTAGGTTATAGAATTAGTAGAAATTGGTCACTTAAGGGGTGTGGGAAAAGGCATCCTCAAGGATTAGGGTTAGATGGGTGATGTCATTAACCAAGAGTGGTTACACAGAAATAGGTTTGGAAGTCCACACCGTCTATAACATCTTAGTATACACCTTCTGCCCGAGCTGCAGAGGATAGTTCTTTTAGGGATTTGAGGCCTCATCTTTGTAATGCTAGTTCCAGTAGGCTTTCACAGGTTACAGTTCCTCTTGGTTTTGTCCTTCTGGCCTTTTTGTGCTTGGTAACCCAGTTCTGGAGAATTTAATTTCATGACCAACTGGGAAGCCCTGTAAGATCCTCTCTAGTAATTGTACTTAGGTATGATCTTGACTCATCCAAGATATTGTTGGCTGAGACTTCTGGCTCTGTGTTCTGCTAAGGAGCATACACAGTTCCCTCTTTGGGCCCCTTTCATGTTAGAGTCCTATTCTTAAAATGCTGTGTGCTCTACTTCCCTCCGCCAGACCCCGAATCCCATATGTCTGTACCCCTGCTGATGGCGTTGCCCACTTTACTGGCTTTCTTGTAGAATTCACCAATGGTCCCTTAAGGTTGATCTGCTTTCTGCTACGTAAAGCTGTTTCGGAAGTGCTGCTCCCCAGCGTAAGAGGGGTGTAGCTAGTTGTGTCTGGACTTTACACAAGCTGAGATAGCTTGTCACTACTGTCTTGTCACCTAGCCAAGGAAATAACTGGTGCTCTTTGTTGATCTGCATGGAAGAATTTCCTATCATTCCTTCTCCTTTGTTTCACTAAGGTATGGGACCTTTAACTTTTGGGTTGGGGCATAGGTCTGAAGAACAGGACCCTGAGAAGAACAGCTGGATTTCCAGGGGTGAGAGCAGAGCAATGGTGGGTTAGCATTTTTGTATAGAATGCTCTGCCTCATGACAGTGAAAGCATAATCATCAAATATAACCTCAGAATCCCAGCCTAGCTCCTCCATTGGTGCCTAGGATTCTGTACAAATGCGAACTGGAGCGTCTCCAGGAGAGGTCCCTCTAACAGGAGTGTGATGTTTCTTATGGTCTAAATTTCTGCTAAAAGGTGATTAAGCTGGAAACTCTGTTTCAGAATATAGACCTGAATTTGCCATGGAAGTTTATTAGGCCCTTATTCTTAACCTGAGGGCCCCAGTGGTTATCCTAAAGCAGGAAAAATAAAGCACTCAACTCTATGCTAGGGTGAACGTGTTCTTGGCAGTCACCATTTGAGACCACTACCTGCTTCCACTGCACTTCTGGGTAGAAGTTCTGAGGACTTAGAGGCCTGCAAATTCAGCTCTCCCCTGGGTAGCCCAGGAAAGTGATGGTGGAAGATTATCTTCTTGGAGGTACCTTGGCTGGTTTGAATTCTGAACAGGGAACCCTTGAGCCACATTCTGTTTTTCTACAAAGTGCCCAGTAAATCAGTTCTGGAGGAGGAAACCAGGTTACTCAAAGATGTCCTACTTCTTGAACTTGTCACATACTACCAGTGATTTAACCTGAATGTCCCTACCGTGACTTTCCTGGCAATTTTCCATTTAAATAGGACAGGGAGTTTTTCTGATACTCAGAGATGGTGTAGCTTTTTAAGAGTTAAAGACCCCATTTACTTCACCCTAATTCTGATTGATCTAGTCCAGGACCAACCTCTAACGCTGCTGAAACTAGTTGCTCTCATTCTTGGGAGGACCTTGGCTCTTCTCTTTCTGCTTCCTTGGGTAGCTGACCTTTGTGGTGAGCTGCTACTCTATTGCAAATGGGAGCTACGTGCCATTAAGGTTGCTTTGAGTTTGGTAGGTACTGCTTTAAGATGATTGTTTTAAACTTGGACTGCTTTCTGCAAATGCTTTAAATTCACTCTCCTTCAGATAGCCTGACCAGAACCTGATCCCTAAATTCTCTAATATCAGAAATTACTGGCCATCTAGATTTTGTGGGATTTTCTGGACACCATCAACTCAGAGCTGAGATCTGCCTGCTCCTGGAAATCTGTATATTTGGCTCAAAACCCAAATTTCTCATTCTGTGGAAGTTAAGCTGGAGGGAATATCTGTGAAGAGGTCAAAGGTAAAGTTCAGGTTCTTTAGAAAACGTAAAAGGCCTTTCACCGTCAGCCCCTATACCTCTTCTTCCTCATTTTCACCACTAATTCTTTGACCCCTGTTCTAGAGGACTATTTGTAGTTCACTAATTTACATTTTTCTCTCTTGGCTTTTGCATATATTCTGCCTTTAACTAGTACACTGTTCACTCACGCACACACACCCTGTCCCTTGCTCATTAGGTGTTTATTAAGCACCCTTTATGTGCCAGGTATTCCTCTTCCCTCCATGTGAATAACTCCTATATGCCAAGCTAGAGTGTACTCACTCCAGGAAGCCTTCCTGACCTCCTGAGTCTACCCCTGACTTAGCACTTCTCTTTTCTGCTCTCATAGCTCCTTATCCATTGTCTTTCAAGGAAGCTTTCTTACTGTTTTTGCAATTGTAAATGGGACACTCTGTGCAAAGCACTTAGTGCAGTGCCTCACACATAAGCCAGCACTGAGTAAATGTTAGTTATTATTGTCTTCAGGCTTCCAACTCCTTCCAACTTATAAACTGCTCAGACCCATCTAGGTCATACTTTGTTACTTCCTCTTTAGCCCTCTTTACCTACCTTATCTTTGATGAGGGTCCAGGTAGCATCAGCTTCATCCAGTGTCAGCAGGTGAGGGGTACCAACCAACATGATGGGGTGTGGGAGGGGTTAGGTAGGGCAGTAGCTGCTGCAGAAACCCCAAGCTGCCCATGGAGATGAGGCCCCAGGCCCTGGACTCTGACCTACTACAGCATGAGGTCATAGAGGTCCTGCCGGGCGTTGGGACCTTGGGTGGGGAGAGGGCAGTCACTTTCATAGCCTCACTGTACGCACAACCTGAGTCTATACTCTTTAGTCACCTATTCATTCTCCTGCTTTAGGGGAGGTAGATGCAGGTATCCATTAGGGTGTGTTTGTATATGTCTGTGTGTGTGTGTGTGTGTGTGTGTGTGTGTGTGTGTGTGTGTGTGTGTGTGTGTGTGTAGTTCTTGGTCTGAGTTCTTTAAGGAAACCGTATCAGGCCTTTCCTCCTTAAAGCAATTTGCTATGCTATCTTGTCAGTTGCAGATGACTTCTTTGTGAGGTTGGATTGGGGTCCTGAAGGACATGGGAGAAGCATAGATCAGGACGTAAACTGAGAACAAAGCAGTCGCACTCAACCTCGGCCATACTTTGGAATTACCTGGAAGCTTTAAAAATTACTGGTACTTGGATCCTAATCCCAGAAATTCTGGTTTAATTGGTCTGGAGTATGCCTGGGCATCAGGATTTCTAAAAGCTCCCCAGGCAATTCTCATGTGCAGCCTAGGTTGAAACTCATTATTAATGAGTGGGTTACAATTGCACTGAGAACCAGGTGTGTGTAGGAGGGTGCCATGCTGAGTGGTGACAATGTGGAGGATAAGAATCGAATTGGGATAATGTTGCCTTAGTAACTGGAGAGAACTTTCAGGAAGCCAAAATTACCCAGCTAAATTTAAGGAAATTTTTCTTCATCCTCTACTTTCTTTCCAAGGCTGCTTTGTATCTAGTGGGTACTCTTCCTTTATGGCCCTAATCTATGTGTGGTTTTCACTTGTGTCTCCATCCAGAGATCTCAACCTGGTGTTTTGCTGGGGAAGAAGAGTGGTTTTTCCTTGGAGAAGAACCACTCTAGAGAGTCCTCCTAGTAGCTGCTTTCCCACTACACTCCTGTGTGCCCACGAAGACTCCTTGTGTATGGGGAGCATCCTCCCCTATCCTTGCCCAGCATGTAGAGTTATCCCACAAAGTGGGCCATTGTCTGAGGTAGCATGAGTATGGAGCACTGGGAAGGGTCCTACCGTGGTGGGAGAGAGTGTTACCAAAAAAGTTTCTGAAAGGAGAGGTGACTGGCCTCAGGAGAGGGGCGGTCTTCCTAGAGAGCTGAGAGTTTGGGTATCAGGTCTTTGAGCAAAGGTTTGGCAAGTGAGCATGGGCCTGTGCTCCAGGAGAGGAATTAATATTCAAATATTTGTTGAAATTGAATATGTTAGGGGCTATTCCAAACACTTTGAATGCATTATCTTCGTTAATCCTTTTAGTAACTTCTTGAAGTAGGAACTATCATTTCCCCATTTTACAAGTGAATTAACAGGCTCAGAGAGGTTAAATAAATTAGTGCAAGGCATACAGTGAGTTAATGGCGGATCTGGGATTCAAATCTGCGTCTGCCTGATTCCAGCTTTAACCATTAACCAGTGGATCCTTTTGGTGAAAGGAGAGATCAACACGTTCCTTGTGCCCGCCTGAGTGTGGTGGGAGGGGTGTGCGCCAGGTGGAAGTACAACGTAATGTGGTGACAAGGAAATGGGCAGGATGAGAGGAGAGCTGCAATAGACCAAACCGGAAACCCCAAGCTTCTTGTTACGTGAAACCAAGTCTCTTCCTTCTACTGCCCCTTTAGCACATTTTTTGTTATTGTTGACAAGGAGAGGTCATCTGGTAGAGTACAACTGGCACCTCTGTTCTCTCAGAAAGGAATTCTGAGTGAGGTAGACAGAGACAAGGACAAGAGACACAGACGTGGGGCAAAACTGACCAACAAGTGCAAGGAGACAGATGCAGAAGGACAGAGACGTTGAGAGCTGTTGAGGGAGAGGCAGAGAGTGATGCACATCTATATCCTGAAGGGGGTCCAGAATGAGAAGGGGGTGGTTGAAATAGGGGTGCAAGGATGATGAGCTGTTGGTGAAATCAGATGAGGCTCTCTTTCAGATTTTTGTTCATAGAGGGGAAATTGGGTACTGTTGAACTCCTCGACCAGAAGCCCATACCTCTGTTTTCTGTCTTTTGTGGTCTGAATACCATGATTCTCTAGGCTCCCTAAATTCCATCCTGCTTTACTCTAAGTAAGTCTATTTTTCCTTTCAGTTCACAGAGTCTGAGACTGAAAGTTGATGAAGGAAAACACATGACAGCTGAGTTCTAGGTGGAGCTGATGAGCCCAAGGCCTGGGCTCTTTGGGCCATATCCTGTTCATGGGTTTTGCCACCATGGTAGCACGTTCTGGGGTCTCCCTGGGAAAAAAGGCACAGCTTATCAGCGTATCTGAGGAGTGACCAGAGTGGAGAGCACGAGGGAAACAAACAGGTAGGGGCTGTTATCCAGAGAACATGCTGCTCTCTGCAAGAGCCTCCAGGTCAGTACGGAATAGTTTGGCTAGCAAAGACCTCAGAGTGATCAAGAGCCCTAACAAGTCTCTTCACTTCTCTCAGGCTACAGGGATAATCCTACAGGTCCCTAATCGCTTATTTGAAACCTTTTGGGATGGATGTGTTTTGGAATTCAGAATTTTTAAGATTTTAGAAAGGGAATATTGTGCCTTTATGATATATAAAGGAATACCCCAGTGAGATTGAGGGCAGTGCCCTGTCATCAAACCCATCAATATTTCTGTAGCTAAATGTATGAATATTCACACTAAGTGAGATAAATAGTATAAATATGATCATGACGGGTCAGGCCAGATTTTGGGTCAAAGTTATGAAAAAACTATTGTTTCTTCAGAGATGTTTTATTTTGTAATTATAGGTAAGGGATTATGGGCTTATAATTGTTCTCAGGTTGTTGTGAGGAGTAAGAGTGCCGGAAAAGCCTTCTAAACACACCGCATGCTAGGTATGTATGCAATCTCAATCCAAAACAAAATATAAATGTCTGAGGGGATGGACTTTTGGCTTAACAGTGAACAATGTACAGCTTTGGACTCAGCTGCCTTGGGAGTTGTGCACAACCATGGAGTGAAGGTGCCTTAGCAGAGAGGCTTCCTGTGGTGGGAGGGAGACAGAACTCACCGCTTTTGAACATCGGCTGCACATGATTTCCCTTTTCACGTACCAGAGGTGAAAGACAAAAAATGGTGTGTGTGTGTGTGTGTATGTGTGACACATGACTGTCACGCATTTCTTTATATTTCTTTATAATAATGTTGTAATAAATATCTTACTGCATACGTCTTCGTTCACATCTCTATTTTGTCAGGATAGATTTATTGAGGAGGAATCACTAAGAGAAGGATGTGTATATCTTAAAGACTCATGACCCATTAGGATTAGAATTTTGTCACAATTATCTGTAAAATCATTGCCTGGAGGGCTTTTTAACTTAGAACTTTCATGAAAAAGATTAGCCTTGAGAATGACTGAGCCCATACTTGGGTTGAGGAGAACTGTAGATTTCCTCCTCATCCACTTGGCTTCAGCATTAACACCTCTGAAAATCACACTGAGCTCCTGGGCTATCTCTTTAGTTCCTTGTTAATGAGGACCTGGTGAGACCCCATGTTCCTGGGCTATCTCTTTAGTTCCTTGTTAATGAGGACCTAGTGAGACCCCATGTGGCTCTGGAGATGGCATCACTTGCCTTTTTGGATCTGCAGCCCTCCTGTGTGATATCCCATGGTGCTTGGTCCAGCTGTCTGAGTGGTCCAGATTGTACTGGGCTTCAGGTCTTAATGGCTAACTCTAATACCCACGGTTATGATCGTTTTCCCAGAGAGCTTGGGTCTGCCTCTGCAGCCCACAGCTTTCTCTGACCTCATAACAGTGACTCCCTGCCTTTTGTCTGAGAATATTCTCATTCTGGATTTTATGCTGGCATGAAAGATTTTTTTGTGCAATGATTTCCTTGCAGTGTGGAGTCTTTTAGCAGAAAGTGAATCCCATGTTGGGCAATACCACGACACTTCCTGTTTAATATCTCTGTTCTCTGGAAGCCACAGCAGTGTGAAATATTCCTATTTCATCATATTGCACCAGCATCGTGTGCTACTCGTCATGTTGGCCAGAACAAATGGGGGTTCTATTTGATGAGGATTTTATTTGAGAAGTCTACATTCTGGCTCAGGATGCACAAAAGGGCAGACTGGTAAGAGACCATAATGACTCGACCTCAGGCAAACAGGTGAAATATTAAATACGACGATTTTCTGGGATATCGAAATTTCTTTCAGTTGGACCCCTGGCCCCTGAAGCTGCAGGCCCAGGGAGAGACGTAGCCATTAACTCCCGAGACTTTGGGAGTGCAGTGAGGGTAGGGGGAATAGTGATTACACATGAGACCAAGAAGATTCTCTGAACCTAATATGTCTTAAGGATCAGGGTCTTAGACAAATTTGGGACTCCGGGGCACATTATCCAGATTCTCAGAAGGTGGGGAATAAGCCTGTTTAGCTCCTTCCCTAAGGACAGACTGAAAACAGCATCTGGCTCCAGGCATAGAGGGCTGTGATCCCAGACAGGTACCCAAGCACTTGCCTCCAGAGGCAGTGTCAGTCTTCCCAGGCTCCTGGGTCCAGGATCTGTAGAGGAGCTTTTGTGTGGGAACAGGGGCAGACTTAGTTTAAAATGATGGGGCAGAGTAGGGGGAGGAGGAGGAGGGTAGTCTTCTTTAAGTTAAATCGTGTATACTGTGATCCCATGATAATTCCCTGGTCCCTTTTCTTATTTTCTCTGCATGGTAACATGTGGTAGCCTGTCTCCTGCCTCCCAAGCAGAATGCATGGCTAGGCCAGTCTACATAATGCCAGTGGTACACGCAGTAGAGCCTTCACAGCAAGTATCTGTTGAGTGATTATCACAGTCATAGGCAGACCATGGGACAAAGATGACATAATCCATACCTCCAGACCCCAGACTCCTCTGAATGTCCCCCAACTTCCACCCCCAGCCTCCATTGTTTTCACTGCCTATTAGAACTGGCTTTTTCTGAATGCGAAGGTTTCTAGGAGCTGGTCGCTGATCTGCTTGGTGTGGGCCCCGTAGATGAGCGGGTTGAGGGCAGATGGTAGCAGCAAATAGTTGTTAGAAAGAAGGATGTGCATGGGCTTTGGGATGGTGCGACGACCAAAGAGGCGTGAGAAGAGACCAGGCACATAGAAGGCCAGAATGACACAGATGTGGGAACTCCATGTACCAAAGGCCTTGGCACGGGCTTCCCGGGTAGGCAGCCGCAGCACAGCGAGCGTGGGCAATGAGCCCATAAGAGCCCGTGATGCCTAGAATATCTACACCTGACACGGCCAATGAAAGTGCCAGCCCATACAAGTTGCTGGCCCAAGTGTTACCCCCGACCAGCTCCACCACCGCCATGTGTGCACAGTAGGCGTGGTGTGTGGTCTTGGCTCGGAAGTGCCCAAATCATGCAACCAGCAGAGGGAAAGGCACAACAACTGCCACAGCTTTCAGTGCCAGTGCCAGGGCTGCATAGCCCACGTGGGCTTTCGTGACTAGGACAGGGTAGTGCAGTGGACACCCTACTGCCACAGCACGATCACAGGCCATGGCCAACAGTACACCAGATTCCATGGCCATCAGTGCATGAACAAAGAACATCTGGACCAGGCAGGCAACGTATGGCACAGGCTGGGGCCCAAGCCACAGCACAGCCAACAGCCCTGGAGCTATAGATGTGGCTAAACCCAGGTCTGTGGCTGCCAGGGTGGCCAGGAGCAGAAACATGGGCTTGTGCAGTGTGGAGTCTATCTCCACCACTGCCAGCAGTGCTCCATTGCCCAGCAGGGAAAGCAGATACATGGGCCCAAAGACCAGTGTCAGCCAGGCCTGGGCAACCCCTAACTCTGGAATGCCAGTCAGTATGAAGAAGGTTGGGCGTGAGAAGGTGGAGTTGGACTGTGGAGCTCCTGCCCTCCTGTGGGGTCAAAGCTTTAGGGCTCATGGGGACATCACTCCTGAGAGGGAAAAGACAAAGGGAGAGATTTGGGGGGTGTCGCAGTGGCATAGATCCGTCCAGGTATGTGCAGGAGTGGTGCAGGGCTGGGAGGATTGCAGTGTTAAAACCTTTGATTGGGGTTTTGGATGGATAATCCAGGTCACAACCCTAGCTAGGATGGGAGAATCCTTGTGCCTGAAAGTCCATGAGTATTGCAGGGGGAGTAATGGGAGACAGTGGTAGTGAAGTGCGGTGTCACTGCGGCAGTGGCTAGTATAGCTGGAGCCCTCCCTTTGGAGCTCAGCTGAGAGTGGAGCAGAGATGAATGTTTTTCTTCCTAAGGGTCCAAGTAGAATCAATTTCAGTCTTGTAGATGGGGAGAAGGACAGTGCTGGGTGGGGATCAGGCCTCAGGCTGGTTTTATCCCTGACTGTGTATCCTTAAGCAGAACTCCTGGGCCTCAGCTTCCTCAGCTCTACAGTGGGGGTGAGCACAGTGATCTTAAGTGGTGCCCAGCTTTAACATTCTGGGCACCAACCCCACAAGAAGAAAGAAGGAGAGTAGAGGGAAAGGGAGAAACAGGAGGAGGAGGCAGATGGGACCTGGAGTGAAGGCTGATGTGACAGGAGAAAACCTGGTGGGTTTTTGGGGTGTGGGATGCGTATTTCATTCTTAACTTGATGCTGAAGTAGTGAACTTGAACATGGGCTGGAGAATTGATGCTGGGCCTGGGAAGCAATGGAGAAAGAGATGGCAGCAAAAAAAGGAACTTCTCTGTCTTCTTTCCTTCTGCACGAACCAGAAGGGGGTTACCCTCGAGTTTCATTCCTGGGGTGCCAGAGGCAGAACAGGTGACAGAAGAGGAGGAGATGGCACTCAACCCAGAGTAGCAGCCAGAAGAGGAAGAAGCATCTCTGGTGTTGGAGGAGGCAGGATGAGTAGAACCGATTCCTCCCAGAACAGAATCTAGCCCATGGCAGAAACTTAACAAAGGTTGGATGGATAAATGAAGGAGGAAGAAAGCACCAGCAGAAGACTTGACTGGGGAAGGAGCCTAAGCACCGTGTGTTTGCAGCTTCTCTTCACCTTGACCAATGCCTGTGGGGCCCTTTCTACCCACTTCCCTCAGGACCCTTACCCCTCCCACCTGGGTCACATGAACTCTTCCCTGTTCTGCCTCTGCTAGCCTGGGTAACTCAGGAAGTAGAGTAAGGAGGCAGAGATGGGGGCAACAAGGAAAGAGACTGACTTTTGGCAGTGGAAAGATCTGGGTTAGAGGAACACTTCCTCTGGGAGGTCTTTGCTGACTTCCTGAAGTCTGGAGAGAAGACCTGGCTTTCTTTATTTTTAATAGCATCAGTTCCCCTCTATTGTAATTACTTGTCTCTCTCTCCCCCACTAGACTGAAAGAGTTACAGGCAGTGCTTATTTGCCTCACTGTTACCACTGCTTATCACAATGCCTGGTAGTTAGTTGTCTATAAATAAATATTTATTGCTCTTAATTGTGGGACAAAATTGCTGGCCCAAACAGCCATGCAAACAGCATTTGCTAACAGGGGCTCCTAGAGTTTCAGAAGCCTTCAGTATCCATGGAAATGAAAAAGAGTTATTCACCATCATCCACACGTCCAATGAGTAAAATTCTTTCTGCTATAATGAGACATATTCTAAAAATCACCACACTATGTAAGATAATATAACGAAACCACCGGGCCCATGGGAAAAATGGGAGTAGGGGCACAACATTAACAACTTCATCAGTGACACATTTAAAAAAGGATGGGAACCTAATAAAAATGGTAGTACCATTTTACACATGTTAAGTGGTTAGAATATAACCTGTGGGATGAGTAAAAGCAGTTCTAAGGGGGAATGTTATAGCAATAAATGCCTACATTAAGAAAGCAAGAAAGATTCCCAAATAAACAACCTCACTCCACGCCTTAAGGAATGTAGAAAAAGAAGAAGAAACTGAGCCCAAAGTTAGCAGAAGAAAGGAAATAATAAAGATTAGAGCAGAAATAAATGAAATAGAGAACAGGAAAATGATAGAAAATATTAACCAAACTAAGAGTTGATTCTTTAAAAAGATAAACAAAATTAATAAATCCTTAGCTAGACTAACCAAGGAAAAAAGAGAGACCAAATCAACAAAATTATAAATAAAAAGGAGACATTAGAATGGATATCACAGAAATTCGAAGGATCATAAGATGCTACTCTGACAACTAACTGTACAACTTAGAAGAAATGGAAAAATTCTTAGAAACATACAATTTACAGTTCAAGACTGAATCAGAAAAAAGTAGAAAATCTGAATAGATCAATGACTAGTAAGGAGATTGAATCAGTAATTAAATTCTCCCAATGAAGAAAAGTCCAGGACCGGATGGCTTCACTGGTAAAATTTTACCAAATATTTAAAGAATTAACCCCCAGCCTTCTCTTTTTTCAAAGAGCTTGAATTTGAGTTTCTTTGAAACTCAAAGAGTTTGAGTTTCTTTGAAAAAAATTGAAGAGGAGGGAACACTCCCAAACTCATTTTACAAGGCCAGTATTCTCCTGATAACAAAACCAGAAAATGACACTGCTAGAAAAGAAAACTACAGGCCAATATCCCTGATAAATACAGATGCAAAGATTCTCAATGAAATACGGCAAACCAAATTCAAACTATTCTCAAACTATTCCAAAATACTGCAAGGTAAGGAATGCTTCTGAACTCATTCTATGAGGCCAGCATCACCGTGATATCAAAACCAGACAAAGATATTTTAAAAAAAAGAATTACAGATCAGTATCCCTGATGAACATAAGTGCAAAAATCCTCAACAAAATATTAGCAACAAATTTAACAATGCATTAAAAGTATCATAAACCATGATCAAGTGGGATTTATCCCTGGGATGCAAGGATGGTTTAACATACACAAATCAATGTGATACATCATGCTAATAGAATGAAAAAAAGAATCACATGATCATCTCAATAGATGCAAACAAAGCATATGACAAAACTCAACATCTATTCGTGATAAAAACTCAACAAATTAGGCATAGAAGGAACATATCTCAACATAAAAAAGGCCATATACGACAAGCCCACATCTAACTTCATACTCAGTGGTGAAAGGTTGAAAGCTTTTCCTCTAAGATCAGGAACAAGACAGTGGGGCCCTCTCTCAGCACTCCTATTTAACATAGCACTAGAGGACTTCCCTGGTGGTCCAGTGGTTAAGACTCCGCACTTCCAATGCAGGCGGCGCGGGTTTGATCCGTGGTCAGGGAACTAAGATCCCACATCCTGAGTGGTGTGGCTAAAAAACAAAACAAAACAAACAGCAAGAAAAACACCCCCACATATCTCTAGAAGTCCTAACTAGAGCAATCAGGCAAGAAAAAGAAATAAATAGGTATCTGAATTGGAAAGGAAGAAGTAAAATGGTCTCTATTTTTAGGTGACATGATTTTATATATAGAAAATCCTGAATCAAAAGACTATTAGATCTAATCAATGAATTCAATAAGATTACAGGATACAAAATTAACATGCAAAATTCAGTAACATTTTTATACACTAATGACAAATTTTCTGAAAAAGAAATAAATGATTCCAAATCATTTACAATAGAATCAAAAACAATAAAATCATTAGGAATAAATGTAACTAAGGAGATGAAAGATCTCTATTCTGAAAGCTATAATACATTGATGAAAGAAATCGAACAAGACACAGATAAGTGGGAAACGTATCCTGTGTTAATAGACTGGAAGAATTAATTTTGTTAAAATGTCACTACTACCAAAAGCCATCTATAGATTCAAATGCAATCCCTATCAAGATTCCAGTAGCATTTTTTTTCACTGTAGTAGAAAAAAATACTCCTAAAATTTATACGGAACCACAAAAGACCATGATTAGCCAAAGAAATCATGAGAAAGAAGAACATAAAGTTATACTCTAAAGCTATAGTTATCAAAATAGTATGGTACTGGAAGAAAAACAGACAAATAGACCAATGGAACAGAATTGAGAGCCCAGGAATAAACACAAGCATACACAGTCCACTAATATTTGACAAGGGAGCCAAGAATACTTGATGGAGAAAAGAGAGTCTTTTCAATAAATAGTGCTGGGATAATTGGATATTCACATGTAAAAGAATGAAACTGGATCCATATGTTACACCACTCACAAAAATTAACTCAAAATAGATTAAAGACTTTAGTGAATGAACCCGAAATTGCGGAACTCCTAGAAGAAAACATAGAAATAAAGTTTCCTGGCATAGATCTTGGTAATATTTTTCTTTGGATATGACACCTAAAACGCAGGCAACAAAATAAAACATAAAAAAGTAGGACTACATCAAACTAAAAAGTTCTGCACAGCAAAAGAAACCATCAACAAAATGAAAAGACAATCTATGGAATGGGAAAAAATCTTTGCAAGCCATGTATCTGATAAGCGGTTAATATCCAAAAATACATAAAGAACTCATACAACTCAATAGCATAAAACCAAATAACCCAATATAAAAAATGGGTAAAGGACCTGAATAGACATTTCTTCAAAGAATATGTGTGAAAGGCCAATAAGTACATGAAAAGATGTTCAACATCACCAGTAATTAGGGAAATGCAAATTAAAACCACAATGAGCTATCACTTCATGCCTGCTAGAATGGCCACCATTAAAAGACAAGAGATAACAAATGCCAGCATGGATGTGGAGAAAAGGAGAACATGTGTGCCCCACTGGTGGGACTATAAATTGATACAGCTACTATGGGAAGTAGTATGAAGGATCTGCAAAAAATTAAAAATAGAACTACCATATGATCCAGCAATTCCACTTCTGGGAAACAGTTGACCCTTGAGCAACATGGATTTGAACTGCATGGGTCCACTTATATGTGAATTTTTTTTTTCAATAAATACATGCTACAGTACTACATAATCCACAGTTGGCTGAATCCATGGATATGGAGGGCCAAATGTAAAGTTTATGTGGATTTTTGACTGTTTGGGGTTTGAGGGGTCTGTGGTCCTAATACCTGCATTGTTCATAGGTCAACTGTATATCCAAAGGAAATGAAAACACTAACTCCAAAAGATATCTGCACCCCCATGTTCATAGCAGCATTATTTACAATAGCCAACACAGGGAAATAACCTAAGTGTCTGTTGATGGATAAAGAGGTTGTGGTATATATATGAGGAAATCCTACCGTTTGTGACAACATGGATGGACTTTGATGGCATTATGCTGTGAAATAACTCAGAGAAAGGCAAAGACTGTATGATCTCACTTATATGTGGAATCTAAAAAAAGAAAAAAAGAAGATGAAGAAAGGAAAAAACCCCAAACTCATAGGAAAAGAGATTAGACTTTTGGTTACCTGAGGAAGAGGGTGGAGGGAGGAGAAACTGGAGAAAGGTGGTCAAAAGGTACAAACTTTCAGTTATAAATTATTACTAGGGATGTAATGTAAAACATGATGACTATAGCTAATATTGCTGTATGATATAGGAAAGTATTTAAGAGAGAAAGTCCTATGAGTTTTTATCACAAGGAGAAAAATTTTTTCCTTTCTTTTCTTTTTATTGTATCTGTATGAGAAGATGGATATTAGCCAAACCTATTTGGTACTCATTTCACAATATATGTAAATCAAATCATCATGCTGTATGCCTTAAACTTATACAGTCATGTATATCAGTTATTTCTCAATAAAACTGGAAAAAAATTGCTTAGGTTTGTTTTATGGTTCCTAATAAGCTCTATCTTGGTAATTGTCCATGGGTGCTTGATTTAAAAAGATGTATGGTCACTTGTTGTTAGGTGGTCTTCTATATATGTCAACCAGATCCTGTTGGTTGATTATGTTGGTCAGTTCTCCTATATCCTTGTTCGTTTTCTGTCTAGTAGTTCTATCAGTTGCAGAGATAGAAGAACTTCAACACTGAGGGGGTTTTGAAGTACTGAATTATAATTGTGATTTGTCTATTTTTCTTTTCAGTTATTTCAGTTTATGCTTAATGTGTTTTGAGGCTTTGTTGTTTGGTGTATACATGCTTAGGATATATCTTCCTGGCGAATTGATGCTTTTATTATTATGTAATGTGTCTCTTTGTCACAGCAATTTTTTTTTTGCTTTGTAGTCTACTTCATCTGCTATTGATATAGCCACTCCTGCTTTTTTGATGAATCTTTGTATAATATATACATATATATATATATGTATGCCCTTTATTTTCAACCTATCTATGTCTTTGGATATGAAGCGAATTTCTTAACAGCATATGATTGGGGTGTGTTTTTTTTTTCATCTACTTTGCCAGTCCCTGTTTTTTTAACTTGTGTGTTTAGACCATTCATGGTTCAGGTAATTTTTAATATATTAGGGCTTAAGTCTGACATTTTATTATTTGTTTTCTGTTTGTTTCTTTGTCTCAGTCCTCTGTTTCTGTTTTTTCAAGAATTTTTTTTGATGTGGACCATTTTTAAAGTCTTTATTGAATTTGTTACAATATTGCTTCCGTTTTATGTTTTGGCCTCAAGGCATGTGGGATCTTAGCTCCGCCACCAAGGATGGAACTCACACGTCCTGCATTGGAAGGTGAAGTCTTAACCATTGGACCTCCAGGGAAGTCCCTCTGTTTCTGTTTTCTTGCCTTTCTGTGGGTTACTTGAAGATTTTTAGGATTCCTTCTTGATTTATTTGTAGAGTTTTTGAGTGTATGGCTTTGTATACTTTTCTTTGTGGTTGCTCTATTAAAATATACATGTATGATACATAGTCCACTGACAACAATATTTTACCACTTTTAATGGTAAAACCTTAGTTCCATTTAGCACCTTTACTCTTCCCATTTTAAAATATTATTGTCTTGAATGTCAGATGGTGTAATAACTTTCATTTTTCATTGCACGTGATATAAAAAACTCATGGGAAGAAGCATTTACCCATATTCCTGTTCTTTTCATTACTCTTTATTCTTTCCTGATGCTCCAAAAAATCCTTCCTCTGACGTTTGTAGACACCCATGTAACCCACACTCCTCTCAATATATAGAATGTTTTCATCAGATAAAGTGCCTTCTGCTTCCTCCTACCCCAGAGGCAATCACTGTTCTGATTTTTATCACCATAGACAGGTTTTTATCTGTGTGGAACCTCATATAAATGGAATCATGCAGTATATAGCGTTTTGTGACTGGTCTATTTCATGCAACATAATGGTCTTGAGTTTAACCTGTGTTGTTATAAGTTTTAGTAGTTTAAAAAAATTTATTTTATATTGGAGCATAGTTGATTAACAATGTTGTGCTAGTTTCAGGTGTACAGCAAAGTGATTCAGTTATACACATACATGTATCTATTCTTTTTCAAATTCTTTTCCCGTTTAGGTTATTACTGAATATAGAGCAGTGTTCCCTGTGCTAAACAGTAGGTCCTGGTTGGTTATCTAATTTTTCTTTTTAACATCTTTATTGGAGTATAATTGCTTTACAATGTTGTGTTAGTTTTTGCTATATAACAAAGTGAATCAGCTATACTTATACATATATCCCCATATCTCCTCTCTCTTGTATCTCCCTCCAACACTCCCTATGCCACCCCACTACCTAGTGAAATCTTAGGCTGCTTCCCACTAGCTATCTATTTTACATTTGGTAGTGTATATACGTCAATGCCACTCTCTCACTTTGTCTCAGCTTACCCTTCCCCTCCCCGTGTCCTCAAGTACATTCTCTACATCTGTATCTTTATTCCTGTCCTGCCCCTAGGTTCTTCAGAACCATTTTTTTTAGATTCCATATATGTGTGTTAGCATACAGTATTTGTTTTTCTCTTTCTGACTTACTTCACTCTGTATGACAGTCTTGAGGTCCATCCACCTCACTCATCCACCTCACTACAAATAACTCAATTTCGTTTCTTTTTATGGCTGAGTAATATTCCATTGTATATATGTGCCACATCTTTATCCATTCATCTGTCAATGGACACTTAGGTTGCATCCATGTGTTGGCTATTGGAAATAGAGTTGAAATGAACATTGTGGTACATGACTTTTTTGAATTAAGGTTTTCTCAGGGTATATGTCCAGAAGTGGGATTGCTGGGTCGTATGGTAGTTCTATTTTTAGTTTTTTTAGGAACCTCCATACTGTTCTCCATAGTGGCTTTATCAATTTACATTCCCAACAACAGTGCAGGAAGGTCCCCTTTTCTCCACACCCTCTCCAGCATTTATTGTTTCTAGATTTTTTGATGATGGCCATTCTGACTGGTGTGAGGTGATACCTCATTGTAGTTTTGATTTGCATTTCTCTGATGATTAGTGATGTTGAGCATCCTTTCATGTGTTTGTTGGCAATCTGTATATCTTCTTTGGAGAAATGTCTATCAGGGTCTTCTGCCCATTTTTGGATTGGGTTGTTTGTTTTTTTGATATTGAGCTGCATGAGCTGCTTGTAAATTTTGGAGATTAGTCCTTTGTCAGTTGCTTCATTTGCAAATATTTTCGCCCATGCTGAGGGTTGTCTTTTTGTCTTGTTTATGATCTCCTTTGCTGTGCAAAAGCTTTTAAGTTTCATTAGGTCCCATTTGTTTACTTTTGTTTTTATTTCCATTTCTCTAGGAGGTGGGTCAATAAGGATATTGCTGTGATTTATGTCATAGAGTGTTCTGCCTATGTTTTCCTCTAAGAGTTTGATAGTGTCTGGCCTTACATTTAGGTCTTTAATCCATTTTGAGTTTATTTTTGTGTATGGTGTTAGGGAGTGTTCTAATTTCATACTTTTACATGTACCTGTCCAGTTTTCCCAGCACCACTTATTGAAGAGGATGTCTTTTCTCCATTGTATATTCTTGACTCCTTTATCAAAGATTAGGTGACCATATGTGCTTGGGTTTATCTCTGGGCTTTCTATCCTGTTCCATTGATCTATATTTCTGTTTTTGTGCCAGTACCATACTGTCTTGATTACTGTAGCCTTGTAGTATAATCTGAAGTCAGGGAGCCTGATTCCTCCAGCTCCATTTTTCGTTCTCAAGATTGCTTTGGCCATTCGGGGTCTTTTGTGTTGATTCTTCCAATCCAAGATCATGGTATATCTCTCCATCTGTTTGTATCATCTTTAATTTCTTTCATCAGTGTCTTATAGTTTTCTGCATACAGGTCTTTTGTCTCCTTAGGTAGGTTTATTCCTAGGTATTTTATTCTTTTTGTTGCAGTGGTAAATGGGAGCGTTTCCTTAATTTCTCTTTCAGAGTTTTCATCATTGGTGTATAGGAATGCAAGAGATTTCTGTGCACTAATTTTGTATCCTGCTGCTTTACCAAATTCATTGATTAGCTCTTGTAGTTTTCTGGTAGCATCTTTAGGATTCTCTATGTATAGTATCGTGTCTTCTGTAAACAGTGACAGCTTTACTTCTTCTTTTCCAATTTAGATTCCTTTTATTTCTTTTTCTTCTCTGATTGCTGTGGCCAAAACTTCCAAAAGTATGTTGAATAATAGTTGTGAGAGTGGGCAACCTTCTCTTGTTTCTGACCTTAGTGGAAATGGTTTAAGTTTTTCAGCATTGAGAACAATGTTGGTTGTGGGTTTGTCATATATGGCCTTTATTATGTTGAGGTAAGTTCCTTCTATGCCTACTTTCTAGAGGGTTTTTATCATAAAGGGTGGTGAATTTTGTCAAAAGCTTTTTCAGCATCAATTGATATGATCATATGGTTTTTATCCTTCAGTTTGTTAATATGGTGTATCACATTGATTGATTTGCATATATTAAAGAATCCTTGCATTCGTGGAATAAACCCACTTGATCATGGTGTATGATCCATTTAGTGTGCTGTTGGATTCTGTTTGCTAGTATTTTGTTGAGGATTTTTGCATCTATTTTCATCAGTGATACTGGCCTGTAGTTTTCTTTTTGTGTGTGACACCTTTGTCTGGTTTTAGTATCAGGGTGATGGTGGCCTCGTGGAATGAGTTTGGGGGTGTTTCTCTCTCTGCTATATATTGGAAGAGTTTGAGAAGGATAGGTGCTAGCTGTTCTGTAAATGTTTGATAGAATTCTCCTGTGAAGCCATCTGGTACTGGGCTTTCGTTTGTAGGAAGATTTTTAATAACAGTTTCAATTTCAGTGCTTGTGATTGGTCCATTTAAATTTTCTCTTCCTTCCTGGTATAGTCTTGGAAGGTTGTGCTTATCTAAGAATTTGTCCATTTCTTCTAGGTTGTCCATTCTATTGGCATATAGTTGCTTGTAGTAATCTCTCATGATCCTTTGTTTTTCTGCAGTGTCAGTTGTTACTTCTCCTTTTTCATTTCTAATTCTGTTGATTTGAGTCTTCTCCCTTTTTTTCTTGATGAATCTCGCTAGTGGTTTTTCAATTTTGTTTATCTTCTGAAAGAACCAGCTTTTAGTTTTATTGACCTGTGCTATTGTTTCCTTCATTTCTTTTTCATTTATTTCTGATCTGATCTTTATGATTTCTTTCCTTCTGCTAACTTTGGGGTCTTTTTGTTATTCTTTCTCTAATTGCTTTAGGTGTAAGGTTAGGTTGTTTATTAGAGATTTTTCTTGTTTCTTGAGGTAGGATTGTATTGCTATAACCTTCCCTCTTAGAACTGCTTTTGCTGCATCCCATAGGTTTTGGGTCTTCATGTTTTCATTGTTCTTTGTTTCTAGGTATTTTTTTATTTCCTCTTTGATTTCTTCAGTGATCTCTTGGTATAGGAGCTTATTGTTTAGCCTCCATGTGTTTGTATTTTTTACAGGTTTTTTTCTTGTAATTGATATCTAGTCTCATAGCGTTGTTGTCAGAAAAGATACTTGATATGGTTTCAATTTTCTTAAATTTACCAAGGCTTGATTTGTGACCCAAGATATGATCTATCCTGGAGAATGTTCCATGAGCACTTGAGAAGAATGTGTATTCTGTTGTTTGGGGATGGAATGTCCTATAAATATCAATTAAGTCCATCTTGTTTAATGTGTCATTTAAAGCTTGTGTTTCCTTATTTATTTTCATTTTGGATGATCTGTCCATTGGTGAATGTGTGGTGTTAAAGCCCCCTACTATTATTGTGTTACTGTGGATTTCCCTTTTTTTGGCTGTTAGCATTTGCCTTATGTATTGAGGTGCCTCTATGTTGGGTGCATAAATATTTACAATCGTTATATCTTCTTCTTGGATCGATCCCTTGATCATTATGTAGTGTCCTTCTTTGTCTCTTGTAATAGTCTCTATTTTAAAGTCTATTTTGTCTGATGTGAGAATTGCTACTCCAGCTTTCTTTTGATTTTCATTTGCATGGAATATCTTTTTCCATACCCTCACTTTCAGTCTGTATGCCTCTCTAGGTCTGAAGTGGGTCTCTTGTAGACAGCATATATATGGGTCTTGTTTTTGTATCCATTCAGCCAGTCTATGTCTTTTGGTTGGAGCATTTAATAATTTACATTTAAGGTAATTATCAATATGTATGTTCCTATTACCATTTTCTTAATTGTTTTGGGTTTGTTATTATAGATCTTTTCCTTCTCTTGTGTTTCCTGCCTAGAGAACTTCCCTTAGCATTTGTTGTAAAACTGGTTTTGTGGTGCTGAATTCTCTTAACTTTTGCTCATCTGTAAGGTTTTAATTTCTCCGTCAAATCGGAATGAGATCCTTGTCGGGTAGAGTAATCTTGGTTGTAGGTTTTTCCCTTTCATCACTTTAAATATGTCATGCCACTCCCTTCTGGCTTGCAGAGTTTCTGCTGAAAGATCACCTGTTAACCTTATGGGTATTACCTTGTATGTTATTTGTTGCTTTTCCCTTGCTGCTTTTAATACTTTTTCTTTGTATTAAATTTTGATAGTTTGATGAATATGTGTCTTGGCGTGTTTCTCCTTGGATTTATCCTGTATGGGACTCTCTGCGCTTCCTGGACTTGATTGACTATTTGCTTTCCCATGTTAGGGAAGTTTTGAACTATAATCTCTTCAAATATTTTCTCAGTCCCTTTCTTTTTCTCTTCTTCTGGGACCCCTATAATTCAACATTGTTTGTTTGCTCTTTAGTTTTTCTAGGTCCTTGTTAAACATTTCTTGTATTGTCTCCATTCTATTTCTAAGATTTTGTATCATCTTTACTATCATTACTCTGAATATTTTTTCAGGTAGACTGCCTATTTCCTCTTCATTTGTTTGTTCTGGTGGGTTTTTACCTTGCTCCTTCATCTGCTGTGTGTTTCTATGTCTTCTCATTTTGCTTAACTTACTGTGTTTGTGGTCTCCATTTTGCAGGCTGCAGGTTTGTAGTTCCCGTTGTTTTCAGGGTCTGCCCCGAGTTGGTAAGGTTGGTTCAGTGGGTTGTGTAGGCTTCCTGGTGGAGGGGACTGGTGCCTGTGTTCTGGTGGATGAGGCTGGATCTTGTCTTTCTGGTGGGTAAGACCATGTCCTGTGGTGTGTTTGGGGTGTCTGTGAACTTATTATGATTTTAGACAGCCTCTCTGCTAATGGGTGGGGTTGTGTTCCTGTCTTGCAAGTTGTTTGGCATCGGGTGTCCGGCACTGGAGCTTGCTGGTCTTTGAGTGGAGCTGGGTCTTAGCATTGAGATGGAGATCTCTGGGAGAGTTCTTGCCTATTGATATTATGTGGGGCTGGGAGGTCTCTGGTGGTCCAATGTCCTGAACTCGCCTACCCCATCTCAGAGGCTCACTCCTGACACCCAGCTGGACCACCAAGACCCTCTCAGCCACACGCCTAGTCATTACCGGAATTCCAGCGTCAACTTTCTCTTTCCTCTCCTGGCAAATAATAATAACTCTGCTGGGCCTCAGGTTCTCCTGAACATATCAATGATCAGTAGTGCAAGACGATATCTGGTCTTCCTAATGCAGCGCAGCCTGCAGCAGCAACTTCTTCCAGCTCCTCCCAGAGGGGGCTTTAAATACACAGAAGGAGACTCTCTATAGAAACACCTATTTCTATTTCCTCTGTTTCTATTTCAGCATTTGTGATTCCAGAAAGCGAATAATACTTGGATAGTTAACCTTTCCTACCCAGTTTCTGTTCTTCCAGTATCAAAATTCATTTACCTAGTACAGGTAGCTAACATTCTTAGGTACGTAACTTTGTATCTAAACATTTATATATTTAAATCATTTCACCTGCATAACAATATTGCAGAGCAGGGATTATTTTTCCCCTTTATATATTAGAAAACAATAATTTATGGAAAAATATTGACAAAGGTCACATTTGGTGAGTGGTGGAGCATCAGTTCAAGTGCAGGTCTATCTGACTCTAGAGCCTTCCTGACACAGCACTCCTTCCTTGCATACAATTGAAGCTCTAGTTCTGCTCTTCAGGCCACGATCTCTGGGCCATTTTTGTGAATCTGCTGCTGCCGAGAGATATCTTCTCTCTAGACTCTCTCCCTTGAGAGTCTGGAAGAACTAAGGAGAGGCACAGAACTCAGAGAGGTTACCATCTTTATCTCATCAAGACTGTTCCAGCTTCTGTTACAAAAGGACAATATTCATAATGATACTGCTTATGCCCAGAAGAATCCTCACACACCTTCACACTCTTTATGGAAAGGCCAGGGCACTGAGGACCCAAGTGGAGGTAGATGTGGGGAATGAGAAGACCAGTAATTTGGGAAATGGTAAAACTGATTGTGGTGGTATAGGGGACATTCTGTTTACTCAAAATTATGTACCATACACTCTGGAGCTGCACTCAAGGGCCTCAAATGAGGAGAGTATAAGTATGGCATATGGTTAAATTTCTGGATGTCACAATCTGGTGAAAATGGGTGAGGAAACAATATATTATTGTAGTTGGTAGGCAGTGATGTCATTATTTACATCAGTAGTAGGAAATTTAAGGTTTGGGGCTCATCCAGTAGGCGTATCCAAAGGTCAGATAAAATTCTTATTTGTAAAATTCCATAGATTGAAAGCAAGGGCCACTCTATTAAGAGGTCCTTAAACACTGGTTCCAGTGAGTAGATTCCAAAATTCTTAAAGGCCTTTGAAATGTAGATAGTACTTATCCATTGTTTTCAACAAATATGATCTCTGTTTTTGAAATGTCTCTTGACTGGTAAATTGCAGATATTGGATTTGAAAAGGTATTTATTATATGGCATTAGAGTATTAAAAAACTTGGTGAAAAGTGAGAGCTGGAAAGCTCTTGATTTCTTTCATTGCAAAAGGCAAGAAAAATTGGTTAGAAAGTATATTTTAAAGGAATTTCTTTAAAGAATAAGCAGAGCTTGATTATCAGTTGAATATGTGAGAGGGAGAGAAAGATGACTATATTTTCATGCTGCCACTTCTGTGGGTTTTATCTCCAGTCTTTGGTTTTTCAAGGAGTATTGGCATAAGGTTCTCTTCTTATGAGTGAAGACAGAGATTGGGTTCCCCAGAGCCCAACATAATTAACCTGGAGGCCTGGTCATGTAGCTGTCCTTGCTTAACTCTCTAACTCTGTGAATAAAAGATTCACAGTTATATGTTCTTCCCTGAGACACTCATATTAATTCTGAGTACACATCCTATTGTCTGTGCACACAGGGAAGAAAATTTTGATAGACTCTCCACTTAAAAATAAATCTAAGGGCCATTCTTAATCTCGAAGCTCCTGAAGTAGTCACATCTCATTTGATTTCCCATTTCTACACACCACTGCCCTTCCTCCAGTCTTAAAATCTATTTTCTTCAAATTTCTTGGATATATATATACATATTTAAACTTTTTATTTTATATTGGAGTATAGCCGATTAAAAATGTTGTGATAGTTTCAGGTGCACAGCAAAGCGACTCAGCCATACATTTATTTCTTGGGTATATTTTAGAGTCCCCAAACTGCTGTAACCTCAGGTTCCCCCAGAAGTGTATTCCCTTTTATTGTGGTGTATAGTCCTCCTAAGATACCAAGTCTTCAAATGTAAAACATATCTCTCCTGGCTGTGGGGAGAGTAGAGGGCTTATGCAGTCACAAATCCAACCCTGAACCCAGGGAAGTGTCAAAAGTTGGATGGTGCTTTCATCTGTTTGTCCAGCATGATTATACATATTCAAGAGGGACTTTAGCTTTTAAATATGAAGTGACAAGGTCTAGATTTATCCTCTCACTTGAAACAACAACAACAAAAACTGGACAAAATATATGAAACAATGGTTCTGAAGACAATGGACATTAGACAATGGAGGATAGGAAAGAAAGGAGGTAAGTTCATTTTACTGGAGAAAGATTGTTGCAATGTTCTGGAGAGGGATTCCAGGCCATGTCAAAGGGAGGGTGAACTTCAGCATAGCCTAACAGTCTTCCGGTGTTGAGGACATGGGAGTCAGGGGAGGCCAGTGCAGCTGGAATACACAGGGTAGAGTACTGGAGAAAAGAGAATTGCCTAGAAAGAGAATTCCAAAAATCTATAGAGGGACCCCCTTAAGTATTCAGCAGAGTACTGATTGCTGCATGCATGTGTGGAAACTCTCCAAAAATATTTGAGAAAACAAAAACAAGAACTCACATAACCACCCCCAAATGGAGCTTGGGACGGCCTTTCAGAGCTTTCTATTGAGACTTGTGTGCCAGGCCTTCTTCCTCTTTCATCAACTAGTCACTGGATGGGGGTTGCCCCAGGGAGGGAGCATAACCTTGGAGGAGGCAGCCCCCTTTCGCCAAGGGCAATGCACTGAGAGGAACACAGCCGAATGCCTTTGTCATTGCTGCAGTTCAGTGTAAAAGAGGAAGTGCTGACCAGCACAATACATCAAGAAAGAGGAGTTTTAAGGATCAGAATAAAAATGGTTAAATTAACATGATTTTTATATGATACAATAATTTAAAATAATAAGCAATTTTTAGAACAGTTATATGTTCAGTAAGATGTTCAAATATAAGATATACTTGAAAAAGTCAATAGTTTTCTTTATACCAGCAAAATTATCTAAAAATATTAGAAATAAACATACCACTTACAGTAGGAAAAACTTATTAATAGGTAGAAATTGGCATCATAACAAATACACAAGACCTATAAGGACATAATTTAAAAATTATGTTAAGGTATTTAAGTGAAGATCTGATTAAATGTAGAGAAAATATACACAGGGAGGACACATGAACATTTTAAAGATGTCAGTTCTCCCCAGATTAATCGATAAATTCAATGCAATTTCAAGAAACACTCCAGCAAGATTTTCAGAGGAACGTTTGTTACAGTTTTTCTAAAATGTATATGGAACGTGAAAGTTTCACTAAATGGAAGAGAGTTTTTAAAAAGATACAAGGAGGGAGGGAGATGCAAGAGGGAAGAGATATGGGAACATATGTATATGTATAACTGATTCACTTTGTTGTAAAGCAGAAACTAACACACCATTGTAAAGCAATTATACTCCAATAAAGATGTTAAAAAAAGATACAAGTCACACCTTAGATTAGATAATAAAACATACTACAAACTCATGATTTATAAAATGGTTTTGCCTAGTCTAAAGGCACGGGATATAATAAAGAGTCTATAACAGACTCATGTATATACGTTAAACAGATATAAGATAATATCATGTATATACATATATAAAATCTTAACATACACATAAAAATAGGTGAAAACCACACAACAGATTGTTTACGCCAGTTATTTCTAATGGTTGAGATTTTGCTGGACTTTTTTATTTTGGCTGTACTGCGGGGCATGTGGGATCTTAATTTCCTGACCAGGGATCGAACCTGCGTCCCCTGCATTGGACAGTGGAGTCTTAACTGCTTGACCACCAGGAAGTCCCTTGCTGGACTTTAAATGATGTACAATATCATAATCTGAATGCTAGAATGTCAATGTATTATTTTGTAATTGGAGGAAAAATTTAAAATTACTATTGATTGGGTTGTATTGTTCAGAGTGAGGATTCCAAAGATGAGTATTGGACTGGTGAGAAAAGCACATCAGTGTTTATAAGTAGAAAACAAATGTAAGAAGTCAATGAATTCAGGGACACATTTTTTTTTATGATAATGTATCTGATAAATAAGTTCCAAAGTTAGCTACCTTTATTCTGTAAAGACTGAATTTCTTTCCTTCATTGCACTTACATTAGTTTGCAGTTCTACATTTATTTTTAAAACTTTAAAAATTTTTCCCTTATATTTTTTAAAATTTTATTTATTTATCTTTTATACAGCAGGTTCTTATTAGTTATCCATTTTATACACATCAGTGTATACATGTCAATCCCAATCTCCCAATTCATCCCCCCCCACCCCACCTCCGCCTCCCCTCCCCAGGGACACATTTAAAGGTCATCAGTTAGGAACTCATGGGAAACAGTAAAAATAAGGATGGGAGGAGAGGGAACTACAAAGCAGCCGTTTCACTTTTTATGGGCTTGATTGTAGCATCCCTTTTGAAATTTTAGTTTGGCCATTAGTCTGTTCTGGTGCTATCTCTGCACAGCCCTATTGTGTTCCAGGTGCACACCTCCCAGCACAAGACAATAGAGCTGTGCTAAGTTCCCAGATGAAACAGCTCCTGCCCTGAACTCAATCCTCCAGTGCAATATAAACCATCAGGAAGTGCCATACAAGCAGCAGACTGCTACAATTACACCAATCCCAGACAAATTTATAAAGGGCACCAGAATAAGTTCCTGTCCATTTTCTAATGCAAGGTACCTCCCAGGCAGTTGTGTCTATAGGTGCATCAGATGAGACAAGAAAGAAATGAATTACTTATTGCCTAATTAAATTATTTGTCTAAAGTCAGTGGGAGGCTACAGACTAAAAATTCATATCTCAAATAATTTCTCTGTTGAACATATTCTTTTTCTGAAGTCTAAACTTCTCCCAAACTTTTCTCAGATTTATCCTTAATTTAAGAAATTATACTATATGTATCCCTCCTATAATTATTAATTACTTCACTTATATGCATTTATTTTTCATGCGAATGTCATTTGCATGCAGTCGGCATCCCATGGCTGGGAAAACTGGAAATGCTTGAATACCCAGTTCAGCTTTTACTCAAAACTTAACCTTTCTTGTTTAAACTCCCAGTTTTTGACTTACCTCATTTTCGTGGTTGACCCACCTCTAAAACTTAGATTCAAAACATCCTACTATCTGATTGTCACCTTCTAATTGCAGGCTCAAATTTTTAACTATCCTTAGTACAGTCACAATTGTTGGACCTAAAGATTACCAAGCCACTGAAAGAATCCCCTTCATTCTATTATATATCCCTCTCTTTTCTTGACTTTATTCCTGTCAAGCTTAGATTCTATGGCCCATCATTCAATTACGCTCTTGGAAATAATCTAAGCTCCTTTGTTCTCTCCCTCCATTGTAGTTGCTTGAAATAATGGAAACTGATTAAATCTAAATATATGTCTCCTCTGTGGAAGGTTGAAGCTTTCTAGAAAAAAATCCCATAAGTAAACTTGTTGACTTCACATTAAATTTATCATCACAAACTTCAAGTGTAAACTCAACAATACCCAGAAATCTTACTATGTGATGCCATTACAGTAAATGGGTCCATATCCACCAGGTTATCAGAGAATCCTAAGAATTATATTTGATTTCTACATTGAATACCTCATTTCTAATTCATCTGTATATTTACTTGACTATTCTTCCAAAATTTTGCCACTCAAATTTATTTCCTCTGCCACCAATCTGGTCCAGGCCACCATCTCTTGCTGGACAAAGTAATAGTCTTCTGACTGGCTTCTCTGCTTCTACTCTTATTTTTCTTCCCATTCATATCTCTATTCCTTAAGGCCTTTTTGATCGCACTTATCTAAAGTAATGCTCCCGCAATAATGCTCTATGATGGCATATGACAGGATTGTGTATATTTTCTTTTGTAAAATTACCAAAGCTTTCTGCATTTTAACTGTATGATCAAAAGAATAAAATTAAAACATATTTAATTAAGAAATAGAAAATATATTCATGTAGTTCAAAGTTTTAAAAATTAAAAAAGATATTCAGTAAAAGTAATTCTTTCTCTATATCAGTATTATTTCTGACGGCATATAATAGTTTAAGGTGGCTGCTAGAAATTCAGGCATCAATCCTGTGCCTGTTCCATGTGGAAGGAGGGAGGGTAAATGACCTTCATGTCTCAGCTGAGTTAGTTCACATTACAGGGTTTTCTTGGAAACTTTGTCAAATGACATCTACTAACATTTGGAATCTGAGAGGTATAGTACTTTGTCAGTATACATGAGTACCCAAATAAAATAATGTTTTTTGTTACTAAGGAAGTATTGGGGCATTGGGGAAACAACCAGCAATCTCTAACATATAATTTTTACTCCTGTCTGCCAAGTTTGACACATTTGTCTTTTTCAGAAGGAATTACTCTTACAGGTTTCTTGTGTATCCTTCCAGAGGTAATTTGATTATATCTAAGAACATATAAGAAAGTGTATATATACATACACTTTTTTATATTGCATTCCTGGTATAGCATTACAAATTTTTTTTTTTTTTTTTTTGCGGTACGCGGGCCTCTGACTGTTGTGGCCTCTCCCGTTGTGGAGCACAGGCTCCGGACGCGCAGGCTCAGCGGCCATGGCTCACGGGCCTAGCCGCTCCGTGGCATGTGGGATCTTCCCGGACCGGGGCACGAACCCATGTCCCCTGCATCGGCAGGCAGACTCTCAACCACTGCGCCACCAGGGAAGCCCCTACAAAATTATTTTGTGTAGCATTCTATGTACTGTTTTTGTCACTTGCTTCTTTGCTAAACAACATATCTCAGAAATTATTCAAAGAAGTACATTCAGAGATGGCTATTTTCTTTTAACAACCACATAATTGGAATGAACTCTTGGTGAAAGCAGGGACCATGTTTGCCTTATTTACCATTGTATACAGTGTCTAATACAGTTTGTGGAGCGGAGTAGGTAGTTAGTATTTGTTTGATGGATGGGTCACACAAATAGCAAATGTCAGAGCTAGGATTCAAATCTGCTTGTGATTTGAATGATTTTATTCCCATATCTTATCTACAACCTTGATGTGTTAAGTTAGATTGTCAGATTTCCTTATGTTGAACTCTCTCTGCATTTTTTAGGGGATAAATATATTTATCAATTAAACAAATCTTAACAGTTTTCTGAACTCTGTGCACTAGGAGTTCGTTTAGGATTTCAATAGCTACAGTCACATTCATCAGAATAGTGGTGACAGGTGGGGATGAGTCATTTACAACACAGACATTGGAGTCAGATCGATGTGGCTATGAATGGAGGCTAACTGTGTGACTTTGGGCAAGGCTCCATCTCTCTATCTATCCCCTACACACAGTAGGGTTAATAGTTTCTACTCCAAAGAGTTGCTCTTTCGTATCTAAGAGAGATGATTCAATGAGAAAAATTAGATAAAGAACTTAAGCAGGGCTTCCCTGGTGGCGCAGTGGTTGAGAGTCCGCCTGCCGATGCAGGGGACGCGGGTTCGTGCCCCGGTCAGGGAAGATCCCACATGCCGCAGAGCGGCTGGGCCCGTGAGCCATGGCCGCTGAGCCTGCGCGTCCGGAGCCTGTGCTCCGCAACGGGAGAGACCACAACAGTGAGAGGCCCGCGTACCGCAAAAAAAAAAAAAAAAAGCTTCCCCTTAACTCTGTCCCAGTAGAGTAGTTTAAACTGGCTATAGATTACTTTCTTTCGACTGACAGAAATCTTTCATATTTAACCAAACTCAGTTTCTCTGTGATTTTTATTTGATGGTCCTTGTTTTGCCTTTTCCCCCAAGAGAGCCAATCCACATATTTTGAAGTTATCACTGATGCCCTTGTTTTTTTTCAGACCACACATCTATATTTTGTAACAACGACTTCCCCTCCCCACAAAAGGGATCAATGCCTTTTACCATCTTTTAACTCTCTATGACTTTGTCTCAGTTTGACAAGGAATTTCTTAATACGTAGTGCCCTGAATTGGATAGGATACTCCAGGTGGGGTAATCAGAGCAGAGTTGAGAAAGATTCTCAACCACTTTGTTCTTGACATTGTGCTTCTATGAAATAAATTCATATAATACTCTTAGAAGAATGCCTGGTACATACTGGATGCTTGATGTATACCAGCTAACATTGTCAGTCCAGCTTTAGAGCCCTTAAATTAAGTTTTGTACCACATTATTGACTATGTTCACATATGCACTTCCACCTGTTAGAACATCTAGGAATCTGTTGCCTTTTCCCTCTTTCCCATTCCAGATTTTCTCCCCCACCACTCACCTGTTATCCAATGTTAAATAGTGAAGAAATTGGACTTTAATAGACTTAGATCTTAAGTGATAACACTGGGTGGCTAAAGGCAAGTACCTTGGGCTTGATGAGTTTTGGGCAATAGAGTCTTTCCACAAGTAAGTGGCGAACATGTGATGAACGGAAGCAGATATATAGGAGAACTGATCAGTGAGTGGTCTTTGAGGAGGAGCACGAACAGGTGTGAATATTATGTCAGACAATGTTAGAAAAGGACAAAGTGCTAAGAAGGGCACTCGTCAGGGGTGAGAAAATAGAATATGGGGAGAATAAAGTCAAGAAGGAGAGGAAAGATCGGGGCAGGGAGATGAGATTTTGTATGGATAAAGTTGGTAATAATTTAAACCGAAGGAAATTCAAGAAAATTCTTACTGACATATTAGGAGTGATAGAGTGGTTCCGTGTTTGTTTTAGGGCAAGGGCAAAAGATATATTAAGTCAGAGACCTAGCCCAGGGTTTTACCACTCACCAAGGGGCAGGCTCTCGAGGAGCGCCTGCAGACAGTGGCATGAATAAGCCTCCAAGTTCCAACATGCATTTTGTGTCATGCCCAGTCCATCCTCTGAAGTCCACCGCACAGACCCTCAGTGACCACTATTTGTAGTATTTTTAAAAAATATTTATTTAAAATATTTTAAATTTTAAATTAAAAAAAATTTTTATTTTCTATTGGAGTATAGTTGATTAACAATGTTGTGATAGTTTCAGGTGTACAGCAAAGTGATTCAGTAATGCATATACATGTATCTATTCTTTTTCAAATTCTTTTCCCATTCAGGTTGTTACATAATATTGAGCAGAGTTCCCTGAGCTATACAGTAGGTCCTTGTTGGTTATCCATTTTAAATGTAGCCACCATTCGTAGTATTGATCAGAGCTTCTCCTTTCCCTTCCTCAGGGTTCCCTTCGGCACTGCACCTCTGGTTAATTCTCTACTTTCACTTTCCTTCCTTGAAATTTTCCATCAGTGTAAACACCAAGGTCCAGGAACTAAAAAACCTTTTTCAACAGGCTTTTGGTAAGAATCTCTGAGGTGTTAGAGAATGTTGGTGTGTATAAATGAAAAGTGCATGTTATTTGTCCTCAGATATTTGAGTGGTGTGGAGGGAGACAGAGGGGTACAAAATCTATGTGTAAAGGGCTACAAAGAAACTATATATATATATATATAGTTTATATATATAATAATAGAATTATTATATATTATATAATATATAATATATTATATAATAATAATAGAAGTTGCATTCTCAATGAACTAACTACTTCATTTATCTTACTTTCCTTCTGAATTCATAATCTTTCCCCAGACAAATAGGTATGCTACAGTATGTTTCATTTCTGTCTTGCTCTTTTCTTTACTGACAAGCTTGAAATGAACCTTTTAGCTACATAGTCAGCCCTCCCTATTTACACTTCCTCACTTACGAAATCTTCAACTCCTTTCATTCTGGTTTCTATTGCCACCAGTCCAATGAATTAGTCATGTTCAGATCACTAATGATACCCTTTAAAAAAATTTAATGGCCATTCATATTCTCATGTTATTAAACTTCTGCTTAGCTGACAAGTTGGTCCTGTGCTCCTTAAAATTTTCATTGAGAAAGCAACTTCTACATTATGCTATTGTTTTGCTTTTCTTACACTGGTACCATACTGAATTAATTTGTTGCACATTTTTAATATTGTAAGGTTACTACCTATTGTTATTCTTGAAATCAATTAAACAAAATTACCTCTTGTATCTGCCCAAGAAAATAGTCAAGAAAAGACTTCTCAGCTGAAGATTCATTGGATGGCATCACCCAGCAACTACTCCACTGCTCCAGTCTCTGAATTCCTCCTCATCTGCTTCCCTAACTATCAGAGTTGGCAGCACTGGCTGTCCCTACCCCTCAGCCTCCTCTTCTTTCTGGCCATGGGGGCCAGTGCCACCCTCCTGATCACCATCCAGCTGCAGGTCTCTCTGCATGAGCCCATGTACTACCTGCTCAGCCTCCTCTCCCTCCTGGATATGGTGCTCTGCCTCACTGCCATCCCCAAGGTCCTGGCCATCTTCTGGTTTGACCTCAGGTCCATCAGCTTCTCTGCCTGTTTCCTCCAGATGTTCATCATGAATAGTTTCCTTGCCATGGAGTCCTGCACATTCATGGTCATAGCCTATGACTGCTACATGGCCATCTGCCATCCACTGAGGTACCCATCCATCATCACTAACCACGTTGTGGCCAAGGCAAGTGTCTTCGTTGTCATACGAAATGCCCTTCTCACTGCACCCATTCCCATTCTCTCTGCCCAGCTCCTCTACTGTGGGAAAAATGTCATTGAGAACTGCATCTATGCCAACCTGTGTCCAGCTCTCCTGTGACAATTTCACCCTGAACAGAATCTACCAATCTGTAACTGGTTGGACCTTACTAGGCTCAGATTTCATCCTCATCTTCATCTCCTACATCTTCATCCTAAGAGCTGGGCTCAAGTTCAAGGCTGAGGGGGCTGCAGTCAAGGCTCTGGGCATGTGTGGCTCCCACATCATCCTCATCCTCTTGTCCAGCACCATCCAGCTGGTTGTGGTGTTGACAAATGTGGCCAGAAAGAGCATCCCCATGGACATCCTGAGCCTGCTCAATGTTCTTCGCCACTTCATATCCCTTGCCTTGGACCCTATTGTACATGGGGTTCAAACCAAAGAGATAAAACAAGAAATTCAGAAATTGCTGCAGAGAGGGATGCGAATACATAAAATAGATTTCTAATTCTCTCTCCCCTTCCTTCTCAGTGATTTTGCCCAGACATGAGCTAGAGAAAAGCCTGACCCAGGTTTCTTCCTTTATTCTTACCTGTTTCAGGATGGGGTAGACAAGAAGGGGAAACTCATTTTTCTTGAGGAATTGCTTTGAGCCTGGGCAATTATAGTGAAGTAATTTAATCTTCACAACATTCTTGTAGGTACTATTACTTCCATTTTACATAGCAGAAAAAATATAATTTTAAGAGAACAAACTGCTGGAGATCATATATCTGGGAAGTGATAGAGCAGAGATTAAAATCTAGGCTCTACAGCCTGGTGTCTTTCTAGAGAAATACCCCTTCTTGTGCAATTGAAGCTGGAAACCAGGCCTCTACCCTACTCTCCTTTGCTTGTGTTTTGTCCTTCTGGATGTCCATAGGTATTTCCTGCTTGTACCTACTATTTTGAGAGCCAGGGGGTTCTCAGAGAAGGCAGAGTCCTATCTGACAAAGCATCTGCAGGACCACAGGGAAAGAGCACTCATAATAATATAAAGCAATGCCAGCCTCCTACTATGTCCTACACAGCCTCACAACCTTCAGGGAGTCTAGAGAATGAAGATACAGGTTGAGAGAGGGGTATGGAGGGGGGATACCAATGGGGTAAAAATTGGGAAATCAGGTCAGTGGGTTGACCACTTCTCCACTTGTTTAAGCTGCACATGCAGTGAACCGAAAGTCAAGTCTTATTTGTTGACTCTTCCCAAGAGCTCTAGTCGAAGGTGGGAAGACACAGCACAGTGTCAGGTTTCTGCGTAACAGTGGGTCCAGTCAGGAGGAAATAAATCCCACTGAATTTAAGGTAAGCACTTGAATTAAATAAGAATTTAAGGTAAGCACTTAATTAAATAAGTATTGGAGACTTGAAAACCAAAAAAAAAAAAAAAGGGGGGGGGATGCTGAGGTAACACAGAGATAGTACCTGCAGGAAGAAACTTATACATGGAATTCCTTGGTGGTCCAGTGGTTAGGACTCCACATTTCCACTGCAGGGGTCACAGGTTTGATTCCTGGTCGGGGAACTAAGACCCCGCATGCTGCGTGGTGTGGCCAAAAACAAAAAACACTGGTCATTAAAAAAAAAAAGAACCTTATACTTGGGAAGCATTGGGTTATTAGGAGACAGCAGGTTGGCGGTGGGCTCGTTGAACTACTCTCACAACTCTGAGGGGGGGTGCTGCCTCTGAATGCTACTAGCGTCACAGGACCTCCGAGAATGTGCCCTTACAGCCTGGACTGAGACCTCTGAGGAAGGACTCTATCCTGCTGCTGGTATCTCTTAGGGAGTTCAGTGGGGCTGATTTGATCCTGGGAGTTCTAAAACCCAAACAAAACCCAAACCCAAACAAAATCCAAAACCCAACCAACAAACCAACCAACCAACCAATCCTGGAGGCTAAAACCAATTCCACTGCCAGGAGGAAGAGTCATTGCTGAGGGAAACCGATGAGAGGAAGAGACAGGAGGGAGCAAATATCCCCTCCCCTGCTTCAACCTTCCAGTCTTTCTCTGTTGCTCTCTGTAGGTGGAAACTAAGAGGGAGCTGGCTGACCAAGGGTCCTATAGACTAAGTCCCAGCATCACAAGATGTTTGGATGGGAGGGTCTAGGGCTGAGAGACAAGAGTTAATTATTGGCACAGCTCCAATTGCTTGAGTCTGAAAACTTAGTACCACATGAAGGACAGCTATAGCAGAACCCTGCAGTACAGTATGCCTCTCAGTTAGACAGAGACAGAATCAAGTCCTCCGGTGCAGACAAAAAAAGAGATGTGACAATGCTATAGGGGCAGCTTTCATAGTTGGGAAAGAATTTGGCATTAAAAAATGTACTTAGTAGAGATCTTTGAACACTGTCTTGAGTGGATAGAATGAAGTAGCATAAACTGAAGGCATTTTAAGTTGGTGGGGTATAAATGTACAAACTTCCAGTTATAAATAAGTATCAAAGATGCAATGTCCAGCATGATGACTATAGTTAACGCTGCACAAACACTGGTATATTGCAAGTGTTCAAAATATTTGAGCTTTTAATTTCATGATTATTACTATAATTATTATCAATATAGAAGGACATTGAGATTGTTAGTATCATTAGGCAAGTGGTGTTGAAGTTGGCCCTTCTGTCCTCTGAGGGACAGGAGGAGATGGTGGTGCATAAAATTCTTCCGGCATCCATGAGATGGAGAGAATTCCTATTAAAGAATTCCTTTTTAAAAAAATGATAAATACTGAATCATACCTGTGGCTCTGCCTTGAGTAAATGAGAAGCATGTCTGAGGGCATTAAGAGCCCCTTCTTGTAGGGAAATGGATGTCATTTTTCTTTGGCATTAAGCCGGCAACAGGAATGGCAACAGGAATGGAGATCAACTGCCCCACCCTGTGGGGATTAATGCTATGGGAACTGCACAGCAGAGTTGTGTCTGCCCTTCAAGACTGGGCTCTTTGAGGCAAGATTGGCAAAGGGGAGGGTTCTGTGGGGATTAAAGTAACTGCTACTCAATGCTGATGTGGGTTCCAGGGGCAGATTCTTCTAAAGCCACACTCAATAACAGTGGGAAAGAAAAATGACATCCATTTCCCTACAAGAAGGGGCTCTTAATGCCCTCAGACATGCTTCTCATTTACTCAAGGCAGAGCCACAGGTATGATTCAGTATTTATCATTTTTTTAAAAAGGAATTCTTTAATAGGAATTCTCTCCATCTCATGGATGCCGGAAGAATTTTATGCACCACCATCTCCTCCTGTCCCTCAGAGGACAGAAGGGCCAACTTCAACACCACTTGCCTAATGATACTAACAATCTCAATGTCCTTCTATATTGATAATAATTATAGTAATAATCATGAAATTAAAAGCTCAAATATTTTGAACACTTGCAATATACCAGTGTTTGTGCAATATACCAGTTAAGAGGACCACAGGTTCTCACAGAATTGTCAAGCCCAGTGCAGGTGGTTCAAGGAACGGGACACAGTGGTCCTAAGATAGGCTTTGTGGTGAATTACATGTAGATAAAGAGGATGAAGGAACAGGATAACTCAAAGAGCCGCTGCTGTAAGGTATATTTGAAAGTTGCTAAGAGAGTAGATGCTAAAAGTTCTCATCACAGGAAAAAAGCATTTTTCTTTTTCTTATTTTTGGTACCTATATGAGATGTTGGATATTAAAGAAACTCTTGTGGTAGTCATTTCACAACATATGTATAACTTAAACTTATAAGTGCTGTAGGTCAATTATATCTCAATAAAACTGAAAGAAAAAATAAAATAAATAAAATGGTGGGATACAGATGTTTTCTCAGTTTAACTGAGATCTGTGAAGAATCACGGCGCTACAATAGGCTGACTGTAGTCCAACTGTCCTGGAAGGGGTGCACTAAGAACATGAGAAGGGGGGAGAAGTGACCTACCAAGGCCACTTACTTTACTCCCCGGTTTGCAGGTTCGTCACATTTGCATGAGGAACACAGAGCCTTTTGAGAAAGAAGATCTGAAACCACTGAACACTGCTATTCAGGATCAGAGCAGATTTAAATCAAGATGCAGTGGCAAGAGAGAGCAACAAGTTCCCTGGAATTAAATTATCTGGAGGAAAAAGGGAGTCTATGCTGGTGACCAATGCCCATAACAAAGACCGAAATATTGCTGAGGGAACAAAACTATGTTATGTTTTCCACAGTGGAGTTTGGGGGCCTCTTAGTACACGGTCAGCTGATACTCTGCTGTGCTTCGGGATACATTCTAAGCATACGGGTGTTAAGGATGAGAGCTGTGACCTCAGAGGCGGACTGTGGAACCTCAAGGCTGTGCAGCCAGGGAGTCTAAACAGGATGGTATTACTGCAAGGAGTAGAGAAACGCTTCGTTGCTGACATGTCAATATTGCCGCCCTGTGGCTATAAGTAGGAATAGCTATACTTTAGTTCTCAACCTCTGCTTGTTTCTGAAAGGGGACTGACAACTCTGAAAAACTGGCGTTCCAACGCTCAGGGGGAGTGGTAGTGAGTAGCTTCAAGAAGAATATACTGTACTTCCTGCTCATAAGCATGTGGGGAGCTGAATGATTCATTTAAGAAATAAGGGGCTTCCCTGGTGGCGCAGTGGTTGAGAGTCCGCCTGCCGATGCAGGGGACACGGGTTCGTGCCCCGGTCCGGGAAGATCCCACATGCCGCGGAGCTGCTGGGCCCGTGAGCCATGGCCGCTGAGCCTGCACGTCCGGAGCCTGTGCTCCGCAACGGGAGAGGCCACAGCAGTGAGAGGCCCGTGTACCGCAAAAAAATAAAAAAAATAAATAAAAGGGATATAATTTATTCTCTGGTTTCCTTTTTTCTTTTTTTTTTTCTGGTTTCCTTTTTTTCAGTGACATTTAAAAACAATGTCAAATCAATAGCATGAATCAGGTATTCATAAGGGTATATTGTATTATTATATTTAATAAGATGTTATATTAGCAGTATTTTGCTAAGGGCTCTATGTAATAACAACACTTATTTATTTCTTCATCTGTGCAACCAAAATTTAGTTATTGAGTGCTTTACGTGTGATTAGCACAGTAGTGATTAGCATAGATGTTACCAAGAGGTAAACTACTTTCAGAGAGATTATGGTCAAAATAGCCCATGAATTATCATTAGTCCCAATTTTGCAGGCTAGGCAACTGAGTAAAAGGATAAAATTCTAATGGTCGTTCAACTAACAGGGACAAGGATGAAGAGAGAGAAATTAGGCATATTTGCTACTAAATCTACTTGTCCTATTATATTGTCTAGGGATTGAGCTATACTTTTTGACTTCAGTTAGATAGATTTGTAGTTTTCTGAAGTTTTTCATGTTTCAGATTATAGATAGCAAAGGCAGTGTACATCAAAACCCGTCATATATTGAATTAGTAAATACACGTAAAGTTAGTTACTACAATAAAGATATCACAGGAACTTAGCACAGTATAAGTTTACTTCTCATCCACATCCTGATTTCAATGCATGCGGGCTTTGCTTCATGTCAACATTTAGGGACCCATGCTTCTATCATATGTGGGTATTCCACATTACCCTTTGAGACCTCCACAGGTCCTTTTGAATCTGGCTGTCACACAGCGAAGGGAGAGAAAGTGCAGGGTCGTGTGGGATGTTTCAGGGGCCAATCTGGGAGAGAGTTACGTCATTTTCTCTATCATTCCATTGACCAGAATCCTCACATAAATCTAGCTGCCTAGAGGAGAGGCCAGGTGACTAAATATTTATTTCTTAGGAGAAATGACATAAGAGAGACTCTCACATGTAAAACGTTCATAACCTCTTCCCAAGTGAGACTACCCAAACTCTCATCTAGTCACTGTATGCTGCACAGAGTCCAAGATCTCCAGGAGTGTGCGGTCATCTCCATCCTGATGTGGTTCCTCTTGGACCAATCATCCTCCTTCTCCCACTACATATTTAATGGTGGAGCAGAAACTGGGTACCAGCCATTAAGATTCCCAGTTGAAAGTGAAGCATGGAATACATTTAGCAGGAACTTTTCAATAGTAATGCTGGAATACTTTGGGGGCAGGCATCGCAACATTTTGATCTCCTGACAGTTGGGGAAGATCCCTGACTAGACACTGGTTATGTTCTCTGGGACAACGTCTCCTGGCCATTGTTTTCTATATCCCCTTGTTCTGCTTTTAGGTGGTTGTGCCTTCGTCAATGTCCCCAATGACATTAAATGAAGCAGGCATTGGAGCATGTGACTTCTTTTGCAGGTACCATATTTGCAACCTGTTTCCTGCTTATAAAATATTAGAATCAATAACTATTTTAATTCTTTATCAAAAGCTTTCTTTAAAAGCCAAGCTCATGTTTCTTTGGCAATGAACCCCCTCAAATACCTAACAGGTTTCTGATATATTAGTATTAGGTCAATTCCTTGTGCTAGAATCACAGTGTAGTGTAAGCACCCGACAGTTAGCTTTTTTGATTGTAATGTAAGTGCCTAACATTAAGCTTTTGATTGCTGAGGCATCCATTTTAAAGACATTCATCTCCTGCAAATCAAAACTACAATGAGATATCACCTCACACCAGTCAGAATGGCCATCATCAAAAAATTTACAAACAATAAATGCTGGAGAGGGTGTGGAGAAAAGGGAACCCTCCTACATTGTTGGTGGGAATGTAAATTGATACAGCCACTGTGGAGAACAGTATGGAGGTTCCTTAAAAAACTAAATATAGAACTACCATATGACCCAGCAATCCCACTCCTGGGCATATATCTGGAGAAAACCATAATTTGAAAAGGTACATGCACCCCAGTGTTCATCGCAGCGCTATTTACAATAGCCAGGATATGGTAGCCACCTAAATGTCCATCGATGGGTGAATGGATAAAGAAATGTGGTACATATATACAATGGACTTACTCAGCCATAAAAAAGAACAAAATAATGCCATTTGCAGCCACATGTATGGACCTAGAGATTGTCATATTGAGTGAAGTAAGTCAGACAGAGAAAGACAAATATCATATGATATTGCTTATATGTGGAATCAAAAAATGGTACAAATGAACAAAACAGAAATAGAGTCACAGATTTAGAAAACAAACTTATGGTTACCAAGGGGGAAAGGTGGGGGAGGAAAAAAAAAAGAAAGAAGAGAAGAAAAAGGCAGGGAGGGAGGGAAAGAGGAAGACAGGCTATAAAAAAGAACAAAGAACAGATATTAAATTAATGTTTTTATGTACGTACATAATTGAATTAAAAAGTCAGTGAAATAATTACTTTTATCTGTGTTTTAGACAATGAAACTGAAATATGGGGAGTTTAACTGCTCAATTCATACAGCTGGCAATAGCCCAGCCAGGATACTAAACCTGGCTTCCACACCTAAAATCCAAGTCTCTTTACACTGAAAGTGAGTGTCTGGAGGCTCTTTCTCAAGAGTATATGGCATATTGATCAATCTGTCACTCAGTGGAGAGTAGGAAGAATGAGGCATAGTGATCAGTATAACATATTTATTATTTGGTGAACTAAGCAATCCATTTGGCTAGGAAAAAAAGACTTTGCTGGGCCTTCCCTGGTGGCGCAGTGGTTGAGAGTCCGCCTGCCGATGCAGGGGCCACGGGTTCGTGCCCCGGTCCGGGAGGATCCCACGTGCAGCGGAGTGGCTGGGCCCGTGAGCCATGGCCGCTGAGCCTGCGCGTCCGGAGCCTGTGCTCCGCAATGGGAGAGGCCACAGCAGTGAGAGGCCCGCGTACCACAAAAAAAAAAGACTTTGCTGCAGAAGGAAAGTGAAGTGATAATACTAAGCAAGGTAGTATTTTCCCACAACAGGAAAAAAACATCTCAGAAATATCTTCTTGCTGATACTAGTTGGCTGGATAAATATAGTACAGAACTTCTCAGACTCCTTTTAAGTCAGTAGTGTATCTGGGAAGTCAAGGAGACTGCTCTCACCTCAGCCGTGAGGAAGCAAGACACATGGACCCATAAATATCCCCCTTTCGGCTCAATCTACAGACAAATCAATATTTACTTTTACAGGAGTAAGCATAGGCCTTAGGAAACTCTCAGCCTATTTCTCAAGCAGGACACAGTTCTTAATTCTATTGTAAACATCCAAGTAAATGTAATCGATTCAGTGACTTTGTTGAGGAAATCCACCAAGGTCTGTTTGTCCCTAGAATATTGACTCCTCTAGTCTCCCTTCCCAATTATGTCCCAACAACAGTGTCTCCTGACAGACAACTGCATAAACTCAAAGGCTGAGTAGAAAATCATTGCTTGCTTGAATCATATACAGGACTCCTGATATCACCATGGCAGAATGGCAAGGCAGGTCTCAGGAATACATTTAGATGGTCTTGGGCTGGGGACTGGGTCTGGGGAAGGATTCAAATCCCTGCACCCCATCCATTGAACTTCTATCCCTGAGATGCAGCTTACCGACGTTCCACCAGGTGCCTTCTCTTCCTTCCTACCACAGGTGATGGGGGGTGACCGGAAAACATGAAACGGATCTAAAACTGTCCCTTTGCCTCTCTCTCTTATGAGTTTAAAATAAAAGATGGTGAATTATTTAATAAAACATCTATAAGAGGCAAACAAGATGTAGATCAGGCTCTAGGGCAGACAGTGTCTCAGAGAGACCGGGAGAATCACAGAAACCTCCAGAGGTTCCCCTACCACTTCTCACCATTCTCACTCCACAAGTTGGATTGTAGCTTGGTAATCAATGTATATATATGATAGAGTCGAGGCTAATTTTTCCAAACAGAATTCTTTTTCCTCGTAAACACAAATAAATTTACATTTTCAGACATACCTGCTGTTGTGTGAGGCTATAAGACTAAGCCTGTCCAAGGGAATGGCATGCACCTCTTCCAGCAATGGCTTTTACAACCTCCTTGATGCCCTCTGCGCTCTATCCTCTTCCTCTGATTAGTTGCAGATAATCCACCGGAAGACACGAACCCATGGAAAATGGTGGAACCACACAGTGGAGGAGGCTAGGACCCTGAGTGACTTCAAGGAAGAGAGCTTTCCCCTTCCACATTGCATTGGACTGGATGTTATTAAAAAATATAAAATTGTTTTGTGTTAAATCACTGACAAATTGGAATTGATTTTTTGATAGCTGGAAGGTTATTCTAACTAAGGCTGCAGACAATGAGAAAATTGACATCCAGTGCTAGAAAGATCACCTAACAAGTTGACATGTCTACTAAATGGCAATTCTAGGGAAAAGGTTGAAAGAATTCAAAATAATAGTGTGTGTTTGCTATTGTTGATTTCACTTGACAAGTTATTATGAGAAATAAATGAGGTTAGCAGAAAGTTAGCTAGTTTTCAAGCAGAAATGAATCATAATACATAAAGGCCATAAATATAAAGCCTTGAAGAATTTTCCTAGTACTTGGGAAGTCAAAGGTTAAGAGAAAGATTTAGAATGCCTTTAAGTAACAAAGACTCATAGAAAGCAGCCCTGAGAAGCGACTACATTATGTGGATAGCTGTCCTACTAAAGTCTGATAGCCTTAGGTAGACACAATTATGTAGAAAAGCAGCAGCATGGGGAAAGCAAAAAGACATTAAAAAATGGAAAAAAAAATTAAATTTTACCTAAGAAAATTCTTGTTAAGTTTCAAGAGGGTTCATTGCCAAAGAAACATGAGCTAAGCTTTTAAAAAAGCTTTTGATTAAAAATTAAAACAATTTTTAATATTTTACAGACATGAAGCAGTCTCCATATGTAGTATCTGCAAAAGAAGTCACATTCTCCAGTGTCTGATTCATATAAGGCAATGGGGGACATTGAAGAAGGCACAATCCCACATATGCAGAAAAAGGGACATAGAAAACAATGGCCAGGAGAGATTCTCCCAGAGTCATATCCAGAACCTAGTCAGGGAACTTATTCTACTGTCAGGAGATAAAAGTATTGCAAGGCCTGCCCCCAAAGTATTCCAGAATTACCACTGACAAGTTCTTGCTAAAGGTATTCCATGTTTCCCTTCAACTGGGAATCTTTTTGACTGGTATTCAGTTTCTGCTCCACCATTAAACATGTGCTAGTAGGAGGAAGATGACTGGTCCAAGAGAAACCACATCAGGACCTGATGGAGATGACCACATACTCCTGGAGATCTTGGACTCTATGCTGCATATAGTGGCTAGATGAGAGTTCGCTTAGCCTCATTTGGGAAGAGGTTACGTATGTTTTACATGTGAGGGTCTCTCATATAATTTCTCTTTTTTTTTTTTTTTTTTTTTGTGGTACGCGGGCCTCCCTCTGTTGTGGCCTCTCCCG